>NC_082710.1:80627743-80927743 GCF_030144855.1 Hypanus sabinus | reverse complement strand
CTGCTTCGGCACCTCCAGTCCAAGCACCCTTGTGCTTAAAGACAAACCCGTTGAGCTTTTTCAGCAGAAAAATCATGAGCAAGCGGGATAGAAGCTAAGTGCCGAGAGCCACGAAAACTAAATTGTGGAATAGACTGGACATAAGGAACCTGCTTCAAGTATCATTGTATTGCCGTTGTGTTTAACACCTCCAAGGGTGGGTAGCCCTGGTGTTTATACATTATTTCTACTTCTGGATTGTGGGGGTTTACTTCCAGTCTTTTCTGCCCCAGTGTGCATGTGTGTAACTAATCGATCTGGGATCAATCTTACCTTTCACTAAGGCCGAGGTAGGGGATCTTGGGCTTAAAAAAGTTGGTGACCACTAATGTAGATGAACCAGTCATCCATCACAGAGAGCAAGGGCAGAGCAATGGATTCTAGTTCATGCTGTGTTTCTTCCATGTTCCTTAATGTCCCTTAACTATTTCTTATTAGCCCGAACTGCTCTCTTCATTTATACAGTTTCTTTGCCTCTTGGATGACTTCAACACACATGACAGTTTCATCCATCACCAAATACTTTTCATTTCCTCCCCTCCCCCACCTGTTTACTCTGACTTCTCATCTTTTTCCTCAGGTCCTGATGAAGGTTCTCAGCCCAAATTATTGACTATAGATGCTGCATGAGCTGCTGAGTTCCTCTAGCATTTTGTGTGTGTTGCAGATAAAAATTGTTCCAATTGGCAATGAGGTCAAGAACTTTTTATTTATTTATTTTCAGGATGTGGACGTCGCCAGCTAAGCCAGCATTTATTGCCCATCCCTAGTTGCCCTTAAGAAGGTGATGATGAGCTGCCTTCTTGAACCGCTGCAGTCCATGAGGTGTACATACACCCACAGTGCTGTTAGTGAGGGAATTCCATGATTTTGACCCAGTGACAATGAAGAAATGGTGTCATGTTTCCAAATCAGGATGGTGAGTGACTTGGAGAGAGATTTCCAAGTGGTGGTGTTCCCAGGAATCTGCTGCCTTTGTCGTTCTAGATGGTAGTGATCGTGGGTCTGGAAGGTGCTGCCTCAGGAACTTTGGTGTGTTGTTGTAATGCATCTTGTAGATAGTACACACTGGTGTCAGGATTGGACACTTGTGGATGGGGTACCAATCAAGTGGGCTGTCTTTACTGGATGGTGTCAAGCTTCTTGAGTGTTGATGGAGTTACACTCATCCAGGCGAGTGGTGAGTATTCCATTACACTCCTGACCTGAGCCTTGTAGATGGTGAACAGGCTTTGAGGAGTCAGGAGGTGAGTTACACACTGCAGGATTCTTGGCCTTTGAACTGGTCTGGTAGCTATGGTGTTTATATGGCTAAACCAGTTCAGTTACCTGTCAATGGTAACCCTCAGGATGTTGATAATAGGGGATTCAGTGATGGCAATGCCACTGAATGTCATGGGACAATGGTCAGAGCCTCTCTTGTTGGAGATGATCATTGCCTGGCATTTGCATGGCTCAAATGTTACTTGACACTTGTCAGCCCAATCCTGGATATTGTCCAGGTCCTGCTGCATTTGGGTATGAACTGCTTCTCTATCTGAGGAGTCACGAATGGTGCGGAATATTGAGCAGTCATCTGTGAACATCCCCACTTCTGACCTTATGACAGAAGGAAGGTCATTGTTGAAGCAGCTGAAGATGGTTGGTTTGAAGGCACTTCCCTGAGGAACTCCTGCAGTGATGTCCTGAGGTTGAGATGATATAAGGGATAGAGAATTGAGGTAAAAAAAATAAAAACACAAAATGCTGGCAGAACTCAGCAGGCCAGACAGCATCTTATGCGAGGAGGTAGTGACGACGTTTCAGGCCAAAACCCTTCATTAGTGTCTGGCCTGCTGAGTTCTGCCAGCATTTTGTGTTTTTATTTATTTCCAGCATCTGCAGATTCACACATGTGCCAGAGAATTGAGGTTGCTGGTTAATGAACCAGAAGTGACATAAGGAAAAATTTTTTAAATAGTGAGTGGTTTAGGAGATAGTAATGGGATATCGGTGATTGGGTTATTATCATCACATGAATCAAAATACAGGATTTGTTTGTATGCCACCCAAACAGATTCACAATTGTTTATTGTTACAGTTTAGTACACACGTGTAAAGGAGAACATAACAATTGTAAGTCCAGATATAATGTAGCATCAATAAAACACAATAAGCATAAAGAACACAATTAAAAATAGAGTTACAGTTCCTGAGAAACTGCAGTGCAGGTCGACAAATAAAGTGCACAGCCCATGATAAAATAGACTGAGAGATCAAGACTTCATCTTTAAATTGTAAAAGAATCTTATAACAGTAGGCTGAAATTCCAAGGATGGTATACGAACACATGCAGTTGTATTCAAAATGTAGTTCATCTTCTCACTTGTCAAGAAACTTATAACAGCATGATAAACTGGAGTAGTATACTCTTGGGTTTAGATTTTTGTTAGATTTTAGATTTTAGAGATAGCAGTGATGGTGTAAAGTGACAAGTGCACTGACAACCATCACTCACTCACACAGTAATCTCAGGGATTTACAGCTGGTTTCCATAAACCTCAAGCTTCACCATATTCCATCCTCAGCACAGCTGGAAACTGGGATTTCAAAGCAGCTGCTGGTTAGAAGAGATCTGAAATTTTAACATTGCATCATACACTTTAGCCATATGCCATTTCTCATATTATTTCTGGATGTATTCTGATTTATGCAATTCACTGTGCCGATGATGGAAAAAATCCTGAAACTTTGGAATGGATGGTCATTGTGATAATGATCAAAAGGCAGATGATATACTATTAAAATTTATGGAGGAAATGAAAGGAGAAGATGCCAATTTTTGAATGACCTATTATACCAACGATTGAGATAAAGATTTAGATTCTGGATCTTGTGTGATTGTTATATCTCAGAAATAAATGGCACAATTACTTCATTGCTTTTCATTCCCATATAAATTAACTGGATCTATGAAAGATCTTTCAAATCATTATTTCTCTCCCAATATATACAAATTTCTGATTCAGCATAAAGGTTTTAACATATCCAATCCCTATACATCATCTAATTACATTCAGATTTAACAATGGATTACGGATTATTGCCTAATATATGCATTGCTCTGCTTGAGTGGCTGATTCTGCTTGTATTAATTTAAACTTTCTAGCCATTGTGTCCTCACAGTTTAAACTGATATTGTGCCTGACTCTTATGTTAATTATGTTCAACTTCCAGGATTATAATTAATGCATGGTTTTAGATAATAATGTGATATTCAAAGTAATGTAACACAAGATCAGATATTGTATATTTTAATTATAAAAGGTTATGCCTGCTAATTTTGAGTATGAATTTCTGAGTGTAAATTTGTGTGTGAGTACAGACAAGCACACACAGATGTATGTCACAGTGTCATAGAACACTACAGCACAGAAACAGGTCCTTCAGGCCACCTAGTTCCTGCCAAATTATTAATCTGCCTAGTTCCATTGAACCACACTCAGACCATAGCTCTCCACAACTCTCCCATTCATGTCGCCATTCAAATTTCTCTTAACTGTTGAAAGCAAACCCACATCCACTAAATGCTGCTGGCAGCTCAATATACACTTCCACCATCCTCTGAGTGAAGAATTTTCCCTTAAACATTAATCTTTCACCCTTAAATATCCTAAGGACTTTCTACAGGGGCACAATTGAGAGCATCCTGACTGGCTGCATCACTTCCTGGTATGGGAACTGTACCTCCCTTATTTGCAGGACTCGGCAGAGAGTGGTGCAGACAGGCCAGCGCATCTGCAGATGTGAACTTCCCACTATTCAGGACATTTACAAAGGCAGGAGTGTGAAAAGGGTCCGAAGGATCATTGGGGACCAGAGTCATCCCAACCACAAACTGTTCCAGCTGCTACCATCCAGGAAACGGTACCGCAGCATAAGAGCCAGGACCAACAGGCTCCGGGACAGCTCACACAAAAGACTAACAGATCACTCACCAAGAAAATACATCTAGAGCATCAAAACAAACAGACCTAACCCCCTCCTCTGCAAAAAGAAGAACAGTGACAATAGCATCAAACCCTCATGCACACAAAAACTGACAGACTGCTCACAGAAATATCAACAGGAACATCATACCCCAAATACCCACCCCCATGTACAATTTTATTTCTTTGTAATTTTTCAATTGAAGTTCATCAAACAAACATTTCCATAGGATGAATTTCAGACATTGTACATATATATCATATAATCATATAATCACAAAATCTCCACAAAGTATTTATCTGAGATATACACTTATAGAAAAGAGTGGAAAGAACCATGTACAAGTAGGGAGTGATCTTTTTTTTACAACAGATTCATTGATTTGTGAGAATAAAATCAGGCCTATGAGGCATTATGTGGTCAAACTATTTTTCCCAGTATGAATCAAATTGTTCCAGCTTATGATTAACAGATGCTGTTATCTTCTCCATTTTGTAAATGTCCATTGTAATTTCCATCCATGCATTTAAAGTTGGGCTCTCCTGTGATAACCATTTCCTAGTAAGAGTCTTTTTACCAGCCACCAACAGTATATTCATTAAATATTTATCTCTTTTCAACCATTCTTGAGGTATATATCCAAAATATATGGTCTTACTCTCCAAGGGTATTTCATATTTAAAGATGTCTTGTAGGGCATTGTGTATCCCCCTCCAATAGTTTTTGATAACAGGGCAGCCCCAAAAAATACGATAATGATTTGCATTTTGATTTCCACAATTTCTCCAGCAAACAGGGAGGTTACTATCATAATGGGATTTCTGAGAGGTGTAATAAAATATCTTATCAAGTTTTTCCATCCAAACTCCCTCCATTTCTGTGAACTGGTACACTTCCATTGATATCTCCATATTGTAGTCCATTCTTCCTCAGATATAATTATCCCTCCTTCCTCTTTAATTTTGTCTTAACGTATGAAGTTGGGGGACGTCACGTGATGACGTAGGATCGAGACGCTGGAACCCAGCCCTCCCGTAAAAAAGTTAATAAATTAATGTTTAAGTGAAGAAAAGTTAATTAATACTTTTTTAAGGTTACTTATAAACTACTCCGGATTGTTTTAAGCTATGCCTCATAAACAGAGGACAAAGAAAACTGCTACCGCGAAGACCGCTCAAGTTGGAACAGAATCAAGGCCTACTTCTACCGAAGAACCGCAGACTCAGGTACAACACACCACCGGTGAAACAGAAAAGGAGACTGCGGCAGCATCGGCCATTTCTAAAGGGAAAGATCAACGAGAACTGCGCAAGCATGCACAAAAGAGAGCAACCAGAACTACAAAACCCAGCAACGACTGAAACCGACAGTGAAAGTGAGTCTGAGAGAGAGCCGGACTCTCTGGAAAAATCAGACGAAGATGGAGATGAAAGTTCCTCTGAAAATACAAAAAAGACTTTGAGGCAAATAATGCTAAAATTACTAAAATTAGAAAAAGTAATTAAAAGTAACCAAAAAGTAATTACAGAAAAAATAACAAATATGGAGGCTATGTTTGATAAAATGACAAAGAAACAGGAAAAAATGGAAAAGAAAATTACAGATTTGGACGTCAAAATGGAAGAAATGGAGGGAAGAATGAAGAGGATGGAAGATGATAATGATGCCTGGACATCAGAAAGAAAACAACTCGTGGGAAAAATTGATAAACTTGAAAATTTTAGTAGACGCAACAATATTAAAATTGTTGGACTTAAAGAAGGTACCGAAGGAGAAGACCCAATAATATTTTTTCAAAAATGGATTCCTGAAAAATTGGAAATGGGAGAAGAAACTTTAATTGAGATTGAAAGGGTGCACAGAGCCTTAAGACCAAGATCTCAAGATGATCAAAATCCACGATCAATTTTGATAAGATGTTTAAGATACCAGGATAAAGAAAAGATTTTGAGGGCGGCTGCCCAGGGTGCTAAAAGAAGAAAAGGTCCGTTGATGATAGCTGAGAAACCAGTTCTTTTTTATCCTGATATAAGTTATAACCTTTTGAAGAGAAAGAAAGAATTTAATCCAGTTAAAAATGTTTTGTGGGAAAAAGGTTATAAGTTTTTAATGCGTCACCCAGCAACACTGATAATTTTTTTGGAGGAAGGAAAAATATTTTTTTCTGATTATCAAGATGCGGAGGTGTTTGCACAAAAACTTTCATCTCTTCGTTAATTAAAAGTAGAGATTTCTAAATGTAATGGTTAAAGACGAAGACAGAGAAAGCAAATGGAACTGATGAACATTTAAGGACGATATAAGGGAGAAAAGTAATATTTTAGAAATATTAATTGAGAATAGTATGTTTATTTATATAATTATTTTTTTGTTGCGGGGGGGGGCTGGGGAGCTTTGAATCGGTTACTACGGGATTCACGTGTGTAATCATGGCGATTGCCATGACCCGTACAATAGAGGGGGGTAATGTTGTGTTTCCTTTCTTTCACAACATTAGTAGGGGGGTATTTTGTTTTTTTCTTTATTTTCTATTTTTTTTCTATTCTTTTGCCTGGATGATTGGTGGGGACACACATAGCAACATGGAGACTTCTAAAAAGATTTCCCAGGATACAATGAAAGTTGAAAGATTAGGTATTATTATAGATTGGAGTAACATAAATAAAAATAATGACTAATTTATTGAATTTTTAAAGTTTTAATGTTAATGGGCTTAATGGACCAATAAAAAGAAAAAGAATTTTAACATACATTAAAAAAATGAAAATAGATATAGCTTTCTTACAAGAAACTCATTTAACGGATATAGAACATCAGAAATTAAAAAGAGACTGGGTTGGAAATGTTATTGCAGCTTCATTTAACTCAAAGGCAAGAGGAGTTGCAATTTTGGTTAATAAAAATTTACCAATTAAAATACAAAATGTATTAATTGATTTGGCAGGAAGATATTTAATTATACATTGTCAAATTTTTTCAGAACTATGGACTCTTATGAATATTTATGCACCAAATGAAAATGATGTAAAATTTATACAGGAGGTCTTTTTGAATTTGGCTAATGCACATGATAAAATATTAATAGGTGGAGATTTTAATTTGTGTTTAGATCCAGTTTTAGATAGATCAACAAAGGCTATTACAAAATCAAAAGTAGCAAAATTAACTCTATCATTGATGAAAGATTTAAATTTGATTGATATATGGAGAAGAATCAATCCAAAAGAAAGGGATTATTCATTCTATTCAAATAGACATAAAACATATTCAAGGATAGATTTTTTCCTATTATCAACAAATACTCAAGATAGAGTGAAAAACGTGGAATATAAAGCAAGAATATTGTCTGATCACTCTCCTTTAATAATGACAATGTTAATGATAGATAAAGAGGAATCAATTTATAGATGGAGATTTAATTCAATTTTACTAAAACGTCAAGATTTTTGTGATTTTATGAAAAAGCAGATTCAGTTCTTTTTAGATACAAATTTACATTCAGTTAATGATAAATTTATATTGTGGGAAGCAATGAAAGCATATTTGAGAGGTCAGATAATAAGTTATACTTCTAAAATTAAGAAGGAATATATGATAGAAATAGATCAATTGGAAAAAGAGATTATAAAATTAGAAAAAGAATCTCAAAGAAATATGACAGAAGAAAAACGAAGACAACTTATTAATAAGAAGTTAAAATATAATACACTCCAGATATATCGAACAGAAAAAGCAATTATGAGAACTAAACAGAGATATTATGAATTAGGTGAAAGATCACATAAAGTTCTTGCATGGCAGTTAAAAACAGATCAGATTTCTAAAACAATAAATGCAATTCGAACAAAAGTGAATGAAATTACTTATAAACCTCTAGAAATTAATGAGGCTTTTAAGAATTTTTATTCTGAGTTGTATAAATCAGAATCAAAGAATGATGACGTTAAGATAGAAGAATTTTTATCACAAATAACTCTTCCAAAATTAAATATAGAAGAACAGAAGGGATTAGGTATGTCTTTTACATTGAAGGAAGTTGAAGAAGCTTTGGGATCACTTCAAAGTAATAAATCTCCAGGAGAAGATGGTTTTCCACCTGAATTTTATAAAAAGTTTAAAGATTTATTAATTCCTCCTTTTATGGAGTTAATATATCAAGCGGAAAGAACGCATAAACTTCCAGAATCTTTTTCAACAGCTATTTTAATAGTATTGCCAAAAAAAGACAGAGACCTTTTAAAACCAGCATCATATAGACCTATTTCTTTATTAAACACCAATTATAAAATAATAGCAAAAATCTTATCTAATAGATTATCTAAATGCTTACCAAAATTAGTGCATATGGATCAAACAGGATTTATCAAAAATAGACAATCGGCAGATAATGTAACTCGGTTATTTAGTATAATCCATTTAGCACAAAAGAGGGAGGAAATGAGTGTGGCAGTTGCTTTAGATGCAGAAAAAGCATTTGATAGATTGGAATGGGATTTTTTATTTAAGGTATTGGAAAAATATGGACTAGGAACATCATTTATAAAATGGATTAAAATCTTAAATACTAATCCCAAAGCTAAAGTAGTGACAAATGGTCAAATTTCAACATCATTTCAGTTAACAAGATCAACTCGGCAAGGTTGCCCACTATCACCTGCTTTATTTGTGTTGGCAATAGAACCACTAGCTGAATTAATTAGAATGGACCCAGATATTAAGGGTTTCAGAGTTAATCAGGAAGAATACAAGATTAACTTATTTGCTGATGATGTTCTACTTTATTTAACAGATCCATTACATTCACTACGCAAATTATCTTATAGACTAGAAGAATATGGGAAAATATCGGGTTATAAAATAAATTGGGATAAAAGTGAAATTTTACCTCTTACTAAAGGAGATTATAATCAATGTCGATTAATAACTCAATTTAGATGGCCAGCAAATGGTATAAAATATTTAGGTATAAGAGTTGATAATGATATAAAAAACTTATACAAATTAAATTACTTACCACTTTTGAAAAAAATTCAGGAAGATCTTGAAAAATGGATGGCATTACCAATAACATTAGTAGGTAAAGTAAATACTATAAAAATGAATATATTCCCTAGATTACAATATTTATTTCAATCATTACCAATACAATTACCCCAGAAGTTTTTTCAAGAGTTAAACAAATATGTGAGGAAATTCCTCTGGAAAGGTAAGATGTCAAGAATATCATTGGAAAAATTGACATGGAAATTTGATCTAGGAGGATTACAACTTCCAAATTTTAAGAATTATTATAAAGCAAATCAACTTAGATTTATTGCATCTTTTTTCGAGAAAGATAAACCGGCATGGATTAGAATAGAATTAGATAAAATAGGAGAAAACGTACCAGAAGATTTTATATACAAATGGGAATCTAAATGTATACGGGAAAAGAAAGAATCTCCTATATTAAAACATTTGATTGATTTATGGAATAAGATAAATGTTGATGATGAGACAAAAAAATCTTTATTAGCAAAGAGATCTTTAATTCAAAATAGACTTATTCCTTTCACAATGGATAATCAACTTTTATATAATTGGATTCAAAATGGGATTAGATATATAGGGAATTGTTTTGAAGGAGGTATATTAATGTCATTTGATCAATTAAAGAATAAATATAAAATATCAAACAACACTTTATTTTGTTACTTTCAATTAAGGGCTTATTTAAGAGAAAAATTAGGTCAAACAATGTTATTGCCGAAATCTAATGAAATAGAAATTTTAATTCAAAAAGGAAATACCAAAAAATTTATATCTTGCATGTATAACTTGATTCAAAGACAGGTAATTAAACAAGGAGTCCATAAGTCAAGACAAAAATGGGAAAGTGATTTGAATATTAAAATTGAAGAAACAAATTGGTCAAGACTATGTCTTGATAGTATGACAAATACAATAAATGTTCGGTTAAGATTAGTGCAGTATAATTTTCTACATCAATTATATATTACACCACAAAAAATAAAAAAATTAAATCCAAATTTATCGGATCAGTGTTTCCGATGTAACCAGGAAACTGGTACTTTTTTACATTCGACATGGTCTTGCTCTAAAATTCAACCTTTTTGGACAAATTTAAGACTTTTACTGGAACAAATTACAGGAACACAATTTCCTCATAATCCAATATTATTTTTACTAGGTGATATTGAAGGGATAAAACCGAAACTCAAACTAAATAAGTATCAGAAAGAATTTATAAAAATTGCACTGGCAGTAGCCAAAAAAGCTATTGCAGTTACTTGGAAATCAGATACACATTTAAGTATAGATTCTTGG
Organism: Hypanus sabinus; assembly: GCF_030144855.1. NCBI lineage: Eukaryota > Metazoa > Chordata > Chondrichthyes > Myliobatiformes > Dasyatidae > Hypanus > Hypanus sabinus. The sequence continues at coordinate 80,917,408 of NC_082710.1, read as the reverse complement.
AAGAAAGAAATCTATGGTTGTATTCCATTAGAAAAAATTACTTATAATTTAAGAGATAAATATGAAACATTTCTGAAAATTTGGAGCCCTTATTTACAAAAGACAGGATTAAATATATAGATGCTCTGAAGATGAAACAATTGGTTATTAGGGGAAAGAAATAAATATACATATTAAAGTTATTACAAATTCCATGGAGCATGTGGAGATCTTCCAACAACCAGGCATTCTTTCTTTCTTTCTTTCTTTCTTTCTTTCTTTCTTTCTTTCTTTCTTTCTTTCTTTTTTTTTTCTATAGGGCAGTTAGGGGGGAGGGGTTAAGGGGAGGGGGTAAGGGTTATATACATTGTTTTTTCATACATTGTAACCATTTAAAAATGCAATAAAAAAAGTTTAAAAAAAATGTATGAAGTTGAATGTGTTTTAAGATTTGACAACCGCATACATGCTTGAAATGATTCTACTATCATTATCTGAATTATATGCTTTTCTAAAGAGCTCAAGCATGTATTTGCCTTGGTTACATTTTTAAGCATCTTATTAACATATTATCGCATCTGTAAATACCGATAAAAATCTTGTTTTTCAAATAAGTGTTTCTCTTCAACATTTCAAAACTGAACAGTGTTCCTTCTTTCATTATGTTGCTAAGAACTGTTATTCCTTTAGCTGTCCAGTCCTTAAATCTAGCATCCAATTTATTTGGTGTAAAATTGGAGTCATATGCACACCATTTAAGAATTGCAATATCTCCCTCTAGATTATATTCTTTTATAGTGTTTTCCATACTTTAAGAGTCAATGTCACCCATGGGTTATCAATAGTATTTATGTACCTTTGTAGGTTGTTATCAGCCAAAATTGCTTGTATGGGGATAGGAAGTACCCGCTCCGCAATGTTTTTCCATTGAGCGTCATATGATGGGTTGCACCAACATATCACAGCTCTCAACTCTGCTGCAAAATAATAATCTCTAAGAGAAGGCAAACCCCATCCCCCCTTTTCCTTTGCTAATTGCAAAGTTTTTGAGATGAACTCTAGGCCTTTTACCCTGCCAAATATACCTTGATAGCATCTTGTTCCGTTCATTGAATTGCTTTTGATTAATCTCTATTGGTAGGGTCTGAAAGAGATATAACATTCTGGGCAGTATATTCATTTTAATAGACTCAATCCTTGAACTGAGACTGAAGAAAGGAATCAGACTCCATCTTGCCTTAATTTTTTTCTTTAGAGGCTAATAATTACATTCTGATAATTTTGCTAAATCTTTCGGCGTAATGATGCCCAAATATTTGAAAGACTCTGTTTGTCATGCCCAGGGGTATTTACATTCAATTTCTCTTGGTGGGCTATAGTAATATGAAAGTAATTGATGTTGATCTTGTATCCTGATAATTGATCATATTGTTCAAAGGATTGCATCAATTTAGGTAAAGAGTATGTTGGTTGCCCTAGATAGATCAAAATGTCATCCGGATAACAAGCCAATTTATGCTCTGTCCTTTTAATAGTAATTCCCCTGATATCTTCATTTTGTCTGATGTATTGAGCTAATGGTTCCAGATATAATGTGAAGAGTAGTGGTGATCATGCAAAACCCTGTCTCATGCCTCTTTCTAGGTTAATACTATTTGATAAATATCCATTGATTTTAATCCTAGCAGTAGGATTGTCATATAGTGTCTGTATAGTTTTAATAATTGTGTCTTGGAAACCAAATCTATGTAAAACTCTATAAAGAAAATTCCAATTAACCGAATCAAATGCTTTTTCAGTGTCAATGCTTATCACTATTGCTTCAATTTTATTTTTTTGTAAATGATCCATAATGTGCAGTGCCCTTCGTATATTCTCTTGAGTAGTTGTATAAAACCTGTCTGATCATTACGTATCAGTATGGGTAGAAACTCCTCTAATCGTTTGGCCATGATGGAGGTAAATAACCTATAATCAACATTAAGAACGGATATTGGTCTAAACAACCCGCATTCCATTTTATCCTTGCCTTCTTTTGGTATAGCTGAGATTATCGCTTCCTTCCAACTGGGTGGCATTTGTGCCTTTTTTAGAACCCAGTTCAGTGTGGGGAGTAAAACAGAAATTAACTCATTTTTAAATTCTTTGTACCACTCTGCAGTATACCCATCTGATCCTGGTGACTTGCTTAATTTAAGCCTACTAATTGCAGCTTTTAATTCAACCAGTTATGTCAGCAGTCATCGTTCTATTTTGTTCTTCGCTTAAAGTGGGTAACTCTAGAGAATTCAAGAAGGTTTGGGTTTGGGTTATGCTTCCCCCTGGAACTTTGGAATATAGAGTTTTGTAAAACACTTCAAAATCTTCTTGAATTTCAATTGGCTTATTTTTTATCATTTTCGTTCTTGGGTCCCTAATTCTATGAGTTGTATTTTCTGCTAACTTTTTTTTCAGTTTCCAGGCCAGAATTTTCATAGATTTCGATCCACTTTCATAATGTCTCTGTTTCAGAAACATTAAGTTTTTCCTGATTTCTTGCGTAGCCAAATTATTTATTTCATTCCTAATTATTTTAATTTCCCCTAATGTATCCTGTGCCAAATTCAATTTGTGTTTTTTTCTCTAGTTCCTTCAGTCTATTTTGTAAATCCTCTAATGTTTTATTCCTTATTTTTTTCTTATATGAAGATATCGCTATAATTTTCCCCCTTAAGACCCCCTTCAGAGTATCCCATAAAATGGGGGGGGGGGGGGTGAAACCTCGCCATTATCATTAAATTCTAAGTAGAGACCAATTTCTTTTTTAATTTGTTCCTTAAAGTATGGATCATTGAGTAGACTTGAATTTAGTTTCCAAATAGTATACTTTGGTTGTAAGTCAAAATCAACAGATAAATATATAGGTGCATGTTCACTTACATCTGTTGTTCTGATTCCACAGGTGTTTATTTTGTCTTTGTCTTTTTCAAATGTTATGAAGTGATCTATTCTTATATATACAGAATGTGGAGCAGAATAATGAGTGTAATCCCTTCTGTCAGGGAAAAGGTCCCTCCATATATCAATTAAACCAACATCCTCAAAAAGTGTATTAACTTTCTTATGTAAAGATTTTGTTTCAAAGGCTTGTTTCATAAGTTTGGTTATAATTGTAAATTTAAGTCTCCCCCACATATCAGGAGACCTTCTGTTTCCATTACCATAATATCAGTAATTTTCTGAAAGAGACCAATCTTATTTCCCAGGGATGCGTATATATTCAATAGAGTAATTGAATTGCCGTCTATATTCCCACTTACCAGAATATATCTGCCTTCTTTATCTCCCATTTCAAACATTTTTTCAAAATCTAGCTTACTTGAGATAAGAATAGCAACTCCTCTCCTATGCCCTGTTTTATATGAGGAGAAAGACAGATTAGTGAAGCCCATTCTGTTTAGTTTTTTATGCTCATTATCACTTAAATGAGTTTCCTGTAAATATACTACATGGGCTTGTTCTTTTTTCATTTTGGATAAAATTCTCTTATGCTTGATTGGATTTAATAGCCCATTTAAATTAAAAGAAATGAATTTTACCTTGTCCTTAGCCATCTGTATTTATCTGTCAATGTATCATTGAAATTAGAATAAAACTTAATCGATCTACTCCCTGAACAAATAAGAACCAAGAAACTCAAATAATAACAAAAATGGCAACAAACGTGTGATTCCAAGGCTGAGGTCTCTAGTAAATGACCCTGTGTTGAGCTAGAGGAAATGTCTAGCTGTGGGGGATAACCCCTCCTATTTGTGAGTTGAGGTATTCATATTCATAAATTCATAAATGTCAGTGAACAAAATCCATTACACAGAAAAGATTTCCGTGTGCTCCTCCTATATATATATATATATATACACACACACACACATGCACACACACACAAATATATATATGCATACATATCTTCACACACATATACACACATATATATGTACATACACACAAACGCATATATATATATATATATATATATATACACACACACACACACACACACACACACACACATATATATATATATATAGATATATATTCTCATTTTGGTGGGGAAAAAGGAGCAAGTGAGCGAATAAAGAATAACAACTAAGTAATATAAAATCCACATTATAATATGTATTTCTCGAGATAGGTATATCACCGTGTACTTTTATATATAACCATATAACAATCACAGCACGGAAACAGGCCATCTCGGCCCTCCTAGTCCGTGCCGAACTCTTAATCTCACCTAGTCCCACCTACCCGCACTCAGCCCATAACCCTCCACTCCTTTCCTGTCCATATACCTATCCAATTTTACCTTAAATGACACAACTGAACTGGCCTCTACTACTTCTACAGGAAGCTCATTCCACACAGCTATCACTCTCTGAGTAAAGGAATACCCCCTCGTGTTTCCCTTAAACTTTTGCCCCCTAACTCTCAAATCATGTCCACTCGTTTGAATCTCCCCTACTCTCAATGGAAACAGCCTATTCACGTCAACTCTATCTATCCCTCTCAAAATTTTAAATACCTCGATCAAATCCCCCCTCAACCTTCTACGCTCTAATGAATAGAGACCTAACTTGTTCAACCTTTCTCTGTAACTTAAGTGCTGAAACCCAGGTAACATCCTAGTAAATCGGCTCTGCACTCTCTCTAATTTATTGATATCTTTCCTATAATTCGGTGACCAGAACTGTACACAATATTCCAAATTTGGCCTTACCAATGCCTTGTACAATTTTAACATTACATCCCAACTTCTGTACTCAATGCTCTTGATTTATAAAGGCCAGCATTCCAAAAGCCTTCTTCACCACCCTATCTACATGAGACTCCACCTTCAGGGAACTATGCACTGTTATTCCTAGATCTCTCTGTTCCACTGCATTCCTCAATGCCCTACCATTTACCTTGTATGTTCTATTTGGATTATTCCTGCCAAAATGTAGAACCTCATACTTCTCAGCATTAAACTCCATCTGCCAGCGTTCAGCCCATTCTTCTAACTGACACAAATCTCCCTGCAAGCTTTGAAAACCCACCTCATTACCCACAACACCTCCTACCTTAGTATCATCGGCATACTTCCTAATCCAATTTACCACCCCATCATCCAGATCATTTATGTATATTACAAACAACATTGGGCCCAAAACAGATCCCTGAGGCCTCCATCCCGATAAACAATTATCCACCACTACTCTCTGGCATCTCCCATCTAGCCACTGTTGAATCCATTTTATTACTCCAGCATTAATACCTAATGACTGAACCTTCTTAACTACTTCAGTTTAGCTTCTCAACATTTTTAAAGTTAGCCAAACCTTTTGGCTCTTCTGAAGGGGGTGAGGACTGTCTTTGGGAAACTCCCGGTCTCCTCCTGATATGTTTCTCTCGGCTTCCTCCCGTCTCCTGCCTTCTTGTTTCTCGTACTATTTCTCAAGCCAAGCGGGACAATTCCTCAGCCAGGCTTTCTTTCGTTTTGGTCAATGAATTGGCCTGCAGAGCCATATATAGGAATGAATTCCACAGATTCACCACCCTCTGGCTAAAGAATTTTTTCCTCATCTCTGTTCTCAATAGCTGTTCCACTATTGTGAGACTGTACCCTCTGGTCCTATTCTCCCCCACTACAGGAAACATTCTGTCCACATTCACTCTGTCTAGGCTTTTGAATATTCAACAGGTTTTAGTGAGATCCCACCCCACTCATTCTACCAAACTCCAGTGAGTATAGGCCCAGTGCCATCATATGTTCCTCATATGTTAATCCTTTCATTCCTGGAATCATTCTTGTGAACCTCCTCTGGACCTTCTCCTACACCAGCACATCTTTTTTTAGGTAAGGAGCCCAAAACTGCTCACAATACTCCAAGTGTGTACCAATGCATTATAGAGCCTCAGGATAACATCCTTGCTTTTGTATTCTAGTCCTCTTGAAATAAATGCAAACATTGCATTTGACTTCCTTACCACTGACTCAACCTGTAAATTAATCTTTAGGGAATCCTGACAAGGACTCACAAGTCCCTTTGCACCTTTGATCATTGAATTTTCTCCCCATTTAGCAAATCATCCACACCTTCTACCGAAGAGCATGACCATGCAATTTCCTACGCTGTATTCCATCTGCCATTCTTTGTTCATTCTCCCAAACTGTCCAAGTCCTTCTGAAGACACTCTGCTCCCTCAACACTACCTGCCTCTTCATCCATCTTACATATTGTCCATAAATATGGCCACATAGCCATCAATTCTGATATTCATATCATTGACATATAATATAAAAGGAAACAGTCCAAACATAGCCTCCTGCAGCACACCACTAGTTATCTGAGCCAAGCAGAAAAGGTTCTCTTTCTGCTGACTCTTTGCCATTTGCCAGTCAATCAATCTTCCACCCATGCCAGTGAAACCCCTTTTTACCAGGCATCTCTAGAGAAACAGCTCATTAGCCCCTCACTAACAATCACTGGACTCAGTGGTGAGAAAAACTCCTTTCTCAAAACTACGTTTCTCAAGCGTCTCAGGTCAGCATGACATTGGACAAAACTGGGATAGCTGAACCACACAAACCCTGATCTGTGAAAATACTATGTAACCCCTGTCCCCAGGCAATTAGCTATCAGCAGGAAATAACAGGTTGTACACTGCAATTATAAAGGAAGTATAGTTACAAATGTCAGCTTTATCAAACAGTTAGTAAAAAAAAAATAAAAAGAGCCCATTACAGTTAATCCAGTCCAAATGTGCACATGAATTGGAGCTCATCTTGTCTTTAACTCATATGCTGGATCCTCGGTCTTTGTGAAAGCACATACCATCTCCCAAGTGTTGCTCGAAATCCATCTCGAACAAATGGGAGTATTGGTCCTTCCTCTTTGAAGCCATTCATCTGCACAAAGCGCCTTCTGTAACAGACAAAACACCTTCTGCAACCTCAGCCATCTTCCCCTTCCCTGTCTTCTCCCAGATCCTGCCAAAAAGACCTCGATGGACCAGTGTCCATCACAAAAGCCTGTCTGTCCAGCATTCTGTAGAACTTTTGCCCAATTCCATCATCCTGATTGGCTGGCACAACATTCCTACATTGAACAACATAGTCTGGTATCTTTAGCTCATAAACATGCTAAAAGCAGAACACGCTGTTCTGACAGAACTGCTAAAAATGAAATACCTGCAGCGTAGCTGTAAAAATCTTCACCAGAATGTTACACTAGTAACTTTCCTTTGATATCATGGGCTCCTATTTTGTTAAGCAGCCTCATGTGTGGCACCTTGCCTTTTGAAAATCCAAATTAACAACAGCCACTGACTCTCTGTGTATCCTACCAGTTATTTCCTCGAAGAATTCCAACACATTTGACAGGCAAGGTTTCCCTTGAAGGAAACCATGCTGATTTTGGCCTATTTTGTCATATGTTTCCAAGTACCCAGAAACCTCATCCTTATTAATAGACTCCAAAATCTTCCCAGCCACTGAAATTAGGCTAACTGACCTATAATTTTCTTTCCTCTGCATTACTCCGTTCTTAAAGAGTGCAGTGAGATTTCCAACTTTCCAGTACTCCAAATCAATTCCAGAATTTAGAGGTTCTTTATTAATGCCTTCACAATCCCTTCAGCTATCTCCTTCAGAGTCCAGGTGTGTAATCAATTTGGTGCAAGTGACATATCTATCTTCAGACCTTTCACCCTCCCATGCACCTTCTGCTTAATACTAGCAATGAAATTCAATTATGCCTCCTGACACTGTTCTATTTCAGGCATTCTGCTAGTGCCTTTCACAGTGAAGGCTGACACAAAGTACTTATTAAGTTTATCCGCCATTTCTTTATCCCCCATTACTGCCTCTCCAATATCATTTTCCAGTGGTCTGCTATCTATTCTTGTGTCTCTTTTCATTTCTGAAAAAAGCTTTTTGTTTCCTCTTTTATATTATTGGCTACCTTACCTTCATATTTCATCTTTTCTCTTTTTATAGGCTTTTTAGTTGCCTTCTGAGTTTTAAAAATCTTCGGAATCCTCTGCTTTCCCACAATTTTTTGCAGGATTATGTGCCCTCTGTTTTACTTTTCTGCTGTCTTTCACTTCCTTTGTCAGCCATGGTTGCATCATCCTCCCTTTAGAATACTTCATCATCTTTGAGATGTGTCTTTCCCTGCCCCTTCTGAATTGCCCCCAGAAACTCCAGCCACTGTTCTTTTGTCATTATCTCTGCTAGTGACCCCTTTCAATCAATTTTGGCCAGCTCCTTTCTCATGCATCTATAAGTTACATGTGACTTTAGTTTCTCCCTCTCAAATTGCAGTATAAAGTCTATCATATTATAAACACTCTCCTAAAGATTCCTTTACCTTAAACTCCCTAATCAAATTGAGCCATTACATAACATGCATATCTACCTGTATATTGATAGATATGACTTTCATAACATAGCACTTTTTACATGCCTTTACTATCTCCGATTGCAATTTGTACCTCATATCCTGGCTATTGTTCAGGGTCTTGTATATAACTCCTATCAGGATCTTTTTACCCTTGCTGTTTCTTAACTTTATCCACAACAATTCTACATATTTTGATCCCATGTCACCTCTTTCTAAGGATTTGATTTATTCTGCTAGCAAAAGACCCATCCCACTCCCTCTGCCTCCGTTATCCTTTTAATACAATGTGTATCCTTAGATGCTAAGCTCCCAGCTATCATCTTCTTTAGCCATGACACAGTGATGCCCAGAATATGCCATTCTGTAACATGCACAACACGCTGGAGGAACTCAGTAGGTCGGGCAGCATCCGTGGAAATGAACAGTCAACGTTTTGGGCCAAGACCCTTCGTCAGGACTGAAGAGGAAGGGGGCAGGGTCCCTATAAAGAAGATGGGGGGAGGGTGGGAAAGAGAAGTTTGGTAGGTGCCACATGAAAAACCAGTAAGGGGAAAGATCAAGGGGTGGGGAGGGGAAGCAGGGAGGAGATAGGCAGGAAAGGTGTAGAAGGAATGTAATCACTACGGGTAGTAGAAGGAGGCGGAACTATAAGGGAGGTGATAGGCAGCTGGAGGAGGAGGCAGAGTGAAACTGGGATGGGGGAAGGGAAGTGGAGGGAATTACTGGAAGTTGGAGAATTCAATGTTCATGCCAAGAGGCTGGAGACTGCCCAGACAGTATATGAGGTGTTGCTCCTCCAACCTGAGTGCCAATCTGCAACTGACCTACAAGTTCACCTATCTTATTTTGTATACAGCGTGCATAACACCCTCGCCCTTTTTTGATTTTTGTCCCGTTACACTTTAGCACATCCTACTGACTGCAGCTTTTCCCTATTATCTGTATGTTCATCATCAGTCTCACTACACACGGCATCTAGTTATACACCACACCTATCTCCATGGTTCCCACACCCCTGCCAAATTAGTTTAAACACTCCCCAACAGTTCCAGCAAGGATATTGGTCCCCCTTGGGTTCATGTGTAACTCATCCTTTTTGTGCAAATCATATATTCACAATGATCCAGAAATCTGAAACCTTGTTCCCCACACCAATTCCTGAGCCATGCATTCACCTAGGAAATCACCCTATTCTTAACCTTACTCATGTATGGTACAGGGAGTAATCCAGGGAATCCAGGTCCTGTTCAGATTTCTACCTAACTCCCTATATGCTCTCTTCAGGTCCTCCTCCTTTTTCCTACTTATGTTGTTGGTACCAATATGTACCATAACTTCCAGCTGTTTACCCTCCCCCTTTAGAATGCTCTGTACCTGATCTGACACATCTCTGACCCTGGCTCCTGGGAGGAAACATACCATCTGGGTCTCCTTCACAACACCACCAACTTTCATGCCATGAAAGATTAACTTCATTTGTCACATGTACATCAAAATGTAGTGAAAAACACATAGGCAGCATCTATAGATAGAAAGTAGGGTTAAACAGCTACTGTGAGAGTGGCCACTGCATGACTCAGCCAGCATCTGAGTGGGAAGTTTAGGCTTTTTCTCAGAGATGCTACAGTGAGGAGAAGCCATTTCTGTAGGTAGATTTATTCAATTAATCAATCTTTCTTTCTTTCTTCAAAGTTAGAGCAGGATAAGGGAATACTGCCCATGTGGGATGTGGGAAGGCAGGAAGACTTTCAGTGACCCTGATGACTACATCTGCAAGAACTGCACCTGGCTACATCTTCTAACAGATTATATTAAGGTATTGGAGTGGGATAAACTCTGTACTATCCAGGAGCTTGAGTTGTGGATCGACAGGTGATACAGGGAGTTAGTTACACCCAAGGTGCAGGGCATAGGCAATTGCCTGGCTGTCAGGAGAGGGAAAAGTGTATAGGCAGCCAGTGCAGAGTATCCTGTGCCCCTTCCACTCAATAACAGGTATAACTCTTTGGATACAGTTGGGGGTGGGGGCATGATGAAGGAGAGGAAAGCCAGTTCTGCCAAAGGGTTTCGGCCTGAAATGTCAACTGTACTTTTTTCCATAGATGCTGCCTGGCCTGCTGAGTTCCTTCAGCATTTTGTGCGTGTTGCTCGGATTTCCAGCATCTGCCATTTCAACCACTTCTCTGGCAGAGTCCGGCTCTGTGGTTCAGAAGGAAGGTACAGAAGAGATGATTTGTGGTGACAGGGGATTTTTGGTTAGAAAACAACTATGAGGTTTTGTGATGAGAATGAGATTCCAGAAAGGTACGTTACCTTTCAGGTACCAGGGTCAGGACATCTTGGATCAAGTCCACAGCATTCTGAAGTGGGAGATTAAGTGGTCAGCTGTCGTGGTCTATGTCAGTACCACTGCCAAGAGTAGGAAGAGTGACAAGGTCCTACAAAGTGAGTTCAAGGAGTTAGGTGCTAAGTTAAAGGACAGGACTTCGAGGGTTGTGACCTCAGGATTACTACCTGGTCTACATGCTAGTGAGGCCAGACCATGTAGCAGTTAGCACAAAGCTGTTATAGCTCAAAGCATCAGAGATCAGAGTTCAATTCGGATGTCATCAGTAAGGATTCTGTATGTCCTTCCTGTAGAACGTGTGGGTTTCCTCCAGGTGCTCCAGTTTGCCCCCAAAGGCTGGAAGGGCCAATTCCACATTGTATCTCAATAAATAAATAAATCAATAATAAAAACACAGCATGTATTCAGCAAAGGCTCATTCTGTTTGAAAAACTTACTGAAGTTATTTGAGGATTGAATGAACACCGTGGATAGACAGGAACAGGTGGATGTTATTTACTTGGATTTCCAGAAGATGTTCAATAAGGTGCCACATAAAAGACTTATCCATAAGATAAGGATGCATAGAGTTGGGGATGATTATTATCATGGATAGACGATTAGTTAATTAATCAAAAGCAGAGAGTTGGGATACATGGGTGTTACTCGAGTTGGCAGTCCGTGGTGAGCGGTGTGCTGTAGGGGTCGGTGCTGGGCCTGCAACTGTTCATGATATACATTAACGATCTGGAAGAGGGGACCGTGTGTAGTGTATTTAAGTTTGCTGATGACTCTGAATTGAATGGAAAAGCAAATTGTCCAGAAGATAAGGAGAGTCGGCAGAGAGAGTGAGCAAGGGTTTGGCAAATGGAGTACAGTGTTGCTAAATGTGAGATCATCCACTTTGGAAGGAAAATTGAAAGAAAAGATTACTATTTAAATGGTAAAAAATTGCAACATGCTGCTATGCTGAGGGACTTGGGAGTGCTTGTGCATGAATCACAAAAGCAAGTGCAGCAGGCTATCAAGAAGGCAAATGGAATGTTTGCCTTCATTGCTAGAGGGATTGAATTTAAGAGCAGGGAGGTTAAGCTGCAATTGTACAGGGTTCTGGTGAGGCCACATCTGGAATACTGCTTGCATTTCTGGTCTCCTTACTTGAGGAAGGATATACCGGCTTTGGAGGCGGCGCAGAAGAGGTTCACTAAGTTGATTCCAGAGATGAGGGGGTTAGACTATGATGAGAAATTGAGTCACCTGGGAATTGAGTCTTGCTGGCAAGAATGAGAGGAGATTTTATAGAAACATATAAAATTATGAAAGGGATAGATAAGATAGAGGCAGGAAAGTTGTTTCCACTGGTAAGTGAGACTAGAACTAGGGGACATAGCCTCAAGCTTCAGGGTAGTAGAGTTAGGACGGAGATAAGGAGGAACTGCTTTTCCCAGAGAGGCTTGACAGGCCAGATGGCCTACTCCTGCTCCTATTTCTTATGTTCTTATAGTAAAATTTAACTCATGGCTAAGGAGATGGTGCAGGAGGGAGGGCTTCAGATTTTTGAATCATTGGACTCTCCTCCAGAAAAGATAGGACCTGTTGAAACAGGATGATTTCCAGCTGAACTGAAAGGTGGACTAATATTCTTATGGAAAGGTTTGCTAGTGCTGCTTAGGGTGGGGGGTGGGGTTTAAACTAGAGTTGCAAGGGATGGTGACCAGAGTGCCAGATCAGATAGCTGGGTGGTAGTGGGGAAAGATGTTTTTAAGCCTACATACAAAGTCAGAAATCAAAACATTGAGCATGATAGGACTAATGTAGGAAAGATGGGTGAGTTTAGGGCATGGATTAGGATGAAGAATTATGACGTTGTAGTCATTAGTGAGACATGTTTGCAGGAGGGGCAGGATTGGCAGATCATTATTCAATAATTTGTTGTCTTAGATGTGATAGAGTTGGAGGGATTAAAGGGGGAGGAGTGACATTACTAGTCAGGAAAGATATCACAGCAGTGCTCAGACAGGACAGACTAGAACACTCATCTACTGAAAGGAGGAATAAGAAAGGGATAACCACCTTAAAGGGATTATATTCTAGACCATCCAACACTTTGCAGGAGCAAACTTTGTAGAGAAATCAGACTTGCAAGAACCATAATGTTTTGATAGTAGGTGGTATTAGATTTCCACATATTGACTGAGTCTCCCATACTGGAAAGGGCTGGACCGTCCTGACGAAGGGTCTCGGCCCGAAACATTGACTGTTTGTTTCCGTGGATTCTGCCTGACCTGCTAGTTCCTCCAGCGTGTTCTGTGTGTTGTTTTGACCTCAGCATCTGCAGAGTATTTTGTGGCTGGATAGAATTGTTGGCCAGAAAAAAGAACAGTTGACAAATCAGCCAATTCGAATGAATCAAGGACAGTGGAAGCAGACAGACCAGATACCTTTGTTCTTGCCATGAGGAAGGAGATGGAGGCTGCCATTTTAGGAAGAGACTCTGTATTCTCTATATTGTGAGCTAAAGTCACTTTGCTTGATCAGTGTTTTGAAGTCGACACAATGGTGCTCCAGGCAATCTTTGGATGAGAGATCATTTCCAAATAAGAAATAAAGTGCTGTTTGTTTGGATATAACATGCAGGTGTGTGACGGTGGGGGTCTGTATTTGCCCTGTGTGATTCAAGCTGGTTGCTGATTGAGAACAAAGAAGCATTAATTGTCACTTGCTGAAAAGAGTGCAATAAATGGATGCCGGCTTGAAGCAGAACCAATAAAAAGGTGTTAAAGGTCAATCCGGTGATTTTAGCCCATGGTACTAGAATGCAATATTTGAATGTTAAGGAATGAATATAAAAGTGGACACTTCATGTGTGCTGGCAGTGGTAGCGTCACAGTATAAGCATTGCAGGTAGAAGAGTGAGCAGCTCTGTGTGGAACATGTGGAGAGTGAATTGGGACTATAAAGAACGCATGGTCAATGTCTAGTCCTTTGCCTGGATAATACCTTTGCTATTCTTTGACCACTTGGGAAACATAGTGGGTGTGTAGACAGATATTTAGTGTATAATTCACTACTTATTAGTTTAGACAATAAAGGTTCTTGTTGATAACTTTTTCAATGATTTTAAGTTCCCTGGCCCCCACCGCCTTATTTTTACCATGGATGTCCAGTCCTTACATACCTCCATCCTCCACCAGGAAGGTCTCAAAGCTCCCTGCATCTTTATGGATTCCAGACTTAACCAATTCCCCTCTACCACCACTCTCCTCCGTCTAGCGGAATTAGTTCTTACTCTCAATAATTTCTCCTTTGGCTCCTCCCACTTCCTCCAAACCAAAGATGTAGCCATGGGCATCCATATGGGTTTCAGCTATCTCTGCCATTTTGTTGGCTTTGTGGAACAGTCCATGTTCCAAGCCTATACGGGTATCCACTGAAAAAAATATATATATACTTACTGTTTTTGATTTTCTTGTTTAATTATTATTTTTTCTTTCAAATTTATCATGTATTGCATTGAACTGCTGTTGTGAAGTTAACCCAAATTTCACAACATATACTGCTGATAATAAGCTTAACCTGAAATTGTGTTAGACTTCCCTACTCTGAAAAAAAATGACTATGACCATCTTTCTTATGTATGCTATTTATAATTCTATAATCTCTATAAAATCACTCCTCCACTCCAGTTAAAACAGTCCCATACCGGTCAAGCCTCTTCTTATAACTCAATCCTCTAGCCAACATCCTTGAGAATGTTTCTGCACCAATTGGTTAATGAGTTCATGCTGGTTCGGGATTTCTGTAATTATCTCTTTTGTGTCGGTGTTTAAGTGACTGCAATTTTGAAATAATTAGAAGGGTGAATAGTAACAATGTGATTCTGTTCCTGAACTGGTTGTCCAGGGGCCTGGGTTAATGATCCACTGACATGAGTTTAAAATGGTAGCTGTTAAGTTAATGAAACAAATGGAATCACTGGAATACAAAGTTTGTTGTAACACTGATCCTGATATTGCAGATTGTCAACAGAACTCAATGGGTTTTGCTCACATTGTTTCAGGCACGCGATCAGCTGTCCTTCCAACGTCTTGCCTTTGTGTGAGGCTCGGCCCACAGCAACATAATTTATTTTGAAAGGTCTATTGAAATGCCAATTGTTCAATCGGAGTTGCAACATAGAACAGTACAGGTTCTTTGGTCAATGAAGTCTGTGCTAACCACGATGCGAAATTAAATCAATTCCATCTGTCTGCATAGGATCCATAACCTTGAATTATATTTATTATGAAAGTACATATATGTCACCATATACTACCCTGAGATTCATTTTCCTGTAGGTTAAAAATAAATACAACGGAATCAATGAAAAGCTATACACAAAAAGACAACCAATGTGCAAAAGAAGGTCATCTGTGCCAATGCAATAAAGGCAATCAATCAATCAATCAATCAATAATACTGAGAATAATGAGTTGTAGCATCCTTGAAAAAGAGCCCCAGAGGTCGAGTTCAGTGTTTTGGTGAGTGAAACATGATACAGCAACCTGATAACGACGACAGGCATTGGCCTCATCTAGAAGAATGAAAAGACTGCCTACAGAGAGGATGTAGAGTAATGAGTGGAATGGTGCTAGCAGAGTAACTTGAATCTCATCATGGATTACACTAAAGAGATGATTATGGGCTTTAGGAAAGTTCAGACTGACCATTCTTCACTGCACATAAACAACTACCCCCTGGAGACAGTTAGGAGCACCAGGCTTCTGGGAGTGTACATAACGGAGATCTTACCTGGTCCCTCAACACCAGCTCTTTAGTCAAGAAAGCACAGTAACATCCCTCCTTCCTGAGGAGATGGAGGTGAGTGAAGCTCACCTCCATTCTAGCATATTTTTACAGGAGCACCATTCCAATTTTCTTGACCAGCAGTATCACCATCTGGTATGGGAATTGCAAGGGGTCTGACTGCAAGTGCCTACAGAGGATAATCAGAGTCTCCTTCCACCTGTTGGAGATATTCATCAAGAGTGTTGCGTACGCAGGGCACTTTGCATTTTCATTGATTCCTCCTATCTGTTCCACAATCTCTTTGACCCCCTATCATCAGGCAGGAGGTACCATATTATTTGGACAAGAACTGTTAGGATGGGAAACAGCTTCTTCTCCCAGGCTGTGAGACTACTGAGCTCCCTGCCATCACCCAGGTCTCATCACATATGAAGAGCCAGTAGTGTTATACTAGTTACTATAATCTCCAATGAAAATTGGTTTAATACTAGATCTGCTATCTCGGTACTAAATCTGGAAAAAAATTAATTTAGCACAAAGAGTATCCAAGATGTAACTTGGACCCTTAGTAGGTTTATAAATATGGCTAAAGAAATTCCTTCGCATTTACATTCTAAACAGTTGTCCCTCTATTCTGAGGCTGTGTGCGCTGGTCTAAGATTTCTCCATCTAAGGAAACATCCTCTCCTCATGCACTCTATTAAGGCCTTTCAACTTTTGATAGGTTAAAATGAGATCCACCCTCATGCTTCTGAATTCTATTGAGTACAGACACAGAGCCATCAACCATTCCTCATATGACAATCCTTTCAATTCCAGAGTCATTTTCGTGGAACTCCTCTGAACCCTTGCGAATGCCAGCATGTACTTTCTGAGAGAAGCAGCTTAAAACTGCTCAATACTTAAAGCATGGCCTCACCAGGGCCTGTATTAAGGCTGAACATTACATCCTGGCTTTTGTATTCTAGTCTTCTCAAGATGAATGACAATTCTGTATTTGCCTTCCTCACCATTGACTCAACCTGCAAATTAACCTTTACAGAATCCTGCATGAGGACTGCCAAGTCCATTTATGAATCCGATTTTTGAATTTCCTCTCCATTTATGGAACAGTTTACACTTTTATTTCTTCTACCAAAGTACATTACCATACACTTCCCAACAGTGTATTTCATCTACCACACCTTTGCCCATTCTCCTAATCTGTCTAATTCTAATTTGCCTAATTCTCTTAATCCATTCCTCTGCTTCCTCAACATGACCTACCACTCCACCTATCTTCATATTGGTGTAAACTTGGCAACAAAACCATCAATTCCATCAGCCAAACCATTGATATATACCATAAAAAGTTGTGGACTTCTGTGGGACACTACCAGCCACCAGCAACCAACCAAAAAAGGCTCCCTCTATTCCCACTCTTTGCCTCCTGCCAATCTGCCAATGTTCTATTCATGCTGGTATCTTTCCTATATTTCCATGGGCTCTGAATTTGTTAAGCAGCCTCACGTGTAGGCCTTTTGAAACTCCAAGTACACATCAGCCGATTCTCCTTTGTCTATCCTGTTTATTATTTCTTCAAAGAATTCTAACAGATTCTTCTACCTCTCTCACTTTTTGAAGAGTGGACTCACATTTGCAATTTTTCAGTCCTCCAGAGCCATTCCAGAATTCAGTGATTCTTGAAAGATGATTACTAATCCCTCGGCAGTTTCTTTGGCCACCTCTTTCAGAATTTTAGGGTGCAGACTAGCTGGTCCAGATGACTTATCTACCTTATGACCTTTCAATTTACCATCTCCCTTGTAATGGCAACTTACATTACAAAACTGAATAAGTGTTTTGCATCAGTCTTCGCTGTGGAAGACACTAACAATACACTGAGGTTTTGGAGTGTCAGGAGTGAAATTTATGCTTCAAACAGGAGGCAGTTCGTACATAGAAGAGCTGGGGAGCATGACATGGATGAGTGTCTGCAGCCAATAGTGAAGCATGGCACAGAGTTCCTGCAAGTTTGGGGCTGCATTGCAGCAACTGGAGATGGTGATCTGGTCAGAACTAATGGAATCCTCAATGCTGAGAAGTACAAGCAGATTCTCATCCATCACACAATACCATCTGATTGGTCTGCAGCAGGGCAATAGCTTGATTTTATTGCTTGATTTAGTGCTAATTTTTATTTTGTGATCATTTCTGGACCAGACAGGTGTGCAATGTTCCACCAGGGCATTAGCAGCGATGTATAGAGTTTGCAAACAAATTTATAGTATGATAGAGAGTCAATTAATTTCCCTCTCGGCAGAGCTTCTGGATGAGATAATAGACAATAGACAATAGGTGCAGAAGTAGACCATTCGGCCCCTCGAGTCTGCACCACCATTCTGAGATCATGGCTGATCATTCACTATCAATACCCAGTCCCTGCCTTGTCCCCATATCTCTTGATTCCCCTATCCATCAGATATCTATCTAGCTCCTTCTTGAACGCATCCAGAGAATTGGCCTCCACCGTCTTCCGAGGCAGTGCATTCCATACCTCCACAACTCTCTGGGAGAAGAAGTTTTTCCTCAACTCTGTTTTAAATAACTGACCTCTTATTCTCAATCCATGCCCTCTGGTACTGGACTCTCCCAACATCTGGAACATATTTCCTCCCTCAATCCTATCAAATCCTTTAATTATCTTAAACGTTTCAATCAGATCCCCTCTCAATCTCCTCATTTCCAGTATGTACAAGCCCAATCTCTCCAATCTCTGCGTAAGACAGCCCTGCCATCCCAGGGATCAACCTAGTGAATCTATGCTGCACTTCCTCAATTGCCAGAATGTCCTTCCTCAAACCTGGAGACCAAAACTGTACACAATATTCCAGGTGTGGTCTCACCAGGGCCCTGTACAAATGCAAAAGAACATCCTTGCTCTTGTATTCAATTCCCCTTGTAACAAAGGCCAACATTCCATTTGCCCTCTTCACTGCCTGTTGCACTTGCTCATTCACCTTCATTGACTGATGAACTAGGACTCCTAGGTCTCTTTGCATTTCTCCCTTACCTAACCCTATGGCAATGATGAAAAGCCAAATAACTGATGGAACTTTGATGAGGGAAAACAACTTCATGCAGCTGGATTTTTAAAGTATATTATCTATGTATCCATGGTGAATCAAGGTTTTTGTTTTTTTTATTCAGAGATACAGCATGATAACAGCCCTTCTGGCCCAAAGGACCCAAGCTACCTAATTGCACCCATGTTACCAGTTAACCTGCTAATCCACACGTCTTTGGAATGTGGAGGAAACCAGACACCTGAAGGAAATTTTTGCCAATTTATATTCAATATCCTCTACATGTGTATCTCTTCATTTCCTTCATGTTTATGTGTCCATATTAAAAGCCTCTTAAACTCCACCAAATTACTGCTACACAACTACCCTAGTAACGTATTCTGGGCATCTATAAATTTGCACAAAAATCTTGTACCTCACATCACCTTAAAACATCAACATGAGGGGGGATTTCTATACTCAGAGAGTGGTAGCTGTGTGGAATGAGCTTCCAGTAGAAGTGGTAGAGGCAGATTCGGTATTGTCATTTAAAGCAAAATTGGATAGGTATATGGACAAGAAAGGAATGGAGGGTTATGGGCTGAGTGCGAGTCAGTGGGATTAGGTGAGAGTAAGCGTTCAGCACAGACTAAAAGGGCTGAGATAGCCTGTTTCCGTGCTGTAATTGTTATATGGTTATAATAATAGAAACCTCACCTCCTTCAGCAGCAAACTGTCTGTATTCTGTGATGCCATGTAGAATGAAGTTTACTTCACAGGTCTCTTGTTATCAAATTGTTCATTTCTGTCCTGACCCAAAATGGTAGCAGCTAAAATGGCAGCAGTACCTTATATGAGGTATTGTTGTCCTATTGGGGTGGAAAGGGGCAGAATTAAGACTAATTTATGCAGAAAAATATTACATCTGTGTGCAGAGTTACAAAACGTGTAACAGGCATACGTTGGATAATTTGTGCTGTTATGTTTTATTTTTCCTGAGAATATTGTGTACCTGATGCTACGTGCCTGTACTGCAAGTTTCACCTGTTCCTATACAGTGTAGTATATGCATATGACAATAAATTCAACTTTGAATTTGACTTTGATGTATATGTCACCTCGCAGAATGTCAAGATGACTGAAATCCTCTTCCAAATAATGCAATGGCGTTGAGTTACCACTGTGGTACTCACAGCTAGCAGTTTCCACAAGGTAAGATCTCACAAACAGCAAGAAAATGAAGGGCCAGACAATGTGAGTGTAAATTGCCATTGATTATGAAAGTATGAAATGAAAACAGAAACTTGCTTAGCTAGAGTGCAGTGAATCTGTGGAACCCATTGCCTTAGATGACTGTGAGAGGCCAAGACATTGGGTCTTTTTAAAGTAGAGACTGATAGATTCTTGATTATTAAGAATATCAAAGGTTACTGGGAGAAGACAGGAGAATAGGATTGAGAGGGATAATGAGTCAGCCATGATGGATTAGCAGAGCAACTCAATGGCCTGAATGAAGAAGTATTCCAAGGCGAGATAACACAACCATGGTTAACAAGGGAAATCAAAACCAACATGAAAGCCAAAGAGAAGGCATATAATAAAACAAAAATTAGTAGGAAGTTAAAGGATTGGGAAACTTTTAAATAGCAACAGAAGACAACCAAAAAAGCCATTAAGAAGGTAAAGACAGAATATGAAAATAAGCTAGCCAATAATATTAAAGACAATACCAAAAGCTTCTTCAGATACATGAAGTATAAAAGTGAGCAAAGAGTGAATATTGGACCACTGAAAAATAATGCTGGAGAGGTAGTAATGGGGGAATAAGGAAATGGCAGATGAACTGAATAAGTATTTTGCATCAGTCTGCACTGTGGAAGACACTAGCAGTATAGTGGATGTTCCAGGTGACAGAGGGCATGAAGTGTACTTAACTGGAAAGAAAGTTATTGGGAAATTGAAAGATCTGTAGGTACATAAGTCACCTGGACATGATAGTTTACACTGCAGGGCTCTGAAAGAGGTGGC
The DNA here is from genome assembly GCF_030144855.1 of Hypanus sabinus. Lineage (NCBI taxonomy): Eukaryota > Metazoa > Chordata > Chondrichthyes > Myliobatiformes > Dasyatidae > Hypanus > Hypanus sabinus. Next base: position 80,896,823 of record NC_082710.1, on the reverse strand, counting down.
TGAAGAGATAGTGGGGGCATTAGTAATGGTCTTCCAAGAATCACTAGATTCTGGAATAGTTCCAGAAGATGGGAAAATTGTAAATGACACTGCACACTTTAAAAAGGGAGAGCGATAGAAGAAAGGAAAGGATAGGTCATTTAGACTGAGGGAAGATGGGAAGATGTTGAAGTCAATTGTTATGGATGTCATCTAGGGTAGTGGCCCCAACCACCAGGCCACAAAGCATGTGCTACTGGGCCACGGGGAAATGATATGATTTGTTGATATGAAACAATATGAGTCAGCTGCACCTTTCCTCATTCCCTGTCATGCTCACTGTTGAATTTAAACAAATGCGAGGTCATCAGTCACCTAAACGCAGTGATAACCTCGTGCTAGAGATCACTAATTGGCCTTGGGTAACCAGCCACCTCGTTTCTACTGGCCCGGAGTGCGGACAGATGGGCACCACCTCTAAACCTGTTTAGCACACCGAATGTTCATTGGGAACCTGATGCTAAAATATTTGCAGATGGCCTAATTCGGGCTCAGGGTTTCGTAAGTAGCACAGCAGCTACCTGACTGCGATCTACTGAAAGTCATTCCTTGAACCAAGCGTTTGTCGGCCAATAGATCCTACCTACCTACAAGAAGGGCGGGCACGCACCCTGTTGCACTCCTCGCTCGGTCGGTCGGTCGCTCTCTCCAGACTACCACCACCGCGGCCCTGGCTCGGGGACCTCTAGCCCTTACCTTGTCTTCTCACCCCACCCACGACAGCCACACCAGACCAAGGCGTCTAGCGGTGGGTGGGCAGAAGGCTGGAGTTCGGGCCCGTAGGCTGTCCAATGAGGCAATGAAGCCCTCAAAACTGCTTCGGCACCTTGAGTCCAAGCACCCTGCACTTAAAGACAAACCTGTTGAGTTTTTTGAGCGGAGAAAACTTGAGCAAGCTGGACAGAAGCAAGTGCCGAGAGTCACAAAAACTAAATTGCAGAATAGACTGGACATAAGGAACCCCCTTCGAGTATCACTGTCTCCCATCACCCCTCAATGGGACCATCTTGTTGCAGGGCAACAAGCCCAGGGCTCCCATTGATTCAGCAATATTGGTGTGTTGCAATGATTTTATATGTTCATACGAGGAAAATATGTGCTGTGCGTTTAATATCCAAACGTTGCTTAAAATGTTATGATGCTATTGACTTATAAATGACTTATAATTGACTTATCACTATATTCATGCAAGGAAAATATGCGCTGTGTGCTTAATATTAAATTTGTTAGATAACCCCTTTTAGAAATGAAATTGAGAGTATTAGCCACCTATAAGTATATAAGTAACTTATAGTTGACTTATCACCTCTATTCCAGTCGTGATTAACATCCCACACCACCACCTCTCCCCAGGTCGGCCAGTCTACAAGAGTATTGTCAATATTAAACTGGTCCGCGATGCAAAAAAGGTTGTTGACCCCTGGTCTAGGGTGCTTGGAGGCATTTGATAAAATAGACCATAGTCACCATGGTTTCCTCAAGGGAAAATCTTGCCTGATAATTCTGTTGGAATTCTTTGAAGATATAACAAGCAGGATAGACAAAGAAGAATCAGTTGATGTTGTGTACTTGGATTTTTAGAAGGCCTTTGACAAGGTGCCACATGTGAGGCTGCATAACAAGCTGCAAGCCCATGGTGTTACAGGGAAGTTTCTAGCATGGATAAGGTAGTGGCTGATTAGCTGGAGGCAAAGAGTGAGTGTTCTGCACAAGAGCTCCCAAGTCCCTTTGCATCTCAGATTTTTGGATTTTCTTCCTATTCACAAAATAGTCTGCACACTTATGTCTACAATCAAAGTGCATGACCATGTACATTGTATTTCATTTGCCTCTCTCTTGCCCATTCTCCTAATCAGTCCAAGTCCTAACTGTTTCCTCAACACTACCTGCTCCTCCACCAATCTTTATATCATCTGAAAACTCGGTGACAAAGCCATCTATTCCATCATCTAAGTCATTGATATACAGCATGACAGGTACCAGTCCCAACACTGACCCCTGCAGAATAACACTACTCACTGCCAGGCAATCAGAAAAGGATCCTCTTATTCCAACTTGCTCCTTCCTACCAATCAGCCAATGCTCTAACCTTGTTAGTAACTTTCCTGTAATACCATGGGTTCTTAACTTGGTAAGAAGCCTCATGTGTGGCACCTTGTCAAAGGCCTTCTGAAAGCCCAAATATACAACATCCACTGAGTCCTCTTTATCTCTCCTGCTTGTAATCTCCTCAAAGAATTCCAACAGGTTCATCAGACAAGATTTTTCCTCAAGGAAACCATTCTGACTTTGTCCTATCTTGTTCTGTGTCACCAAGTACTCCACCACCTCAGCCTTAACAATGGTTTCCAACATCTTCCACTGAGGTCAGGCTAACTGGTCTATAATTTCTTTTCTGTTGCATTCCTCCTTTCTTAAAGAATGCAGCAACATTTGCAACTTTCTAGTCCTCTGGAACCACACCAGAATCCAATGATTTTCAAAAGATTACTAATGCCTCCACAATGTCTACCACTATTTCTTTCAGAACACCCAATCCAGTATAGATGATCCCCTAGTCGGCTCAATGATGAATTGCTCTAAAAAGCCATTGAATTCACTCTTTTGAGATTCATCACGTACCTGATTTTTCCAATCGACCTGCATATTGAAATCTCCCATGACCATCATAACATTGCCCTTTTGACATGCTCTTTCTATTTCCTGTTGTAATCTGTGGTTCATATCCTAAGTACTGTGGGGAGGCCTGTATATAACTGCCATCAGGGTCCTTTTACCCTTACAGTTTCTGAACTCAACCACAAGGATGCAACATCTTCCAATCTTATGTCACATCTTTCTACTGATTTGATGCCATTCTTTACCCGCAGAGCCATGCCAACTCCTCTGACGACCTTCCAATCACTCTAATACAACATGTAATCCTGGACTTTCAGCTCCCAACTACAACCTTCCTTCAGCCACTATTCATTGATAGCCCCAACATCACACCTGACAATCTCTAATGGTGCAACAAGATATTCCACTTTATTTCTTATACTCCGTTCATTGAGATAAAACACTTTGAGCACTATATTTGCTACTGTTTTTGATTCTGCATCCCTAATATACTGATACTCACCTTGGAATCTGCAATTTTGTCCCATCACTTGCCTACCCTTCCTGACAGTCTGACTGCACACTTATAGGCATTCAATAGTCTCGAGAGACTATGGATTTGAGCCTTGGACGTTTTTCCAGGGCGCAAGCCTAGGCAGGGTTGTATGGGAGACCAGCAGTTGCCCATGCTGCAAGTCTCCCCTCTCCATGCCATCGATGTTGTACAAGGGAAGGGCAAGTGACTATTATGATTTGCTTCACTCCAGTTCCCAACCCCCCCACCCCACCAAGTAAATTTAAATCGACCGCAACAGCCCTAACAAACCAGGCTGTGAGAATATTGGCCTCCCTTGGGTTCACGTGCAACCCGTCACTTCTGAACAGTTCATACCTCCTCCAGAAGAGACCCCAATGATCCATGAACCTGAAGTCCTACCCCTGTACCAGCTTCCCAGCCATGCATTACCCTGCCAGATTATCCTGTTTCTACCCTCACTGGCACGTGACACAGGCAGAAATCCAGATTTTTCTACCTGGGAAGTCTTGCTTCTCAGCTTTCTGCCTCGTCTAAATTCTCTCTGCAGGACCTCTTTGCTTTTTCTACCTGTGTCATTGGTAACAATATATACCAAGACATTAGCTGCTCTTCTTTTCTGTCCAAAATGTTGTGGATGCAATCTGAGATGTCTCTGACCCTGGCACCTGGGAGGCAACGTACCATTCAAAAGTCCTATTCATGTCCACAGAATCTCCTGTCTGTTCCCCTGACTATTGAGTCCCCTATCACCATTGTTCCCCTCTTCTCTGTCTTTCCCTTCTGCATCATGGATCTATGCATAGTGCCAGTAACCTGGTCTCCATGGCACCCCCCTCAGAGGACATCTCCCACAACAGTATCCAAACCGGTATACTTATTATTGTGAGGAATGGACACGGGTGCTCTGCACTAACTTCCTATTACATTATATGTCAATGATTTGGGTGATGAAACTGATAGCTGTGTTGCAAAGTTTGCAGATGATATGGAAACAGGGAGACTACAGAAGGACTTAGACAGATTAGGAGAATGAGCAAAGAAATGGCAGATGGAATGTAGTATCAGTAAGTGTATGATCATGTACTTTGGTAGAAGAAGTGAAAAGGTTGACTATTTTCTTAATGGATGGAAAATACCTGATTGTGCAAAGGGTTTTGGGGTCCTTGTGCAGAAATCCCTAAAGAATACTTTGCAGGTTGAGATTGTGGTTATGAAGGCAAATTCTTTGTTAGTATTCATTTTGAGAGCACTAAAATGATGAGACTTCATACAGCACCGGTGAGGCCTCACATGGAATCTTGTGAACAGCTTGGGGCACCTTATCTTAGAAAGGATGTGGAAATCAAAATGCAAACCATTACCATATTTTCTGGGAATGCCCCGTTATCAAAGACTATTGGAGTGGGATACACAATACCCTACAAGACATCTTTAAATGTGAAATACCCTTAGAAAGTAAGACCATATATTTTGGATATATACCTCAAGAATGGTTAAAACGCGATAAATATTCAATGAATATACTGCTGATGGCTGGTAAAAAGAATCTTACTAGGAAATGGTTATCACAGGAGAGGCCAACTTTAAATGCATAGATGGAAATTACAATGGACATTTACAAAATGAAGAAGACAACAGCATCTGTTAATCATAAGTTAGACAATTTGATTCATACTGGGAAAAATGGTTTAACTGCATAACACCTCATAGGCCTGATTTTATTCTCAGAAATCAATGAATATGATGTAAAAAAAAGGGTCATTCCCTACTTGTACATAGTTTTTTTTTCCTATTGCTTGTTCTTTTTTTCCTCACTTTTGTATAAATGAATACCTCACATAAATATCATGTGGAGATTTGTGGCAAATATGACTATATGATATACATGTACAATATCTGAAATGTGTTATGAGTGATGAACAGACCTGATGGTGAATGGGGTGCAGAGTTAACCATTCCCAACCCCCTCCTGAGAACTACGAACTATTGCTGTTGCTATGCTACTATTGAGAGAGAGAGATAAAGCCCAGACAAGTACATCTGCTACAGATAAGAGGGGGAGAGAGACTGTTGATTTACTGTATTATGACTCTTCCTGGATTATTTACCTTCCACTACAGGGACTTTACTTTGCTTGTTAACATTCCTCAGGAGATAGCAGGAGTGGCCTGATTTGATGGACATGGTTATTCAGAGTTGATGGATAGCTGAGACCCCGTGAGTGGGGATAAAAGACAGGTCTGGAGAGACACCCTTCAGACACACCAGTGGACACTGACTGAGTGTTGGGAACCCACAGAAAGGTGGGAGCTTCAAAGACCGAACCAGGAGATCGGTCAGTAAAGCTCACAGTGTTACAGCAGGGCCGGTGGGGACTTGTGTGTGTGTCCACTCATGCCAGAGTGATGAGTCCACCACAGAAGAACGGTCTCGCTGAAGACCAGAGGGGTCATAACTGAATGACCACAATGATACAACGGATTAAGAAAGCCACAAAAAGGTTTGCCTGCCGCAACTGTTGCTGTTACATCTCACTCTCTCTCTCTCTCTCTCTCTCTCCAACAATTTCAATACAACAACCATAACTACTTCAGCATTTATGAACTGAACTCTATACTTTCCTATGACAATTCATTTACCCCTAGACATCGATAGAGCTTGTTTATTATTGATTATTATTATTCCTACACTTTTAGGTTTATTACTGCGAACTTGTTTTATATGTATATTTGCATTTTTGATCTTATATTGTGTAGCTTACTGATAATCACTTTTAGTTTGGTACCACCAGACTCCAACGGATTCTTCTTTCTCTGCTGGTCAGACACCCAGTTACGGGGTACGTAACAAATGCATCTTATGGAAATGTTTGTTTGATGATGAACTTCAATAAAATATAAATTACAAAAAAGAAAGAAAGGATGTGCTGAAACTGGAGAGTGTTCAAAGGATGTTCACAAAAATGATTCCAGGATTGAATGGCTTGTCATATGAAAAGTGTTTGACAGCTCTGGGCCTGCATTCACTAGAATTCAGAAGAACAAGGGGTGACTTCATGGAAACTATTGAATAGTGAAAGACCTTAATAGAATGGATGTGGAGCGGATGTTTCTTATGTTGGAAGAGTCTTAGACCAGAATACACAGCCTCAGAATGAAGGGATGTCCTTTTAGAATGGAGATGAGGAGGAATTGCTTTAGCCAGAAAATAGTGAATCTGTGGAATTCTTTGCCACAGGCAACTGTGGCGATCACATCTTTATGTATACTTAAGGCAGAGATTAATAGATTCATGAAGGGATACAGGGAGAAGGCAGGAGATTGGGGCTGAGAGGAAAAATGGATCAGCCATGATATAATGGCAGAGCAGATTCAATGGGCCAAATGGCCTAGTTCTGCACTGAGATCTTCTGATCCTATTTCTGCTTATATGTCTTATGGTCTAAATTCTCAGCTGTTCCTCAAGGCAGGCAATGTCTACAAAGAAAGAGGCAGGTTTTTAAAATTTAGAATCAATGGCTTTTCATCTGAACAGTTCTGATGGATATTTATCAACTGAGACATTATCAACATCCTCTCTGCACAAATGCCGCCTGATCTGCTGGGTACTTCCAGTAATTTCTGTTTCGAGACCTCTTACTTGACATTGGTTGTAGGATAGATTTTGTTCAGGACAGTGTGTGAAACCTCTACAGTATACATAAAGCATTTATTTGTCGTAATATTATTTACAGCATAAAATATATATGATATACCACTTTCATATTCTGACACCACATTTATTGCTGTGTTAATTATTTATTGTTTAACACGCTATGTCAGAGAAATGTTATTTTCTTAATTCCCATTGGTGATGGTCAAGGGAACTGCAGCTTCTTTGACTCCTTACCCTAGCCTATATTGCATTTACTGCACTCCACATCCTTTCTGAGAATGCAATCTCTCTGTGACTTGGCTTATCCAGGTACATTAATGTTCAAAAAATATCACACCAAATCTAGTTCTGAAGATATAAATGTAATAGAGGGGCAGCATTGCCCTCAATATTCCATCTCAATGGGGTGACATATAGTTAATAAGCTTGAGAAGCATGTTATACAAGCTTAAAGCTTGTGTTTGAATAAATTATTTTATTATGAATAAATGCATACATTATTTATGCATATATTTATAAAATGCTGCTGAATTCCAACCTAAACGGAGAAGACATGATCAAGGCTCACACACTTTCAGTTTTGAAAATAAATATTAATGGAGTCCTAATGACAATTTATTCATAAATGCACCATTGTGCATCATAAAACTGACTTCAGTGCTCAATATGGTAAATAGGTACAAGCCGGCAGAGATGAAATTGGTCTGAAGTTGTTTAGATTTAAGTTTTGTGATATTCAACATGACATATTGAACAAGAACTTGCTCCCAACAGTGCATAACTGTGTCTGCCAATGACACACTTCAGATATTCCCTGTTATCAAATTGGTAGTTCCTGTCTTGACTTGAAACACTGACACCCTACATTGCTGCAGTACATGGATGTAAGAAGAATGAAGGGTTTGTGCTGAATAAAAAGAAAGGGTTAGATTGGGGTGGCACAGTAGCATAGTTGTTAGCACAACGCTTTACAGTACCAATGACCTAGGTTCAATTCCTGCTGCTGCCTGCAAGAAGTTTGTACGTTCTCCCCATGACCCCATGCTTTCCCTCTGGTTGCTCCATTTTCCTTCCACAGTCCAAAGTTGTACCGATTGGTAGGTTAAATAGTTATTGTAAATTGTCCTGTGATTTGGCTAGGATTAAGTTGGGGGATTCCTGGGCACAAGGGCCAGAAAGGCCAGAATGGCCTGTTTTGGAGTGTATTTTAATAATAAAAGATTGACTATGGAGTAAGTTTATATAGGTCAGCACACCATCACGGGCCCATGTTCTGTGTTCAGTAGGTGATTGTGGTTAGGGTGGAGAATAAATGTAGGGCTCATTTGAGACATCCCGGAGTCAGAAACCATCTGGTGGCAGTAGACCTCAAGAAATAAGGAGAAGAACTTAATATGAAGAATCTGTCAATTCTTGGCACACATCAACAGTCTATTCAAGATTCCCAAATGAAAATAGTGAATTTGGAAGCATTCTATGGGTCTGGCAGCATCTGCAGGAAGAAACATGATGAACAGTTCAGGTTGAAGACACCTCATTGGAACTGAGGAAAAGGAAAATAATTTTAATTTTGAGTTAAAGGTGGAGTTGAGTAGTGGATAAGACAAAGCAATTTTTGTGATACAGTGAGGTAGGATTTTTTGTGGGGATTCCCTACAGGTGGTTGGTGTCTTTTGTTCAAACAGTCCTGATGGGAGCGATGAGAAAATTACAATTCAAACTAAGAAGCATAATGTGTTGCAAAGAGCAGCGATGAGGGATATACAGCAGAAAAGGCCAACTCTGCCACAAACAGAGGAAGTCTGTTTACCAGAAAAATACAAAAAATAACTGCAGATCAAGGATTAACTTTATTTGCCATATACATTTACACGTATTAGGAACTTGCTGGGGTGTGTTGGTCAGGGTGTGACGTGGAAAAAAAACAATATAAATGCAACAAACTCCACTGATGCTGGAAATCCACAGCAATACACACAATCGATGTTTCAGATCGGGTTCAACAACAAACAACTACATTCTACAATGGTAAAGAATAATGAATAATAAAATAATAAACTTAATGGTTGAAGTACAGATATTGGAATCAAATTTGCACAGGTACATGTAATGCCCTACTTAAGATTTGTACTGCTAAGCTGTGAAGTATTCTATTTCCGTAGTTTTCTGTAAAAGCAGTGTGTCCTGCTGGTAGAATGTTTTTGTTTTGGCTAAAGATAAGGAGTCATGTTGTTCAATTTAGGAATGTTGTGTCAGTCAATCAGGATGGTGGGATCGGAATTAAGGTTTGGTGCAATTCAAAGAGATTGTCCACAAATAATGCTTGTGCTCTGAGCAGGGTGGATATCCAAAGCCCTGATGAACTGTTAAGTAGAGTGCTGAATTCTGTAAAAATATTGGGGAAAGTTATGCAGTGGTTTGATCAATCGGCTGGTAAGGATGTCATGTTAGTCCAGACTAGCAATGACATAACTGAAGTTGCACTGTCTAGAAGATCAGGGTCACCTGGAGAGGTCTGCCATGGGAAGTCCATATTTTTAGAGAGGTGGGGCATGTAGCTGAGGATGAAGACTTCAAAGACAAGTTGTTCTCATTTCTGCAAAGTGAGGGGAAGCAGTTGTCTGATGTGAAAGGTTCAATGAACTTGATGGAAATTCTGAGCTATTCTTCGACTACTACATCACGGGTTGATAAGTGTCAAAGTGTACTTGCAGAGTACCAAAGTTATTGTAGTCTGAGAAAGTTCTTGGGAGTCATATTCTTCCTCCCTGATGGGAGGAGGACTATGAGGTTTGGGCAGAGCAGACATCTCAGATGCTGGATGAGTGGCAGTAACTGGTAGAGTCTAAAAGGTACTGCTGCTGAAGTGATGAGGTGGCTGAAGGCAGAAACTGAACTGGTCACATCTATGGACTATGTGCAAGCATTAGAAAACATTTTTCGCTTGATTGACAGCCCACTGGAGCTTATGGTGGAGTATAGCATCCTCCCTCATTTGTTGAGCTGATCAGAGAAGTAAGAGAGGAGGAAAATACAATGGAGGATGTTGATGGGAGGCCTCCATCAGCAGGACAAAATCTTCAGTAGTAGCCTCTGTTGCTGAAGTGACCCCCAATGCCACCCAAGGAGTGGAGAGGTGGAGTTTGCAGGATGTAGTGAAAAAGCCATAAGTCGAGGTAGCTTGGTTAATATCAGCTAGTGCTGCTACCCAGACTGACAAGTCCGATAGAAAACTGAAACTACCGGTAGGACATAAGAACCAGAGGGCTGCTGCTGACAGGAGTCTCTTGACAAGGGAAATGACAGGTATTTTCTGTTACAACTGTGGTGAAAATGGAGATTTCTGGCAGATGTGAGAAGGACAGGAAAATGTTTGGAAAGTGTCCCAACAGTTGCTTTGACAGAAAAGGAAGCTGGGAAGCTTTGGAGACCCAGTAAGGGTCTGGTGTCTTGGTATCAAGGGAAATACTAAAGTGTAAGACCCTATTCCTGAAGGTGTAGTGGAGCCAAGCTCCAGTGTTTCACACAGATTGAGGGTATTTATGCTAGAGCCACACTTGACACAGGTTCTCAGGTTACTCTGAGTCTACAGATCTTTCTACAATCAGTATTTGATGCATTTACTGTTAGTGACTCTCTGAAAAGAGGATGCTGTCCAAGTTACATGCCATCTTGGAAAATGACTCCCATCCACTCCATAATGTACTGGTTAGGCACAGGAGTACATTCAGCCAGAGACTTATTCCACCGAGATGTAACACTGAGCGTCATAGGAAGTCATTCCTGCCTGTGGCCATAAAACTTTACAACTCCTCCCTCAGAGTGTCAGACACCCTGAGCCAATAGGCTGGTCCTGGACTTATTTCCACTTGGCATAATTAACTTATTATTATTTAATTATTTATGGTTTTATATTGCACTATTCTTGGTTGGTGCAGCTGTAATGAAACCCAATTTCCCTCGGGATCTGTCTGTCCCTAGAAACTTGGGGCCTTATTATTAATGATTACCCGTTTGATGGTTACTTGTTGAAGCTGGAGTTTTTGGAAGCAGATGTTGTAGTAGCTGAGGCCCTTGATACATTAGTGTTGGTCTGTCTGGGCCCAGTTGAAAAAGGTGAAACTTCCATTGCTGTGGGAACAAATACTCCCATTGTGAGAAGGCGAGTGGGAGCCTGCAAGGAGAGAAATAGAAATAATTTTTTTGAAAAAGGTATCCATTCTCAGTGTTCAGAGTTGTTTTTGGGAAGGTGCAAGTTCCTCCTAAGCAGGGTGATGAACGTAAACCAGGAACTGTGTGGTACACCCAGAACCAATCTGGTCTTGTTACATCCTGGAAAAGTAGCTAGAGTTACAGGAATCCCCAAATCCCCGGAATGCCTGGTGCCAAGGCCCTCCGGGTGAATGCTCTGGAGTATCACAGAGAGCAGTCATATTTTCCTGCTGGGTCCTGGTGAGTCCTGAACTGCTGAAACCTTCAGCTGCACATGTAAACAGGATGACAGTGATTGTCAGGAACACCTTGGGGAGAATGATCACCCTCAGGTATGGAATGCCGATGGCACATCTTTTCCCAATGACCATAATGTCTAGTTTTCTGGTGAGAAAACCAGGAGAGAGACAATCTCCTAGATCAGGAAAGTTAGCAGCAAAATCATTCAACTTTGGTGACTTGCGGATGCCTAAAAGATGTAACAGGAACTAACAGAAAAGATCTTAAAGTTCAGAGATGTCTTTTCTACTGATGAGTTTGATGGTGGTTGCTCCAAGAGTTCTTGTCACACCATCCGAGTGACAGAGTGCACACCTTTTAGAGACAGGTTGTGATAGTTAGTACCAGCGGAGGTGGAAAATGTTCGGCAACATCTGCTGAAACTCAAGCTGGGATTATACGGAGTCCCTATGCTTCATTTCTAGTGGTGGTGAGGAAGAAGAATGGAAAGGTACAAATGTGTCTTGCCTATCAGACCCTGAATGGACACACAGTCCCTGACCAATTTACTGTTCCACAAACCTGCCTGATTGGAGCGAGGTGGTTCGGTGTGTTGGACCTAAGGAATGGGTATTATCAGATACCCATGAGTGAAGCTGACAAAGAGAAGATGGCATTCATATGTCCTCTTGAATTCTTAGTTGAAAGAATTCCCCGGGGCACATTAGGACTTTGGGCTACTTTCCAATGTATCATGGAGAAGACTGTTGGGGATATGGACTTGCTTGAGGTACTGGTGTACTTGGATGATCTCATGGTGTTTGGGTCTACACTGGAGGAGCATGAGATGAGGCTACTGAAGGGTTAAAACTGTCACTGGACAAGTGCCAGTTCTGTAAGATGTCAGTTAACTATGCCTACATGTCCAAGGCCCAACAATGTGAATGCCCTGTGCTCATTCCTTGGATCCTGTGGGTACTACCAGAGATTTGTGAATGATTACTCCAGAGTAAGCCACCCTTTGAATCAGTTTCTGTCTGGTTACCCGCCCTTGGGGTAAAAAAGGAGGAGAACAAAAGCAGAAGGCGGCAAAGTTTGTCTTAGCCCTTCAGAGACTTCTGGGGAAAGATGGGATACAAAATGTTTTCAGCTGCTGAGTGAGTTGCTGACGAATGCACCTGTGTTGACCTTTGCAAACCCCCCAGTTGCTATATGTACTGCATACATTTTCTTTGGCAGTTTAACGGGGCACGACTGCACAAGCACGTGCAAGTTGGACCGTGAGGCAGCGGGAGTATTTAAAAGACAGCAGTTTGACCGAGTGGGTGACGGAGTAGAGGGAAGACTTTCTCTCCAGAAGCTTCAGCGAGCAGAGGCTGAGGACGAGCTTCACTCCAAGTGAGGTAAGGCTGGGTAAGTTCCTTTAAAAGGAGAATGTTTCAAACGTTGAGGCAACGTATTGGGTAGGTCATGACAGCTGAGATTGGCCCCGTGGTTTGTTCATCCTGCAGACGTGGGAAATCAGAGATACTTCCAGTGTCCCTGGCGACTATGTGTGCAGGAAATGTGTCCAGCTGCAGCTTCTGGCAGACCACATTGAGCAGCTGGAGCTGTGATTGGATTCATACTGGAGCATCCGTGATGCTGAGAAAGTCGTGAATAGCACATTCAGTGAGTTGGCCACACCGCAGGTAAAGGCTACACAGGCAGAAAGGGAAGGGGTGGCCACGAGACAGAGTAGCGGTAGGCAGGTAGTGCAGGAGTCCCCTGAGGTCATCTCCCTCCGAAACAGATATACTGTTTTGGATACTGTTGGGGGAGATGTCTCATCAGGGGAAGGCAGCAGCAGCTGAGTTCATTGCACCATGGGTGGCTCTGCGGCACAGGAGGGAAGGAAAAGGAGTGGGAGAGCTATAGTGATGGGGATTTGGTTGTAAGGGGAATAGACAGGCATTTCTGCGGCTGCAAACGAGACTCCAGGATGGTATGTTGCCTCCCTGGTGCAAGGGTCAAGGATGTCTCTGAGCGGCTACAGGACATTCTGGTGTGGGAGGGTGAACAGCCAGTGGTCATGGTGCACATAGGTACCAACGATATAGGTAAAAAACGTGATGAGGACCTACAAGGTGAATTTAGGGAGTTAGGAGATAAACTAAAAAGTAGGACCACAAAGGTAATAATCTCTGGATTACTACCAGTGCCATGTGCTTGTCAGAGTAGAAATAGGAGGATATTTCAGATGAATATGTGGCTTGAAAAATGGTGCAAGGGGGAGGGATTCAAATTTCCGGGACATTGGAACCAGTTCTGGGGGAGGTGGGACTGGTACAAACAGGATGGTCTGCACCTGGGCTGGACTGGAACCAATGTCTTAGGGGGAGCATTTGATACTGCTGTTCAGGTGGATTTAAACTAATGCGGCAGGGGGGTGGGAACAAGTGCAGAGAGACAGAGGGGTGTAAAATGAGGGTAGAAGCAAAAAGTAGTAAGGTGAAAAGTAAAAGTTGCAGGCAGGCAAATCCAGGGCAAAAATCAAAAAGGGCCAGTTTTCAACATAATTGTATAAGGGCTAAGAGTGTTGTAAAAACAAGCCTGAAGGCTTTATGTGTCAATGCAAGGAACATTCATAACAAGGTGGATGAATTGAATGTGCAGATAGTTATTAATGAATATGATACATTTGGGATCACAGAGACATGGCTCCAGGGTGACCAAGGATGGGAGCTCAACATCCAGGGATATTCAATATTCAGGAGGGATAGACAGGAAAGAAAAGGAGGTGGGGTAGTGTTGCTGGTTAGAGAGCAGATTACTGCAATAGAAAGGAAGGACATTAGCCTGGAGGATGTGAAATCGATATGGGTAGAGCTGCATAACACTAAGGGGCAGAAAACGCTACTGGGAGTTGTGTACAGGCCAACTAACAGTAGTTGTGAGGTTGGGGATGGCATTAAACAGGAAATTAGAAATGCATGCAATAAAGGAACAGCAATTATAATGGATGACTTCAATCTACATATAGATTGGGTGAACCAAATTGGTAAGGGTGCTGAGGAAGAGGATTTCTTGGAATGTATGCGGGATGGTTTTCTGAACCAACATGTCGAGGAACCAACTAGAGAGCAGGCCATTCTAGATTGGGTATTGAGCAATGAGGAAGGGTTAGTTAGCAATCTTGTCATGTGAGGCCCCTTGGGTAAGAGTGATCATAATATGGTGGAATTCTTCATTAAGATGGAGAGTGACATAGTTAATTCAGAAACAAAGGTTCTGAACTTAAAGAAGGGTAACTTTGAAGGTATGAGACATGAATTAGCTAAGATAGACTGGCAAATGATACTTAAAGGGTTGACGGTGGATATGCAATGGCAAGCATTTAAAGATCACATGGATGAACTACAACAATTGTTCATCCCAGTTTGGCAAAAGAATAAACCAGGGAAGGTAGTGTACCCGTGGCTGACAAGGGAAATTAGGGATAGTATCAAGTCCAAACAAGATACATATAAATTAGCCAGAAAAAGTGGCACACCTGAGGACTGGGAGAAATTCAGAGACCAGCAGAGGAGGAAAAAGGGCTTAATTATGAAAGTGAAAAATTATGAGAGAAAGCTGGCAGGGTTTAGTTCCTGAGGATTGGAGGGAGGCTAATGTAACCCCTCCTTTTTAAAAAAGGAGGGAGAGAGAAACCGGTGAATTATAGACCGGTTAACTTGACATCGGTGGTGGGGAAAATGTTAGAGTCAGTTATCAAAGATGTGATAACAGCTCATTTGGAAAGCAGTGAAACCATCGGACAAAGTCAGCATGGATTTGTGAAAGGAAAATCATGTATGACGAACCTTATAGAATTTTTTGAGGATGTAACTAGTAGAGTGGATGGGGAGAACCAGTGAATGTGATATATTTGGATTTTCAAAAGACTTTTGACAAGGTCTCACACAGGAGATTAGTATGCAAACTTAAAGCACACGGTATTGGGGGTATGGTATTGATGTGGAGAGGGAATTGGTTGGCAGACAAGAAGCAAAGAGTGGGAATAAACAGGACCTTTTCAGAATGGCAGGCAGTGACTAGTGGGGTACCGCAAGGCTCAGTGCTGGGACCCCAGTTGTTTACAATATATATTAAAGGTTTAGATGAGGAAATTAAATGCAGCATCTCCAAGTTTGTGGATGACACGAAACTGGGCAACAGTGAGGAGGATGCTAAGAGGAAGCAGGGTGACTTGAATAGGTTAGGTGAGTGGGCAAATTCATGGCAGATGCAATTTAATGTGGATAAATGTGAGGTTATCCACTTTGGTGGCCAGAACAGGAAAAGAGATTATTATCTGAATGGTGGCCGATTAGGAAAAGGGGAGGTGCAACAAGACCTGGGTGTCATTGTACACCAGTCATTGAAAATGGGCATGCAGGAACAACAGGCGGTGAAAAAGGCGAATGGTATGTTGGCATTCATAGCAAGAGGATTTGAGTACAGAAGCAGGGAGGTTCTATTGCAGTTGTACAAGGCCTTGGGGAGACCACACCTGGAGTATTGTGTGCAATTTTGGTCCCCTAATCTGAGGAAAGACATTCTTTCCATAGAGGGAGTACAAAGGAGGATCACCAGATTGATTCCTGGGATGGCAAGACTTTCATATGAAGAAAGACTGGATCGACTAGGCTTATACTCACTGGAATTTAGAAGGTTGAGGGGGGATCTTATTGAAACTTATAAAATTCTAAAGGGATTGGACAGGCTAGAGGCAGAAAGATTGTTCCCGACGTTGGGGAAGTCCAGAACGAGGGGTCCCAGTTTAAAGATAAAGGGGAAGCCTTTTAGGACCGAGATGAGGAAAAACTTCTTCACACAGAGAGTGATGAATCTGTGGAATTCTCTGCCACAGGAAACAGTTGAGGCCAGTTCATTGGCTATATTTAAGAAGCAGTTAGATATGGCCTTCGTGGCTAAAGGGATCAGGAGGTATGGAGAGAAAGCAGGTACAGGGTTTTGAGTTGGACGATCAGCCATGATCATACTGAATGGCAGTGCAGGCTCGAAGGGCTGAATGGGCTACTCCTGCACCTATTTACTATGTTTCTATACAGAAGCCAGCCATGAGGGTTTAAACGGTGTTCTATATCAGGACCAACGCAAAGGGTTTAGACCCGTTGCTTTAACAGCCAGAGTCTGTCTCCCTCTGAAAGAAATTACCGTATGTGCAAATTGGAGCCCCTGGCATTGAAATGGGCAGTGGTAGATGTTAAGTGTATATCTATATGGTGCCAGGTTCGAAGTGAGGATTAACAACAATCCATTGACTAATATCCTGACCTCGCCAAAGTTGGATGCTACATGTCTTCACAGGATGGAGGCATTGTCTGCTTATGGCTTTCGCCTGAAATATTGGCTGGGGAGCTGGATCTTTGATGTGGATGCATTGTCCTGACATGTATATGAGGTGCTGGAAATGGATGGAGAGTGGGAGAGTGATCCTGCCTCTGGTGTTAAATCAATGTGCCAGTTTTCCACATGGCGGAAATCAGAGCAAGGCGATGGCATGGTAGAGTTGCAGATCATTTGGGAGCTTCAGGTTGTGCCATTCCACAAGCTTATTTCAAAGACCACTTGGCCAGCCTTGAGTCCTGTGGAACTGGAAACAGCCCAGCGAGATGACCCCTCACATAGCTGCTATTTGGTCATTTGTTGCCAAAGGGAATATAGCCCAAGTTGAAAAGATAAAATACCCTACCATGCTCCTACTGGTGAGAGACAGTGACAAACTGGAGTTGAGGAAACAGGTTCTATACTGGGTCACGCCTTCTCCACATAGGCCTTGACATTTCCACACAAAATGCTGGTGGAACACAGCAGGCCAGGCACATCTATAGATCTACAGATTCTACCTTGCCTGCTGTGTTCCACCAGCATTTTGTGTGTGTTGTTTGAATTTCCAGCATCTGCAGATTTTCTTGTGTCTGTTCTTGGCATTTCCAGTTGGTTTTGCATAACAAGCATCAGAGGATTGTGTTGAAGTCACTTCATGATGAATCATGACATTTCTGGTTTGACAAGACTAATGGATTGGTCTAAATACTGTAGAAAATGTCAGTGGTGCAGTTTCCTGAGGTAATGTAATGTCCAATATGCATTCACCATCAGAATAATTCTCCAAAGAGCCACAACCAAGCTTTGCTTGGAAGTAGGTACAAGGGAGATGTCAGGGGTAAGTTTTTCACACAGATACTGGTGTGCGTGTGGAATGCACTTCCAGTTAAGTTGGGAGGCAGATGGATATAATAGGCTCTAGGAGCATGGAGCTTAGAAAATAGAGGGCTGCATGGTAGGGAAATCCTAGGCAGCTGCTAGAGTAGGTTATATGGTCAGCACAACATTGTGGGCCGAAAGGCCTGTAATGTGCTGTAGATTTCTATGTTCTATCTTTCCAGCATCTGCAGGTTTTCTCTCTTTCAGGTCATTTAGGGTTTGGCGAGACAATTTCTATGGCCCCGAATGAAGCCTGAGGTTGAAGTGTATTGCAAGTCATGCATTTGATGTATTCAGAGGAAGACTCTGCCTATGAGAGTTGCTCCATTATCCTAACTACAGAGAGTGGGGCCACTCGATCTAGTATAGATGGTTTCCTCTCCGTAGAGTCTGATTCCAGCAATACTGCGATTGTCCCGGTCATCAACGGTGACTGCACCAGCTATGCTTAAGCCTTCTCCACAAAGGATCAGAGAGCAACTACAGTTGCCAAAGTATTATGGGAAAAGTATTTTGTTCATTTTGGCCTCTGATGAAGAATACACTGTGATCAGGGCAGGGATTTTGAGAGGCAGCTCATATATGAGTTACTGAGCATGCTTGGAGTTGAGAAGTCATGGACCACAGCCTATCATCCTTAGGTTGATCCTCAGCCTGAAAGGTTCAACCAGACATTGTTAGTCATGCTTGGAACCTGGATATCAGTAAAAAGAGCAAATGGAGTCAGCATAGTGGGCATCTGGTCCACTGCTACAACTGTACACAGAATGAAGCCACTCGCCATACGATTTGATCTATTTGTCGCCATCAGATTCACCTTTAACCCCTAAGGCAGGAGGTAGTGTTGACCCAGAGCCTGACATGGAACCTACATTTAGTAGGAGAACAGAACGACCTGAAAATGACTTAACCACTGATTACAGTACAGACTCAGAGGGTGAGGAAATGAAGGTGCGGTATTTGTTACCTTATGCAAACTCTCTGAGAGCTGATGAAGAGAATCCTGAATCTCCCAGCCCTGACTCAGAGGGCTACCAGTGGACAGACAGACGTGATGATAGACAGTGAGCTGAACTCAGTCGGGTGACAAGGGGACCTGAGTTGCTGGAAGGCACAAGTGAAGGATGGGGTCGGCATCCCCGAGTAAATAGAAACAGTCACAAGGAGTCCCTGAAGCTGAAGATGAGATAGGAAGGTCTCAGAGTCAGGAAGCCCCCAGATGCACTGGGAAACAGTGTTAACATCTATCCCTATAGTGAGATATGTTACAGTCATTTACAAAGGGATTGGGGGTCCTGAAATCATGAAATCATGATATTTGGATACTGTATTATTAATGATGGTTTAATAAGATCCAAAGTCATGAGGATATGATTATTTTTGGTGGGGGAGAATGAAATGCCTTGGTTCAGATTTTTACTGAGTTGATACCAACTGTTGGCTCTATAAGTCGATAACAGAAGAGCAGAGCAGGAAAAGTCTAAAAGGCTAAAACATTGTACAAGATATATAAAAAACAATGAGGTTATGCAATATGAAAATAGGTCCTTCTGACCACTTGTCCACGCTGACTGAGATGTTTGTCCAATCTCCTCAGACAGGATGAAGAGATCATTACTCCCCAATGCCATTTGGCTCTACAATTCAACCACCAGGGGCAAGACATGTTAAAGTGCCGGGGTTAGGACTGAGCTTAAGTTACCACTCAATGTACTTTAGTAAACTATTTAAGAACTTTTTAAAAGCTATTTATTAATGCTTTTTGGGAGGGTGATTTTAGATGCATATCATATTTATACTGAGTTAAATACTGTATGTAATTAGTTTTGCTACAATAAGTGTATGGGACACTGGAAAAATGTTGAATTTCCCCTTGGGGATGAATAAAGTATCTATCTATCTATCTAACCTGATTTGCTTGCATTTGGCTTACAGCACTGTGCAAGCTGCCTCCTGTTTCAGCTAAAAATTTAAAATCTTGACTCTTCAGCCCAGAGCACTTGCTGCCATGGTTCAGTTCATTCAACTCATTGTATCATTGATCATTGGCTTGTTTGTTATCTTTGTTTAATTGGGCACTGGGCTGTATACCTACAAAGTCATCAATATTTTATTTACCAAGTGGTTTTACTGTCTTTAATGAAATACAAAAGTACACTAATGTAGAGGACAAAAGATAAAGACCTAAAACAAAATTATGTAAAATACCTAGGATGTCTAAGACTATCTCTCTAAACCTTTCCTATCCATACACCTGACCGTTTGTTTTTTTTAACATTGAAATTGTACTTACCTCCACCATTGCCTCTGGCAGCTTGATGTACAAACACACTAGCCTCTGTGGGAAACCTGCCCCTCACATTCCCTTTAATTACTCATCTCTCACCTTGAACTCGTATTAGACTGCCCTACCCTGGGAAAATGACTATAACTATCTTCCTTATTTGTATCATTTATAATTTTATAATCTCTATAAGATCACTCCTCCACTCCAGTTAAAACAGTCCCATACTTATCAACACTCTTCTTATAACTCAAGCCCTCTAGTCAACATCCTTGAGAATGTTTCTGCACCAATTGGTTAATGAGTTCATGCTGGTTTGGGATTTCTGTAATTAACTTTTTTGAGTCTGTGTTTAAATGATTGCAGTTTTGAAGTAATTAAAAGGGTAGATAGTAACATGGTTATTCTATTCCTGAACCAGTTGTCCAGGGGCCTAGGTTAATGATCCACTGACATGTGTTTAAAATGGTAGCAAGAGAGTTTAAATTAGGTTAATGAAACAAATGGAATCACTGGAATACAAAGCTTGTGGTAACACTGATCCTGATACTGCAGATTGTCAACAGAACTCAATGGGTTTTGCCCACATTGTTTCAGACAGGGGATCAGCTGTCCTTCCAATATCTTCCCTTTGTGTGAGGCTCAGCCCACACAATTATTGAATTTTATTTATTATGGAAGTACATATATGTCACCATATACTACCCTGAGATTCATTTTCTTCTAGTCAAAAAAGTACAATGGAATCAATGAAAAAGTACACACAAAAAAGACAACCAATGTGCATAAGAAGGCAATCCATCAATCAATCAATCACCATTGAGATTTTCCTGACCTGCAGAATCACTGTCTGGTACAGGAATTGCAAGGCATCTGACTGCAAGTTCCTACAAAGGATTGCAAGAACAGCTGTGAGGATAATCGGGGTCTCCCTTCCACTCATCCAGGATATTAATCAGAAGTGCTGCCTATGTAGGGTCCTTAGCATTGTCAGTGTTTCTTCCTATCTGTCCTACAATTTTTTTGAACCCCTATCATCAGGCAGGAGGTACTGTAGTATTAGGACAAGAACTGTTAGGACGGAAAATAGCTTCTTCCCCCAGGCCATGAGTCTACTGAACTCCCTGCTATCACCCAGGTCTTATCACTTTTGAAGCTTCAGTGACATAATACAGTTTACTTTTTAATTTGTGTATTAAATGCACCTTATGCTAAGTGCCAATCATCTTGAAGGTACATTAATTATCTGTTAATTTATTTGTGGCAATATTGCTTTATGTGTTGTATGATTCACACGTACTTTGGTCCAGAAGAACATTGCTTCGTTTGGATGACAATAAACAGTTGAATGTCAATAAACTTTGACTTGACTTGGCTTGAAGTTGAACTGATGATAGAAGAGGAATAACTGCTCTTGAATCAGGTGGTATGGGACCGAAGCCTCCTGTACCTCTTTTCCTATTTTAGTAGCATATTCATGGGTCTGGCTAAGTGCCTCTTAAAAGCTATTTTTGTGTCTTCTTCCACCACCATCCCTGGTAGCATGTTGCAGGTACCTATACTGTTCTGTAAGGATACTTGCCCCAACACACCCTCAAACATTTCCATTAAACTTCCCACCCTCTCAACTTAAAGCTATTGTGCACTTCTAATGCCTGACATTTTTACGCTGGAAGAGAACCCATGATTATCTACCCTATCTATATCGCTCATAATTTTATAAACTGTATTCAGGTCTCCCCTCAGCGTTTGACACTCTCACCTCTACTTGTATATTTGGGTTGAGCATTAAATGCAAGCCCTTCAAAGATGCCATATACAACTAAAAGGATTGCTCACCAGCCCGAGCTGCCTGATTTACCATTGAATTGATAAAGCGATTTAGATCAGAATGTAGTGATTCTCAATTAATATTGTGGATGATAAACCTCTAATGCACCACAGTTATCATTACAGGCAATATAAAATCAGCCTGTTTAATGTTATGAACATCACACTAATTAATAGTTAATGCACTAATATCTAAAATTGTTGCACATAACTCACCCCGATGCAGTTTTGCTGCTGCCACAATATCCCTTAAAGTGAAGTATTATGGAATCCAATTAAGGAAAAACAAGCTTTCATTGCACCAATTGCTAACATGGGAACAATTTGTAAACCTTAATAGTCTTTCTACCCGTCATCTTGCTGAGACAGTGTTACTTTGTGCAAGTGGCATTTAAGAACATGGAAAATTCCATTTTCACTGTAACTTAATCATAAGGCATGAAGCAAATTAACACACTTCATCAACGTGGAAAGATATTTACCTAGTCGATGCCTTATGGAAGTGAGATTCACATTTTGCTCATGAGTTTGAAGGAAAGAAGGATTCACCATTATTTAGCGATACATGTCTCAGAAATGGAGCAACATATTTCAAATGCAGTGGATTACACTGAAGTGTAAACATGAACTTCCTGGGAATCCAAATGTGAAAGCAATCAGAATCAAGTTTAATATCACTGCCATATGTCACAAAATTTGTTGCTTTCTGGCAGCAGATCAGTGCAACACATTAAAAATATGAAAAGTTACAATAAGAAATATATATTTATATCATGAATTAAATAAGTAGTGCAAAAAGAGAACAAAAATAATGAGGTTGTGTGTGTTCATTATCCATTCAGAAATCTGATAGTGGAGGGGAAGGAGCTGTTCCTAACATATAGAATGTGTGTCTACGGCTCCCGTCCATCCTCTCTGATGATGGTAATAAGAAGAGAGCACCCCTGGGTGATGGAGATCCTTAATGATCGATGAAGATTTTTCTGTTATATAAGGAGTTAAAAGAGAAGTGAAAGTTGATATTTGACCACTGGAAAATGATGCTGGTGAGGTAGTAATGGGGGACAAAGAAATGGCAGATGAACTTAATGGGTACTTTGTATCATTTTTCACTGCAGAAGACACTAGCAGTGTGCCAGAGGTCAATGAGTGTCAGGGAGCAGGAGTGAGTGTCATTGCTATTACAAAGGAAAAAGTGCTAGGCAAAGTGAATGGTCTTAAAGTGGACAAGTGACCTGGACCAGATGGACTACATGCCAGAGTCCTCAGAGAGGTTGTTGAAGAGATAACAAGATGCATTGGTCATGATCTTTCAAGAATCACTTGATTATGGCATGGTCCCAGAGGACTGAAAAATTGCAAATGTCAATCCATTCTTTAAGAAGCGAAGAAGGCAAAAGAAAGGAAACTATAAACCAGTAAGCCTAACCTCAGTGGTTAGGAAAGTGTTGAAGTCTATTATTGAGGATTAGGTTTCAGAGTACTTGGAGGCTAATGATAAAATAATTTAATGTCAGAATGATTTCTGTCAAGGGAAATCTTGCCTGACAAATCTGTTGGAGTTCTTTGAGGAAGTAACAGGCAGGGTGGACAAAGGAGAGGCAGCGAATATCACTTACTTGGATTTTCAGAAGGCATTTGATAAGGTGCCACACATTAGGCTGCTTAACAAGATAAAATCATATGGCATTACAGGAAAGATACTGGCATCAATAGGGAAATAGCTGACTACCAGGAAGCAGTGAGTGGGAATAAAAAGGACCATTTCTGCCATTGATTAGTGGTGTTCCTCAGGGGTCAGTATTGGAACCGTTACTTTTCACATTGTTTGACAGTGATTTGGATAATGGAATTAGTGGCTTTGTGGCCAAGTTTGTGGATGATACAAAGATAGATGGAGGGGTAGGTAATGCTGAGGAAGCTATACGATTGCAGCAGGTCTTGACAAATTGGAAGAATGGGGAAAATTGGCAGATGGAATGCAGTGTTGGGAAATGTATTTTGGAAAAAAGGAACAATAGTGTGGACTATTATCAAAATTGGGAGAATGTCAAACATCAAAGGTGCAGAGGGTCTTAGAAGTTCTTCTACAAGACTCCCAGAAAGTTAATTTACAGGTTGAGTCTGTGGAAAAGAAGGCAAATGCAATGTTGGTATTCATATTAAGAGGAATAGAATATAAAAGCGAGGAGATAATGCTGAGACTTTATAACTTACTAGTTAGGCAGCACTTGGAATATTGTCAATAGATTTGGGCCCCTTATCTCAGAAAGGATGTGTTATCATTGAAGAGAAAATACAAAGGATGTTCACAAGGATGATTCTGGGAATGAAGGGGTTAACATATGAGGACTGTTTAGCAACTTTGGGCCTGTACTCACTGAAAATGTCTGAGGATCTCATTGAAACCTACTGAATGTTGAAAGGACTAGATAAGGTGGATGTGAAGAGGATGTTTTCTATGGTGGGGTGTATCCAACACTAGGGGGCACAGCATCAGAATTGAGGGGCGATCTTTTAGAATGAAGCAAGGAGGAATTTTAGCTAGAGAGTACTGAATCTGTGGAATGCTCTGCCACAGACTGCAGTGGAGGATAGGTCCATGGGTATACTTAAGGTGGAAGTTGATAGTTTCCTGTTCGGTCAGAGATTCAAAGGATGGTGAGAAGGCAGGTGTATGGAGTCTAAGTGGGAGTGGGATCTGGGATCAGCCATGATGGAATGTCAGGCTGAATGCCTAATTCTGCTCCTCTGTCTTACAGTCTTATGTCACCTCTTTGAGGCATCACCTCAAGAGGCTGCTGCTGATGATGGAGCTGGCAGAGTTTGAAACCTTCTGCAGCTTTCTCCGAACCTGTGAGGGAGCCTCTTCACACCAGGCAGTGATGCAACCAGTTAGAATGCTCTGTGTGGTATATTTGTAATAATTTGGTAGAGTCTTGGTCATAAAATTATAGAACTCTATGGCAGAGGAACAGGCCCTTTGGTGCATCAAGTCTGTGCTGAGTCCAATTGACATGACCCAGACCATAGCCTCTCCCATCTACTTACCTATCCAAATTTCTCTTAAATATTGACATCAAACCTGCATCCATATTTGCACTGGCATTCTCACGAGCATCTGAGTGAAGAAGTTTCCCCTCATGTACCCCTTAAACATTTCACCCTTAAACCATGACTTCCAGTTCTAGTCTCATCCAATCCCAGGGGAAAATCCCTCAATTTTGCATTTAGTATTTTTGAGTCTCCAATGATTTTGCAAACCACAAGATTAGCCACAGGGATACTGTTACATTGATGGGTTTGTTCTGAGAACTTATATAGACTTAATTGGATGATTAGCTTGGTTAACATAATACTTGTAGTGTGAAATAAGTCAAAACAATGCCTCCAATTCCTTATGGTTTAATATTGTTCACCCATCTCCCAAGTTACACCAAATATATTTAGAAGTCCAATTACACCACATTTATTGGTTTCCCCATTGACTATTCTACAAGTGACATCCTCAATGAACTCCAAGTTCATCACATAATTTTCCTTTTTTAATCTACATTGACAATGCTCAATCCTATTACAGTAAAATGAAGATTATTAATGATCCAATTGTTTGAAAATCTAATCATTCTGTATCTGTCTAACTCATTTATACACAACATCCTTTTATCGATGGATTCACACACGAGGTTAGCTCTGTATTAATCAGAATCTGAGCCACATATGCAAGGTTGGGATTGGGAACTTGGGAGTTAAAATGGATAGGTTTGTGACTGTAGCTTGGGCTGAGTTCATGGCTTAGGCCTGGATCCAGAGTTCTTATATATTTCATTCTTAATAAGCTGAAACTTACAAGCTGGAACTCACTGGTTCTGTTTCCCAGATTCGCTTAAGCTCACCAGGACTCAATACAACGAGATAGACTCCTGACCTTACAATCTATCTCATTATGATCTTGCGCTTAATTGTTTAATTGCACTGCACTTTCTCTATAGCTGTTATACTTTGTTCCACATTGTTATTTTACCTTGATCCATGTCAATGCACTGTGTAGTAATTTTGTGTGTTGCTCGAGTTTCCATGGTATCCTGGTACAATAATAATAATAATAATAATAATAATAATAATAATAATAAAATAATAATGAGTTTCCCATTCTCTTTAACCTCAAAACATTCACTGTGAGGTTCATTAAACTATTACCCTAGGTAATTTCTGACTTAAGGACATGTTTGGTACAGCATTGTGGGCCTAAGGGCCTGTATTGAGCTCTAGGTTTTCTATGTTTCTATTACTTAACATGAGAGATGAGGGGAACAAAAGAGAAACTCTAAACTCGTACTCCTGTGTAGTGAAGATATGCTAGGCTATTGAAGGTACCAGCCTTCAGATTAAACATTGAACTAATGCTTTTTCTATTTGCCAACAAACAAAAAGGAACCTATTTCAAAGAAGAGCAACAAAACTATCCCAGGGTTGTTGTTGATGTTCTGGTAGTAGGTTATATGGATCTTATCAAGTGTTGGTCGTTGTGTTTAAATTGAAATGTGGTATTGTTGTTACTTGGCGCTTCTTACATCCTTTAGATAGGGGGTAATCATTTTTTCCCATGTTCATCATACATATTCCAGGATTGATTATATTTTTTTATTGCTGGTCAAATGATTTCATCAGTTTGTTCCTGTGAATATAAAGAGATTGTTGTTGCAGATCATGCTCCTGTATTCCTATCTTTAAATCTCCCTGGTCTTCCTCAAACAAAATTTGGCATTTTAATACAACTTTGTTATATGATAAGAAATTTTTAAAATTTCTAGAAAGGCATATTATTTTGTTTTTTGAAGAGAATAACAAGGAAGAAACTTCTAATCTTATTGTATGGGATACTTTCAAGGCCTATATTAGAGGACTTTTCTTATACGGCGAGTGTTAAGAATAAAACTAATAAAGAAAGAATTGAATTAGCCAATCAATTGAAACAATTAGATCAAAAATATGCTATAGCTTCAGATCCTGTTTTATATAAAATACATGTTGAATTTGAAACTAAATATGATCTTCTTTTAACATATCCAATTGAAACTCAAAAACTTAAAGATAAAACTCAATTTTACATGCATGGAGATAAATTAAAGTAT
Organism: Hypanus sabinus; assembly: GCF_030144855.1. Lineage (NCBI taxonomy): Eukaryota > Metazoa > Chordata > Chondrichthyes > Myliobatiformes > Dasyatidae > Hypanus > Hypanus sabinus. The sequence continues at coordinate 80,870,062 of NC_082710.1, read as the reverse complement.
TGGCCAACCAATTAAAAACTTCTGTAGATAAATGACAAATTAAAGAAATTTGCCAAACTAATTCCCATGAACCTCTTCTGAACCCTCTCCAATGTCAGAACATTATTTCTTAGATTAGAGGCCTAGCCCTACTCACAATACTCCATGTGAGACCTCACCAGTACCTTAACATTACATCCTGGCTTTTCTATTCTAGTCCTCTCAAAATGAATACTAACTTTGCATTTGCCTTCCTCACCACATGATAGAACCGGTTGAAGTCAGCATAGGAAAGGTAAATTCTTGCCTGACAAATCTGTTGGAATTCTTTGAAGAAATAACAAGTAGGATAAACAAAAGAGAATCAGTCAATGTTGCATGCTTGGATTTTCAGAAGGCCTTTTTTTTTTGAAAACTTTTTTATTGCATTTTTAAGTAGTTACAAAGTGAAGTATGAAAAAAAAATGTATATAACCCTTCCCCCCTCCCCTTAACCCCTCCCCCCTAACTGCCCTATAGAAAAAAAGAGAAAGAAAGAGAAAAAAAAGAAAGAATGCCTGGTTGTTGGAAGATCTCCACATGCTCCATGGAATTCGTAATAACTTTAATATGTATATTTATTTCTTTCCCCAAATAACCAATTGTTTCATCTTCAGAGCATATATAGATTTAATCCTGTCTTTTGTAAATAAGGGCTCCAAATTTTCAGAAATGTTTCATATTTATCTCTTAAATTATAAGTATTTTTTTCTAATGGAATACAACCATAGATTTCTTTCTTCCAAGAGTCTATACTTAAATATGTATCCAATTTCCAAGTAACTGCAATAGCTTTTTTGGCTACTGCCAGTGCAATTTTTATAAATTCTTTCTGATATTTATTTAGTTTGAGTTTCGGTTTTATCCCTTCAATATCACCTAATAAGAGTAATATTGGATTATGAGGAAATTGTGTTCCTGTAATTTGTTCCAGTAAAAGTCTTAAATTTGTCCAAAAAGGTTGAATTTTAGAGCAAGACCATGTAGAACGTAAAAAAGTACCAGTTTCCTGGTTACATCGGAAACACTGATCCGATAAGTTTGGATTTAATTTATTTATTTTTTGTGGTGTAATATATAATTGATGTAGAAAATTATACTGCACTAATCTTAACCGAACATTTATTGTATTTGTCATACTATCAAGACATAGTCTTGACCAATTTGTTTCTTCAATTTTAATATTCAAATGAGTTTCCCATTTTTGTCTTGACTTATGGACTCCTTGTTTAATTGCCTGTTTTTGAATCAAATTATACATACAAGATATAAATTTTTTAATATTTCCTTTTTGAATTAAAATTTCTATTTCATTAGGTTTCGGCAATAACATTGTTTGACCTAATTTTTCTCTTAAATAAGCCCTTAATTGAAAGTAACAAAATAAAGTGTTATTTGATACTTTATATTTATTCTTTAATTGATCAAATGACATTAATATACCTCCTTCAAAACAATTCCCTATATATCTAATCCCTTTTTGAATCCAATTATATAAAAGTTGATTGTCCATTGTGAAAGGAATAAGTCTATTTTGAATTAAAGATCTCTTTGCTAATAAAGATTTTTTTGTCTCATCATCAACATTTATCTTATTCCATAAGTCAATCAAATGTTTTAATATAGGAGATTCTTTCTTTTCCCGTATCCATTTAGATTCCCATTTGTATATAAAATCTTCTGGTACGTTTTCTCCTATTTTATCTAGTTCTATTCTAATCCATGCCGGTTTATCTTTCTCGAAAAAAGATGCAATAAATCTAAGTTGATTTGCTTTATAATAATTCTTAAAATTTGGAAGCTGTAATCCTCCTAGATCAAATTTCCATGTCAATTTTTCCAACGATATTCTTGACATCTTACCTTTCCAGAGAAATTTCCTCACATATTTGTTTAACTCTTGAAAAAACTTCTGGGGTAATTGTACTGGTAATGATTGAAATAAATATTGTAGTCTAGGGAATATATTCATTTTTATAGTATTTACTCTACCTACTAATGTTATTGGTAATGCCATCCATTTATCAAGATCTTCCTGAATTTTTTTCAAAAGTGGTAAATAATTTAATTTGTGTAAGTTTTTTATGTCATTATCAACTTATACCTAAATATTTTATACCATTTGCTGGCCATCTAAATTGAGTTATTAATCGACATTGATTATAATCTCCTTTAGTAAGAGGTAAAATTTCACTTTTATCCCAATTTATTTTATAACCCGATATTTTCCCATATTCTTCTAATCTATAAGATAATTTGCGTAGTGAATGTAATGGATCTGTTAAATAAAGTAGAACATCATCAACAAATAAGTTAATCTTGTATTCTTCCTGATTAACTCTGAAACCCTTAATATCTGGGTCCATTCTAATTAATTCAGTTAGTGGTTCTATTGCCAACACAAACAAAGCAGGTGATAATGGGCAACCTTGCCTAGTTGATCTTGTTAACTGAAATGATGTTGAAATTTGACCATTTGTCACTACTTTAGCTATGGGATTAGTATCCCAAATGGGGTTTTAATCCATTTTATAAATGATGTTCCTAATTCATATTTTTCCAATACCTTAAATAAAAAATCCCATTCCAATCTATCAAATGCTTTTTCTGCATCTAAAGCAACTGCCACACTCATTTCCTCCCTCTTTTGCGCTAAATGGATTATACTAAATAACTGGGTTACATTATCTGCCAATTGTCTATTTTTGATAAATCCTGTTTGATCCATATGCACTAATTTTGGTAAGCATTTAGATAATCTATTAGATAAGATTTTTGCTATTATTTTATAATCGGTGTTTAATAAAGAAATAGGTCTATATGATGCTGGTTTTAAAAGGTCTCTGTTTTTTTTGGCAATACTATTAAAATAGCTGTTGAAAAAGATTCTGGAAGTTTATGTGTTCTTTCCGCTTGATATATTAACTCCATAAAAGGAGGAATTAATAAATCTTTAAACTTTTTATAAAATTCAGGTGGAAAACCATCTTCTCCTGGAGATTTATAACTTTGGAGTGATCCCAAAGCTTCTTCAACTTCCTTCAATGTAAAAGACATACCTAATCCCTTCTGTTCTTCTGTATTTAATTTTGGAAGAGTTATTTCTGATAAAAATTCTTCTATCTTAACGTCATCATTCTTTGATTCTGATTTATACAACTCAGAATAAAAATTCTTAAAAGCCTCATTAATTTCTAGAGGCTTATAAGTAATTTCATTCACTTTTGTTCGAATTGCATTTATTGTTTTAGAAATCTGATCTGTTTTTAACTGCCATGCAAGAACTTTGTGATCTTTCACCTAATTCATAATATCTCTGTTTAGTTCTCATAATTGCTTTTTCTGTTCGATATGTCTGGAGTGTATTATATTTTAACTTCTTATTAATAAGTTGTCTTCATTTTTCTTCTGTCATATTTCTTTGAGATTCTTTTTCTAATTTTATAATCACTTTTTCCAATTGATCTATTTCTATCATATATTCCTTCTTAATTTTAGAAGTATAACTTATTATCTGGCCTCTCAAATATGCTTTCATTGCTTCCCACAATATAAATTTATCATCAACTGAATGTAAATTTGTATCTAAAAAGAACTGAATCTGCTTTTTCATAAAATCACAAAAATCTTGACGTTTTAGTAGAATTGAATTAAATCTCCATCTATAAATTGATTCCTCTTTATCTATTATTATCATCGTCATTATTAAAGGAGAGTGATCAGACAATATTCTTGCTTTATATTCCACATTTTTCACTCTATCTTGAGTATTTGTTGATAATAGGAAAAAATCTATCCTTGAGTATGGTTTATGTCTATTTGAATAAAATGAATAATCCCTTTCTTTTGGATTGATTCTTCTCCATATATCAATCAAATTTAAATCTTTCATCAATGATAGAGTTAATTTTGCTACTTTGATTTTGTAATAGCCTTTGTTGATCTATCTAAAACTGGATCTAAACAAAAATTAAAATCTCCACCTATTAATATTTTATCATGTGCATTACCCAAATTCAAAAAGACCTCCTGTATAAATTTTACATCATTTTCATTTGGTGCATAAATATTCATAAGAGTCCATAGTTTTGAAAAAAATTGACAATGTATAATTAAATACCTTCCTGCTGAATCAATTAATCCATTTTGTATTTTAATTGGTAAATTTTTATTAACCAAAATTGCAACTCCTCTCGCCTTTGAGTTAAATGAAGCTGCAATAACATTTCCAACCCAGCCTCTTTTTAATTTCTGATGTTCTATATCCGTTAAATGAGTTTCCTGTAAGAAAGCTATATCTATTTTCATTTTTTAAATATATGTTAAAATTCTTTTTCTTTTTATTGGTCCATTAAGCCCATTAACATTAAAACTTAAAAAATTCAATAAATTAGTCATTATTTTTAATTATGTTACTCCAATCTATAATAATACCTAATCTTTCAACTTTCATTGTATCCTGGGAAATCTTTTTAGAAGTCTCCATGTTGCTATGTGTGTCCCCACCAATCATCCAGGCAAAAGAATAGAAGAAAAATAGAAAATAAAGAAAAAAACATATATCTATATATATAAAACATACTATTCTCAATTAATATTTCTAAAATTTTACTTTTCTCCCTTACATCATCCTTAAATGTCCATTAGTTCCATTTGCTATCTCTGTCTTCGTCTTTAACCATTATATTTAGAAGTTTCTACGTTTAATTAGCGAAGAGATGGAAGTTTTTGTGCGAACACCTCCGCATCTCGATAATCAGGAAAAAATCTTTTTCCCTCCTCCAAAAAAAATTATCAGTGTTGCTGGGTGACGCATTAAAAACTTATAACCTTTTTCCCATAAAACAGTTTTAGCTGGATTAAATTCTTTCTTTCTCTTCCAAAGGTTATAACTTATATTAGGATAAAAAAGAACTGGTTTCTCTGCTATCATCAATGGACCTTTTCTTCTTTTAGCACCTTTTCTTTATCCTGGTATCTTAAACGTCTTATCAAAATTGATTGCGGATTTTAATCATCTTGAGATCTTGGTCTTAAGGCTCTGTGCACCCTTTCAATCTCAATTGAAGTTTCTTCTCCCATTTCCAATTTTTCAGGAATCCATTTTTGAAAAAAATTTATTGGGTCTTCTCCTTCAATACCTTCTTTAAGTCCAACAATTTTAATATTGTTGCGTCTACTAAAATTTTCGAGCTTATCAATTTTTCGCACGAGTTGTTTTCTTTCTGATGTCCAGGCATCATTATCATCTTCCATCTTCTTCATTCTTCCATCCATTTCTTCCATTTTGACTTCCAAATCTGTAATTTTCTTTTCCATTTTTTCCTGTGTCTTTGCATTTTATCAAACATAGCCTCCATATTTATTATTTTTTTCTTTAATTACTTTTAATGCATTTAATTTATACATTTTTTGCCTCAATGTCTTTTTTGTATTTTCAGAGGAACTTTCATCTTCATCTTCGTCTGATTTTTCCAGAGAGTCTGGCTCTCTCTCAGATTCACTTTCAGTGTCGGTTTCAGTCACTGCTGGGTTTTGTAGTTCTGGTTGCACTCGTTTGCGCATGCTCGTTCCTTTACGCTTACGCAGTTCTTGTTGATCCTTTCCTTTTGAAATGGCCGATGCTGCCGCGGTCTCCTTTTCTGTTTCACCGGTGGTGTGTTGTATCTTAGTCCGCGGTTCTTCAGTAGAAGTAGGTCTTGATTCTGTTCCAACTTGAGCGGTCTTCGCGGTAGTAGTTTTCTTCGTCCTCTGTTTATGAGGCATAGCTTAAAACAAACCAGAGTAGTTTATAAGTAACCTTAAAAAAGTATTGATTATCTTTTCTTCACTTAAACATTAATTTATTAACTTTTTCTTTTTTACGGGAGGGCTGAGTTCCAGCGTCTCGATCCTACGTCATCACGTGACATCCCCCCAGTGCTGCCTATGAGGTTGCTGAACAAGTTAAAAGCCCATGGTGTTATAGGAAAGATACCAGCATGGATGAAACAGTGACTGATTGACAGCAGATAAAGAGTGGGCATAAAAGGAGCCTTTTCTGACTGACAGCCAGTGACTAACAGTGCTCCACAGGCATTCGTTTTGGGATTGCTTCTTTTACATTAACTTCTTTTACATCCTTAACAATTGATCACAAAAACTTCACAACCACTTAGGTCTGACTAACTGGCCTATCATTAGCTTTCTTCTGCCTTTCCCTTCTTGAAGTAATATTTGCAATTTTCTAGTCCTCCAGATCATTACACAGTCTCTTCAGCCACCTCTTTCAGAACCCTGGGTTGCAGTCCATCTGGTCCAGGTGATTTATCTACATTCAGACCTTTCAGTTTTCCAAGCACCTTCTTCCTAGTAATGGCAGCTTCACATACATCTGCCCCCTGACACTGTTGAACTTCAGGTGAACTGCTTGTTTCTTCCACAGTGAAGACTAAGACAGAATATTTATTCAGTTAGTCTTGGGGAGTATGCCTTATGAGAATAGGCTGAGTGAACTTGGCCTTTTCTCCTTGGAGTGACTGAGGATGAGAGGTGACATGATAGAGGTGTACAAGGTCATGACAGGCATTGATTGTGTTGATAGTCAGAGGCTTTTTCCAAGGGCTGACATAGCTAGCCAAGAGAGTATAGTTTAAGGTGCTTAGAATTAGGTAAAGAGGAGGTGTCAGGGGTAAGTTTTTTATGCAGAGAGTGAGGAGTACATGGAATGGGCTGCTGGTGGCGGTAGTGGAAGCAGAATTGATAGTGTCTTTTAAGAAGCTGCTGGATGGATACATGGAGCTTAGAAAAATAGAGGGCTGTGGGTAAGGACATGCTCAGCACAGCTTTGTGGGCCAAAAGGACTGTATTGTGCTGTAGGTTTTCTATGTTTCTATGTTTAGTCCACCATTTTCTTGTCCCCCATTACTACCTCTCAAGTATCATTTTCCAGCAGTATGATACTCTTTATATATCTGAAGAAACTTTTGGTATCCTCTTTAATATTATTGGCTAGCTTACCTTTGTATTCCATCTTTTCCATCTTAATGATGGTTCTAACTGCATTCTGGTGGTTTTTAAAAGTTTCACAATCCTACTAACTTCCCATTAGTTTCTACTCAATGGCACCTATTTGCTGGTCCCAGGGCAGATCCATTGAAATCATAATGCCAATACTCCATTCTGCGTGCCAATAAACAATAAGGAACCTATTTCAAAGAAAAGCAACAGAATAATCCCCAGGTTATTGCCAACATTTATTTCTTAGTTGACATTTCAATAACAGGATACCTGGACATTATCTGGCCAGTGCTGCACGCAGTGTTCAAATTGACTGCAATGTTTCTTACATTCCCAATGTGATGATGCTTCATTGGCTACTGAGCATCTTGGGAGGTTCTGAATGGAATATGAATTATACTATATTAATGCAAGTCTCTTTTTTATCAGATAGGAAATTCATTCTATTTCAAAGGCTTCAGACAAGATTTGACCTTCAGCAAAGTTTGAACACTATCAACAACTACAATAGTTTAACTCCCTTTGATAACTGAGTTTAAAGAATTCTTTATCTTAGATTTTAGGTTCATAATAATTTTTAACAAGACAGTTGAGATTTGTTGGAACAGTTTTCCTTTGATTTAACAAGTTAAGCAATTTTCATGAGTATGAGATTATTGTAGTAATATGTTTACCTTTGATAACAGATATTTAAAAGCCATAAAACACAGACAAAATAAAGACGTATAAAAAGCATTTTTAAAAGCTGATGATGTATGCAAAATCAGTTTATATCATCTGCAATGAATATGTTAACATGTTGGTATTCAGTTTCTTTCATTTTAGAAATACAGAGTGGTACAGCATAGAAGTTGGCCCTTCATTCAACTTAATTTTTTGCCCATCTACAATATTGCCATTTACCCACATTATGCCTATATTATTCTATGCTTTGCCTATGTAAATATTGATTTAAAGATCTCTTAAACATAGTGATACTATATAACTCTGCCACCTTTAACTGTTTACTGCTTAAGTGCTACCGTTGTGCAATTTCCCATGATGCATCATCTATCTCATTGGGATTAAATTCCATCTGCCAATTTCTGCTCATATTTCCATCTGAATGCAATCCTGTAGTAGTCTCAAACAACCTTCCTTGCTATCCACACACACCAACTTTCAGGTCACCAATGTTGACTAATTATACCTCCTCGATTCACATTAAACTTTGTTTATATATTTAACTATTTTCATCAAAATATCAAGTAGAAGAACCTTAAAAGCAGAACTGAGTTATTTATTCTTCTCAGGCATAGTTGAAAGCATTTACACACTTTGATAATTATTTTGATCATCAAGGATATTAAAAATACAGACTATCAGATGTAAAATTATTAGTGGTAGTTTTAATAGCGTGCTCACTCGAGTCAGTTAAATGTTCTCCTCAGGGTCATCTCAGCTGGCTGGAGGGGCAGATATGGGATCCACACATTCTGGACGTGTGGACGCGAGTATAAGATTGATGTGGTTAGCATTTTCCTCTTTTGGTTCTCTCCTTTTGCAGTTAGCAATTAGCGCTTGAAGAAGCATAGAGAGTCGTTGGTTTCCTCAGCTCACTCCTGAAGGAACTCAGTCTGATATATGTTCAGTGTTGAATTCCTCAATGATTTTAATATTTTCTTTGTCTAATTTATTAGTTCCTTTATCTCTTTGCAATCTTTAAATATATCATAACTTCACTTCCACATTTCAAGGAACAGAAACATCGCTTGTGCAATCTCTTTTTTGTACATATACTTTGGACTTCGGGTATTGCTCTTATAATCCCATGCAGTGTTTCCTTCACAACCAGTATATTCTCTGAGCTGTACAAAACATTCAGGAATGATCACATCTGACCTACCCCCACCACAATTTGAAGAATGAAAGTCAAATGTCTGTTGTATTCACAACACACTATAAAGCAGCCTCTAAGTAACAGATATATTCAGATGCTTCTTATTTATCTGTTCTATGGTTACAAGGATGAAAATCCACTTTCAATAATCTATAAAACCCAGCTCAAGTGACTAGAATTTAGAGAAAGAAAGTATTGCAATATGATGGGAATTATTTCTGCTGCAGAAAATGCCTTGTACTCATCAACTACTATTCTGCATAGTTGATAAACAGTAGCTGATGAGTACAAGGCATGATGTGGTGGGACATACATAACTATGCTGTCAATCTGATGTTTGCTATTCTATTCCAATAATCTAAGTTCCACAATATCATATTTATCAAGCTTAGTTTCCCATTTTGGAGCAGTATTGCAACCATCTGAAGTGGATTTATGAGCAAATATATCAAAAACTTCCCTTCTCTGCTTAAATGTAAGCCCATTGTTGGGTTATTTCCAGCAAAGGCTGCAATCTCTCATTGTCATTTTTAGGAGTCCAGCCATTTTGATGTCATGGCTAAGAATGCTCAGCAGTACCTCTATTTCCTAAGGAAGCCACAAAAGCTTGAAGCTCCATGATAGCCACATCTGCACCAGGTCACCAAGCTCCACTTCGTCAGAGAATGCATTAAAGAACTGGAACTGCAAATCTATTATCTTTGGCTCATAAGGGAAACTGAAGAGATGATAGCTACAGGAAGGTAGTCACCCCTAGATGGCAGGTTGAAGGTGAAGGGGTTTCTGGAGAGGAAGGGAAATAGGCAGCCAGTTGCTTCCCCTCAAAAACAAGTATACAGTTTTGGAGACAGTTGGGTCAAAGACTGATTTTGCATTGGTCTTCACTGTGGAAGACACTATTGGTATGCTGAAAGTTCAAACATGTCAGAGTGGACAGCTATGTGTGGAGCCAAAAGAGATGGGGGAGATTTTGAATAATTTCTTGTCTTCTGTATTCACTAAGGAGAAGGATATTGAATTGTGTGAGACAAGGGAAACAAGTAGCGTAGTTATGGAAACTATAATGATTAAAGAAAAGGAAGTACTGGCGCTTTTAAAGAATATAAAAGTGGATAAGTCCTGACAGGATATTCCCTAGGACCTTGAGAGAAGTTAGTGTAGAAATAGCAGGGGCTCTGACAGAATTATTTCAAACGTCATTAGAAACGGGGATGGTGCCAGAGGATTGGCATATTGCTCATGTGGTTCCATTGTTTAAAAAATGTTCTAAGAGTAATCCTAACAATTAAGTTTAATGTCAGTGGTGGGTAAATTAATGGGAAGTATTCTTAGAGATCGTATATATAATTATCTGGATAGACAGGTCTGATTCGGAACAGTCAACATGGATTTGTGCGTGGAAGGTCATGTTTGACAAATCTTATGGAATTTTTTTGGAGCGGTTACTAGGAAAGTTGATGAGGATAAAGCAGTGAATGTTGTCTATATGGACTTCATAAAGGCCTTTGACAAGGTTCCACATGGAAGGTTAGTTAGGAAGGTTCAATCGTTAGGTATTATATTGAAGTAGTAAAATGGATTTAATAGTGGCTGGATGGGAGATGCCAGAGAGTAGTGGTGGATAACTGTTTGTCAGTTTGAAGGCCAGTGACTACTGGTGTGCCTCAGGGATCTATACTGGATCCAATGTTGATTGTCATACACATTAATGATCTGGATGATGGGGTGGTAAATTGGATTTTTAAGTATGCAGATAATACTCAGATAGGTGGCATTGTGGATAATGAAGTAGGTATTCAAAGCTTGCGGAGAGATTTAGGCCAGTTAGAAGAGTGGGCTGAACGATGGCAGATGGAATTTAATGCTGATAAGTGTGATGTGCCACATTTTGGTAGGACTAATCAAAATAGGACATACATGGTAAATGATAGGGCATTCAGGAATGCAGTAGAGCAGAGTGATCTAGGAATAACGGTGCATAGTTCCCTGAAGGTGGACTCTCATGTGGATAGGGTGGTGAAGAAAGCTTTTGGTATGCTGGCCTTTATAAATCAGAGCATTGAGTATCAGAGTTGGGATGTAATGTCAAAATTGTACAAGGCATTGTTGAGGACAAATTTGGAGTATTGTGTACAGTTCTGGTCACCAAATTATAGGAAAGATGCCAACAAAATAGAGAGAGTACAGAGCAGATTACTAGACTGTTACCTTGGTTTCAGCACCTAAGTTACAGAGAAAGGTTAAACAAGTTAGGTCTTTATTCTTTGGAGCATAGAAGATTGAGGGGGGGACTTGATAGAGGTATTAAAATTATGAGGGGGATAGATAGAGTTGATGTGGATAGGATTTTTCCATTGAGAGTAGGGGAGATTCAAACAAGGAGATGAGTTGAGAGTTAAGGGGCAAAAGTTTAGGGGTAACACGAGGGGGAACTTCTTTACTCAGAGAGTGGTAGCCGTGCAGAATGAGCTTCCAGTAGAAGTGGTAGAGGCAGGTTCGATATTGTCATTGAGAATGGTTATGAGCCGAGTGCAGGCCAGTGGGACTAGGTGAGAGTAAGTGTTCAGCATGGACTAGAAGGGCCGAGATGGCCTGTTTCGTGTTGTAATTGTTATATGGCTATATGGTTATAAGGGCCAGAAGTGAGTAGTTGCTATTACTAGGGAGATGGTTCTTGGGAAATTGAAAAGGCTGAAGGTAGATAAGTTACTTGGACCTGATGGACAACACACCAGTGTTTTAAAAGAGGTAGCAGAAGAGAATGTGGAGGCTTTACTAATGATCTTGCAGGGATCACTAGATTCTACCAGTGGTCAGGAAGATGTTGGAGTTAATTGTTATGGAAATGGTTTTGGGATACATGGAGACACATTCCAAAATAGTTCAAATTTAGCATGGTTTTGTCATAAGGTGGGCATTGAGAGTGGACCCAAATGTAAGACAGAGACTGACATACTAGGGAAAGTTGTACCTTGTGTGTCAGAAAGCAAGGGAATTGGGAAAGCAGGACCTGTACAAGGAACTTGGAACTGGGACCTAGGAACCTGGACAAGGACCCAGAACCTGGATCTTGACGGACTCCAGATCCAGGTGAGGACTGGACGGCAAAGTAACAGGACTGGACATGGGGGCAGGATGTGGGACTCCAAGGCTGAATGAGGACGTGAAGCTCAGACTAGGTTGAGGGAGAGCAAAGCAGAAGTGGGAAGAGATGTAGCTGGACACTGACACTGGACCTGGGCAAGACCAGGACTCAGGGCCTAGGCTATAACTTGGACATGGATTGGACCATCCTTGGAGCCTTGGACACGCAATGGAACATCTTCGGAGCCTTGGACTTGAGCACAGGAACACAGAACAGAGCCAGAACCCGTCCTTGGGAACAGGACATAGGGCCAGGGCTTTACACAGAGTCAGGACCCCTCCTTGGGGACAGGACAGAGGACCGGGACTCAAAAATAGAATAGAGCTAGGACCCCTCTTATGGACAGGCCATAGGGCCAGGACTCATACATGGACACTAAACACAGGGACACAAAGAGACAGTTCCAAGCTCAACAGTAGTAGTTCCTTCTGTTGGCATGGCAAGGCTCCCGTCTCACTCCAGCAGCTGAACTTGACAGCGATACAGGCAAGGACGCAAGGGCCTGCAGCCCTTGTAGCCTGCAGGGCTTCAGGCCAATCTTCAGAGGGAAGGAAGGAAACAGTCCAGCCTCAGGGTAACAGCAAAGACTGCTTGACTTACCCAATGGATTTAAGGACAGGAAGGGACAGATTCCACCATAGGGTAACAACAAAAAGGACCTGACTTACCCCACAGATGCAAGGACAGAATACTGACAAGACAAACCAGAACCTACACTTGAACCCAGGGCCACTTATATTCCCGGCCCCAAGGTGAGAATCAGGTGCCTATGACTAAGTCCAAATGAAACAACGGACAGCTGCAAGACCCGGAGTCTTGAGTCCACAGACTGGACCATGAACCAGAACGCAGACTTCATGGACTGGACCATGACAGGTTTCCTCAAAATAAAATGTTGTCTGACTAATCTGCTGGAATTCCTTGAAAAAATAGTAAGCAGGACGGACTAAAGAAAATCAGTGGATGCTGTGTACTTGGATTTTCAGAAGACCTTTAACAAGTTGCTGCACTTCAGACTGTTAAACAAGATAAGAGCCCAAAGTATTACAGAAAAGATGGATAGGGCAGTGGCTGATTGGCAAGAGGCAAGAAATGTGAATAAAGGGATCCTTTTACAATTGACTGCCAGTGATTGGTAGTGTTCCTCAGGGGTCTGTGTTTTTACTGCTTTTTATCCTGTACGTCAACAATTTGGATGATGAAATTGATGGCTTGGTGGCCAAGTTTGCGGACAACACAAAGATAGGTGGAGTGGAAGGTAGTGTTGAGGAAGCAGGGACTTACGCAGATTAAGAGAATGGGCAAAAGTAGCAGATGGAATACAGAGTTGGGAGGTGTATGGTCATGCATTTTAGCAGATGGAATAAAAGCACAGACAATTTTCTAAATAGGGAGAATGTACAAAACTCCCAGATGAAAGGGAGTTTGGGAGTGCTCATACAGAATGCCCTAAAGGTCAATATGCACGTTGAATCAATGGTTAGGATGGCAAATGCAATGTTAGCATTCATTTCAAGAGGACTAGAAAATGAAAGCAAGGATCTAATGGCCTTCTCCCCATAACCTTTGAGGCCTTGTCCAATCAAGAACCTATCAAGTTCTGCCTTAAATATACCCTCAGGTATATACCCTTAAATATACCTGACCTCCAACACTGCTTGTGGTAACTAATTCAACAAATTCAGCACACCCTGGCTAAAGAAATTTCTCTACATTTCTGTTTTAAATGGATGCCCCTCTATCCTAAGACTGTTCCCTCTTGTCCTAGACTCCCCCACCATGGGAAACATCCTATCTATATCTACTCTATCTAGGCCTTTCAACATTCAAAAGGTTTCAATCAGATCACCCCTCATCTTTCTAAATTCCAGCGAGTACAGCCATTAAACTTCCTCATATTGGAAGATTGGAGGATAGCTCATGAGAACTGGAGGATAGCTCATGAGGATTGGAGGATAGCTCATGTTGTTCCGTTGTTTAAAAAAGGCTCGAAAAGTAATCCAGGAAATTATAGGCCAGTAAATTTGACATCAGTAGTAGGTAAATTATTGGAAGGAGTACTAAGAGATAGGATCTACAAGTATTTAGATAGACAGGGACTTATTAGGGAGAGTCAACATGGCTTTGTGCGTGGTAGGTCATGTTTAACAAATCTATTAGAGTTTTTTGAGGAGGTTACATGTCATAAGTCGGGTGTTGAATCAGGACCCAAATGCAGGACACTGACACTGTAGTACTAGGAACTGGGCAGGACGAGGAATTGGGAAACAAGGAGCCTGGGCTGGACTCTAAGCCCGAGACTGGACAAGGACCCAGAACCTGGGTCTTGCCTCAGGCTTGGACCCCCAAACGCAGGCGAGGACTTGACGAGGCTTGGCTAGGGACTTGGGGTCTCCAGGCTTGGGTCCAGGCTCCAGGCTCGAGGCTGCAGGCTCCAGGCTTGGGTCCAGGCTCCAGGCTCGAGGCTGCAGGCTCCAGGCTTGGGTCCAGGCTCCAGGCTGCAGGCTCCAGGCTTGGGTCCAGGCTCCAGGCTCGAGGCTGCAGGCTCCAGGCTTGGGTCCAGGCTCCAGGCTCGAGGCTGCAGGCTCCAGGCTTGGGTCCAGGCTCCAGGCTCGAGGCTGCAGGCTCCAGGCTTGGGTCCAGGCTCCAGGCTCGAGGCTGCAGGCTCCAGGCTTGGGTCCAGGCTCCAGGCTCGAGGCTGCAGGCTCCAGGCTTGGGTCCAGGCTCCAGGCTCGAGGCTGCAGGCTCCAGGCTTGGGTCCAGGCTCCAGGCTCGAGGCTGCAGGCTCCAGGCTTGGGTCCAGGCTCGAGGCTCGAGGCTGCAGGCTCCAGGCTTGGGTCCAGGCTCCAGGCTCGAGGTTGCAGGCTCCAGGCTTGGGTCCAGGCTCCAGGCTCGAGGTTGCAGGCTCCAGGCTTGGGTCCAGGCTCCAGGCTCGAGGTTGCAGGCTCCAGGCTTGGGTCCAGGCTCCAGGCTCGAGGTTGCAGGCTCCAGGCTTGGGTCCAGGCTCCAGGCTCGAGGCTGCAGGCTTGGGTCCAGGCTCCAGGCTCGAGGCTGCAGGCTTCAGGCTTGGGTCCAGGCTCCAGGCTCGAGGCTGCAGGCTTCAGGCTTGGGTCCAGGCTCCAGGCTCGAGGCTGCAGGCTTCAGGCTTGGGTCCAGGCTCCAGGCTCGAGGTTGCAGGCTCCAGGCTTGGGTCCAGGCTCCAGGCTCGAAGTTGCAGGCTCCAGGCTTGGGTCCAGGCTCCAGGCTCCAGGCTTGGGTCCAGGCTCCAGGCTCCAGGCTTGGGTCCAGGCTCGAGGCTGCAGGCTCCAGGCTTGAGGTTGCAGGCTCCAGGCTCGAGGTTGCAGGCTCCAGGCTCGACGTTGCAGGCTCCAGGCTTGGGTCCAGGCTCCAGGCTCGAGGCTGCAGGATCCAGGCTTGGGTCCAGGCTCCAGGCTCCAGGCTGCAGGCTCCAGGCTTGGGTCCAGGCTCCAGGCTCGAGGTTGCAGGCTCCAGGCTTGGGTCCAGGCTCCAGGCTCGAGGTTGCAGGCTCCAGGCTTGGGTCCAGGCTCCAGGCTTGGGTCCAGGCTCCAGGCTCGAGGCTGCAGGCTCCAGGCTTGGGTCCAGGCTCCAGGCTCGAGGCTGCAGGCTCCAGGCTCGAGGTTGCAGGCTCCAGGCTCCAGGCTCGAGGTTGCAGGCTCCAGGCTCGAGGTTGCAGGCTCCAGGCTTGGGTCCAGGCTCCAGGCTCGAGGCTGCAGGCTCCAGGCTTGGGTCCAGGCTCCAGGCTCGAGGCTGCAGGCTTGGGACCAGGCTCCAGGCTCGAGGCTGCAGGCTCCAGGCTTGGGTCCAGGCTCCAGGCTCGAGGCTGCAGGATCCAGGCTTGGGTCCAGGCTCCAGGCTCGAGGCTGCAGGCTTGGGACCAGGCTCCAGGCTCGAGGCTGCAGGCTCCAGGCTTGGGTCCAGGCTCCAGGCTCGAGGCTGCAGGCTCCAGGCTTGGGTCCAGGCTCCAGGCTCGAGGCTGCAGGCTCCAGGCTTGGGTCCAGGCTCCAGGCTCGAGATTGCAGGCTCCAGGCTTGGGTCCAGGCTCCAGGCTCGAGGTTGCAGGCTCCAGGCTTGGGTCCAGGCTCCAGGCTTGGGTCCAGGCTCCAGGCTTGGGTCCAGGCTCCAGGCTCGAGGCTGCAGGCTCCAGGCTTGGGTCCAGGCTCCAGGCTCGAGGCTGCAGGCTCCAGGCTTGGGTCCAGGCTCCAGGCTCGAGGCTGCAGGCTCCAGGCTTGGGTCCAGGCTCCAGGCTCGAGGCTGCAGGCTCCAGGCTTGGGTCCAGGCTCCAGGCTCGAGGCTGCAGGCTCCAGGCTTGGGTCCAGGCTCCAGGCTCGAGGCTGCAGGCTCCAGGCTTGGGTCCAGGCTCCAGGCTCGAGGCTGCAGGCTCCAGGCTTGGGTCCAGGCTCCAGGCTCGAGGCTGCAGGCTCCAGGCTTGGGTCCAGGCTCCAGGCTCGAGGCTGCAGGCTCCAGGCTTGGGTCCAGGCTCCAGGCTCGAGGTTGCAGGCTCCAGGCTTGGGTCCAGGCTCCAGGCTCGAGGTTGCAGGCTCCAGGCTTGGGTCCAGGCTCCAGGCTCGAGGTTGCAGGCTCCAGGCTTGGGTCCAGGCTCCAGGCTCGAGGTTGCAGGCTCCAGGCTTGGGTCCAGGCTCCAGGCTCGAGGTTGCAGGCTCCAGGCTTGGGTCCAGGCTCCAGGCTCGAGGCTGCAGGCTTGGGTCCAGGCTCCAGGCTCGAGGCTGCAGGCTTGGGTCCAGGCTCCAGGCTCGAGGCTGCAGGCTTCAGGCTTGGGTCCAGGCTCCAGGCTCGAGGCTGCAGGCTTCAGGCTTGGGTCCAGGCTCCAGGCTCGAGGTTGCAGGCTCCAGGCTTGGGTCCAGGCTCCAGGCTCGAGGTTGCAGGCTCCAGGCTTGGGTCCAGGCTCCAGGCTCCAGGCTTGGGTCCAGGCTCCAGGCTCCAGGCTTGTGTCCAGGCTCGAGGCTGCAGGCTCCAGGCTTGAGGTTGCAGGCTCCAGGCTCGAGGTTGCAGGCTCCAGGCTCGAGGTTGCAGGCTCCAGGCTTGGGTCCAGGCTCCAGGCTCGAGGCTGCAGGCTCCAGGCTCGAGGCTGCAGGCTCCAGGCTTGGGTCCAGGCTCCAGGCTCGAGGCTGCAGGCTCCAGGCTCGAGGTTGCAGGCTCCAGGCTCGAGGCTGCAGGCTCCAGGCTCGAGGCTGCAGGCTCCAGGCTTGGGTCCAGGCTCCAGGCTCGAGGTTGCAGGCTCCAGGCTTGGGTCCAGGCTCCAGGCTGCAGGCTTGGGTCCAGGCTCCAGGCTCGAGGCTGCAGGCTTGGGTCCAGGCTCCAGGCTCGCGGCTGCAGGCTTGGGTCCAGGCTCCAGGCTCGAGGCTGCAGGCTTGGGTCCGGGCTCCAGGCTCGAGGCTGCAGGCTTGGGTCCAGGCTCCAGGCTCGAGGCTGCAGGCTTGGGTCCAGGCTCCAGGCTCCAGGCTGCAGGCTTGAGGCTTGGGTCCAGGCTCCAGGCTCCAGGCTGCAGGCTTGAGGCTTGGGTCCAGGCTCCAGGCTCGAGGTTGCAGGCTCCAGGCTTGGGTCCAGGCTCCAGGCTCGAGGTTGCAGGCTCCAGGCTTGGGTCCAGGCTCCAGGCTTGGGTCCAGGCTCCAGGCTCGAGGCTGCAGGCTCCAGGCTTGGGTCCAGGCTCCAGGCTCGAGGCTGCAGGCTCCAGGCTCGAGGTTGCAGGCTCCAGGCTCGAGGTTGCAGGCTCCAGGCTCGAGGCTGCAGACTCCAGGCTTGGGTCCAGGCTCCAGGCTCGAGGCTGCAGGCTCCAGGCTTGGGTCCAGGCTCCAGGCTCGAGGTTGCAGGCTCCAGGCTCGAGGCTGCAGGCTCCAGGCTTGGGTCCAGGCTCCAGGCTCGAGGCTGCAGGCTCCATGCTTGGGTCCAGGCTCCAGGCTCGAGGCTGCAGGATCCAGGCTTGAGTCCAGGCTCCAGGCTCGAGGCTGCAGGCTCCAGGCTTGGGTCCAGGCTCCAGGCTCGAGGTTGCAGGCTCCAGGCTTGGGTCCAGGCTCCAGGCTCGAGGTTGCAGGCTCCAGGCTTGGGTCCAGGCTCCAGGCTTGGGTCCAGGCTCCAGGCTCGAGGCTGCAGGCTCCAGGCTTGGGTCCAGGCTCCAGGCTCGAGGTTGCAGGCTCCAGGCTTGGGTCCAGGCTCCAGGCTTGGGTCCAGGCTCCAGGCTTGGATCCAGGCTCCAGGCTCGAGGCTGCAGGCTCCAGGCTTGGGTCCAGGCTCCAGGCTCGAGGCTGCAGGCTCCAGGCTCGAGGTTGCAGGCTCCAGGCTCGAGGTTGCAGGCTCCAGGCTCGAGGCTGCAGGCTCCAGGCTCGAGGCTGCAGGCTCCAGGCTTGGGTCCAGGCTCCAGGCTCGAGGTTGCAGGCTCCAGGCTTGGGTCCAGGCTCCAGGCTTGGGTCCAGGCTCCAGGCTTGGGTCCAGGCTCCAGGCTCGAGGCTGCAGGCTCCAGGCTTGGGTCCAGGCTCCAGG
The DNA here is from genome assembly GCF_030144855.1 of Hypanus sabinus. Taxonomy (NCBI): domain Eukaryota; kingdom Metazoa; phylum Chordata; class Chondrichthyes; order Myliobatiformes; family Dasyatidae; genus Hypanus; species Hypanus sabinus. The sequence goes on along the minus strand of NC_082710.1, from coordinate 80,851,505 downwards.
CTCGAGGCTGCAGGCTCCAGGCTCGAGGTTGCAGGCTCCAGGCTCGAGGTTGCAGGCTCCAGGCTCGAGGTTGCAGGCTCCAGGCTCGAGGCTGCAGGCTCCAGGCTTGGGTCCAGGCTCCAGGCTCGAGGCTGCAGGCTTGGGACCAGGCTCCAGGCTCGAGGCTGCAGGCTCCAGGCTTGGGTCCAGGCTCCAGGCTCGAGGCTGCAGGATCCAGGCTTGGGTCCAGGCTCCAGGCTCGAGGCTGCAGGCTCCAGGCTTGGGTCCAGGCTCCAGGCTCGAGGCTGCAGGCTCCAGGCTCGAGGCTGCAGGCTCCAGGCTCGAGGCTGCAGGCTCCAGGCTTGGGTCCAGGCTCCAGGCTCGAGGCTGCAGGCTCCAGGCTCGAGGTTGCAGGCTCCAGGCTCGAGGCTGCAGGCTCCAGGCTCGAGGCTGCAGGCTCCAGGCTTGGGTCCAGGCTCCAGGCTCGAGGTTGCAGGCTCCAGGCTTGGGTCCAGGCTCCAGGCTGCAGGCTTGGGTCCAGGCTCCAGGCTCGAGGCTGCAGGCTTGGGTCCAGGCTCCAGGCTCGAGGCTGCAGGCTTGGGTCCAGGCTCCAGGCTCGAGGCTGCAGGCTTGGGTCCAGGCTCCAGACTCGAGGCTGCAGGCTTGGGTCCAGGCTCCAGGCTCGAGGCTGCAGGCTTGGGTCCAGGCTCCAGGCTCCAGGCTGCAGGCTTGAGGCTTGGGTCCAGGCTCCAGGCTCCAGGCTGCAGGCTTGAGGCTTGGGTCCAGGCTCCAGGCTCGAGGTTGCAGGCTCCAGGCTTGGGTCCAGGCTCCAGGCTCGAGGTTGCAGGCTCCAGGCTTGGGTCCAGGCTCCAGGCTGCAGGCTTGGGTCCAGGCTCCAGGCTCGAGGCTGCAGGCTTGGGTCCAGGCTCCAGGCTCGAGGCTGCAGGCTTGGGTCCAGGCTCCAGGCTCGAGGCTGCAGGCTTGGGTCCAGGCTCCAGGCTCGAGGCTGCAGGCTTGGGTCCAGGCTCCAGGCTCGAGGCTGCAGGCTTGGGTCCAGGCTCCAGGCTCCAGGCTGCAGGCTTGAGGCTTGGGTCCAGGCTCCAGGCTCCAGGCTGCAGGCTTGAGGCTTGGGTCCAGGCTCCAGGCTCGAGGTTGCAGGCTCCAGGCTCGAGGTTGCAGGCTCCAGGCTCGAGGTTGCAGGCTCCAGGCTTGGGTCCAGGCTCCAGGCTCGAGGCTGCAGGCTCCAGGCTTGGGTCCAGGCTCCAGGCTTGGGTCCAGGCTCCAGGCTCGAGGCTGCAGGCTCCAGGCTTGGGTCCAGGCTCCAGGCTCGAGGCTGCAGGCTCCAGGCTTGGGTCCAGGCTCCAGGCTCGAGGCTGCAGGCTCCAGGCTTGGGTCCAGGCTCCAGGCTCGAGGCTGCAGGCTCAAGGCTTGGGTCCAGGCTCCAGGCTCGAGGCTGCAGGCTCCAGGCTTGGGTCCAGGCTCCAGGCTCGAGGCTGCAGGCTCCAGGCTTGGGTCCAGGCTCCAGGCTCGAGGCTGCAGGCTCCAGGCTTGGGTCCAGGCTCCAGGCTCGAGGCTGCAGGCTCCAGGCTTGGGTCCAGGCTCCAGGCTCGAGGCTGCAGGCTCCAGGCTTGGGTCCAGGCTCCAGGCTCGAGGTTGCAGGCTCCAGGCTTGGGTCCAGGCTCCAGGCTCGAGGCTGCAGGCTCCAGGCTTGGGTCCAGGCTCCAGGCTCGAGGCTGCAGGCTTGGGACCAGGCTCCAGGCTCGAGGCTGCAGGCTCCAGGCTTGGGTCCAGGCTCCAGGCTCGAGGCTGCAGGATCCAGGCTTGGGTCCAGGCTCCAGGCTCGAGGCTGCAGGCTCCAGGCTTGGGTCCAGGCTCCAGGCTCGAGGTTGCAGGCTCCAGGCTTTGGTCCAGGCTCCAGGCTCGAGGTTGCAGGCTCCAGGCTTGGGTCCAGGCTCCAGGCTTGGGTCCAGGCTCCAGGCTCGAGGCTGCAGGCTCCAGGCTCCAGGCTCGAGGTTGCAGGCTCCAGGCTCCAGGCTCGAGGTTGCAGGCTCCAGGCTCGAGGTTGCAGGCTCCAGGCTCGAGGTTGCAGGCTCCAGGCTTGGGTCCAGGCTCCAGGCTCGAGGCTGCAGGCTCCAGGCTTGGGTCCAGGCTCCAGGCTCGAGGCTGCAGGCTCCAGGCTTGGGTCCAGGCTCCAGGCTCGAGGCTGCAGGCTCCAGGCTTGGGTCCAGGCTCCAGGCTCGAGGCTGCAGGATCCAGGCTTGGGTCCAGGCACCAGGCTCGAGGCTGCAGGCTTGGGACCAGGCTCCAGGCTCGAGGCTGCAGGCTCCAGGCTTGGGTCCAGGCTCCAGGCTCGAGGCTGCAGGCTCCAGGCTTGGGTCCAGGCTCCAGGCTCGAGGCTGCAGGCTCCAGGCTTGGGTCCAGGCTCCAGGCTCGAGGTTGCAGGCTCCAGGCTTGGGTCCAGGCTCCAGGCTCGAGGTTGCAGGCTCCAGGCTTGGGTCCAGGCTCCAGGCTTGGGTCCAGGCTCCAGGCTCGAGGTTGCAGGCTCCAGGCTTGGGTCCAGGCTCCAGGCTTGGGTCCAGGCTCCAGGCTTGGGTCCAGGCTCCAGGCTTGGGTCCAGGCTCCAGGCTCGAGGCTGCAGGCTCCAGGCTTGGGTCCAGGCTCCAGGCTCGAGGCTGCAGGCTCCAGGCTTGGGTCCAGGCTCCAGGCTCGAGGCTGCAGGCTCCAGGCTTGGGTCCAGGCTCCAGGCTCGAGGCTGCAGGCTCCAGGCTTGGGTCCAGGCTCCAGGCTCGAGGCTGCAGGCTCCAGGCTTGGGTCCAGGCTCCAGGCTCGAGGCTGCAGGCTCCAGGCTTGGGTCCAGGCTCCAGGCTCGAGGCTGCAGGCTCCAGGCTTGGGTCCAGGCTCCAGGCTCGAGGCTGCAGGCTCCAGGCTTGGGTCCAGGCTCCAGGCTCGAGGTTGCAGGCTCCAGGCTTGGGTCCAGGCTCCAGGCTTGGGTCCAGGCTCCAGGCTTGGGTCCAGGCTCCAGGCTCGAGGCTGCAGGCTCCAGGCTTGGGTCCAGGCTCCAGGCTCGAGGCTGCAGGCTCCAGGCTCGAGGTTGCAGGCTCCAGGCTCGAGGTTGCAGGCTCCAGGCTCGAGGCTGCAGGCTCCAGGCTTGGGTCCAGGCTCCAGGCTCGAGGCTGCAGGCTCCAGGCTTGGGTCCACGCTCCAGGCTCGAGGTTGCAGGCTCCAGGCTCGAGGTTGCAGGCTCCAGGCTCGAGGCTGCAGGCTCCAGGCTTGGGTCCAGGCTCCAGGCTCGAGGCTGCAGGCTTGGGACCAGGCTCCAGGCTCGAGGCTGCAGGCTCCAGGCTTGGGTCCAGGCTCCAGGCTCGAGGCTGCAGGATCCAGGCTTGGGTCCAGGCTCCAGGCTCGAGGCTGCAGGCTCCAGGCTTGTGTCCAGGCTCCAGGCTCGAGGTTGCAGGCTCCAGGCTTGGGTCCAGGCTCCAGGCTCGAGGTTGCAGGCTCCAGGCTTGGGTCCAGGCTCCAGGCTTGGGTCCAGGCTCCAGGCTCGAGGCTGCAGGCTCCAGGCTTGGGTCCAGGCTCCAGGCTCAAGGCTGCAGGCTCCAGGCTCGAGGTTGCAGGCTCCAGGCTCCAGGCTCGAGGTTGCAGGCTCCAGGCTCGAGGTTGCAGGCTCCAGGCTCGAGGTTGCAGGCTCCAGGCTTGGGTCCAGGCTCCAGGCTCGAGGCTGCAGGCTCCAGGCTTGGGTCCAGGCTCCAGGCTCGAGGCTGCAGGCTTGGGACCAGGCTCCAGGCTCGAGGCTGCAGGCTCCAGGCTTGGGTCCAGGCTCCAGGCTCGAGGCTGCAGGATCCAGGCTTGGGTCCAGGCACCAGGCTCGAGGCTGCAGGCTTGGGACCCGGCTCCAGGCTCGAGGCAGCAGGCTCCAGGCTTGGGTCCAGGCTCCAGGCTCGAGGCTGCAGGCTCCAGGCTTGGGTCCAGGCTCCAGGCTCGAGGCTGCAGGCTCCAGGCTTGGGTCCAGGCTCCAGGCTCGAGGCTGCAGGCTCCAGGCTTGGGTCCAGGCTCCAGGCTCGAGGCTGCAGGCTCCAGGCTTGGGTCCAGGCTCCAGGCTCGAGGCTGCAGGCTCCAGGCTTGGGTCCAGGCTCCAGGCTCGAGGCTGCAGGCTCCAGGCTTGGGTCCAGGCTCCAGGCTCGAGGCTGCAGGCTCCAGGCTTGGGTCCAGGCTCCAGGCTCGAGGCTGCAGGCTCCAGGCTTGGGTGCAGGCTCCAGGCTCGAGGTTGCATGCTCCAGGCTTGGGTCCAGGCTCCAGGCTCGAGGTTGCAGGCTCCAGGCTTGAGTCCAGGCTCCAGGCTCGAGGTTGCAGGCTCCAGGCTTGGGTCCAGGCTCCAGGCTCGAGGTTGCAGGCTCCAGGCTTGGGTCCAGGCTCCAGGCTCGAGGTTGCAGGCTCCAGGCTTGGGTCCAGGCTCCAGGCTCGAGGCTCCAGGCTTGGGTCCAGGCTCCAGGCTCGAGGTTGCAGGCTCCAGGCTTGGGTCCAGGCTCCAGGCTCCAGGCTTGGGTCCAGGCTCCAGGCTGCAGGCTCCAGGCTCGAGGTTGCAGGCTCCAGGCTCGAGGTTGCAGGCTCCAGGCTTGGGTCCAGGCTCCAGGCTCGAGGCTGCAGGCTCCAGGCTCGAGGCTGCAGGCTCCAGGCTTGGGTCCAGGCTCCAGGCTCGAGGCTGCAGGCTCCAGGCTCGAGGTTGCAGGCTCCAGGCTCGAGGCTGCAGGCTCCAGGCTCGAGGCTGCAGGCTCCAGGCTTGGGTCCAGGCTCCAGGCTCGAGGTTGCAGGCTCCAGGCTTGGGTCCAGGCTCCAGGCTGCAGGCTTGGGTCCAGGCTCCAGGCTCGAGGCTGCAGGCTCCAGGCTTGGGTCCAGGCTCCAGGCTTGGGTCCAGGCTCCAGGCTCGAGGCTGCAGGCTCCAGGCTCCAGGCTCGAGGTTGCAGGCTCCAGGCTCCAGGCTCGAGGTTGCAGGCTCCAGGCTCGAGGTTGCAGGCTCCAGGCTTGGGTCCAGGCTCCAGGCTCGAGGCTGCAGGCTCCAGGCTTGGGTCCAGGCTCCAGGCTCGAGGCTGCAGGCTTGGGACCAGGCTCCAGGCTCGAGGCTGCAGGCTCCAGGCTTGGGTCCAGGCTCCAGGCTCGAGGCTGCAGGATCCAGGCTTGGGTCCAGGCACCAGGCTCGAGGCTGCAGGCTTGGGACCAGGCTCCAGGCTCGAGGCTGCAGGCTCCAGGCTTGGGTCCAGGCTCCAGGCTCGAGGCTGCAGGCTCCAGGCTTGGGTCCAGGCTCCAGGCTCGAGGCTGCAGGCTCCAGGCTTGGGTCCAGGCTCCAGGCTCGAGGTTGCAGGCTCCAGGCTTGGGTCCAGGCTCCAGGCTCGAGGTTGCAGGCTCCAGGCTTGGGTCCAGGCTCCAGGCTTGGGTCCAGGCTCCAGGCTCGAGGTTGCAGGCTCCAGGCTTGGGTCCAGGCTCCAGGCTTGGGTCCAGGCTCCAGGCTTGGGTCCAGGCTCCAGGCTCGAGGCTGCAGGCTCCAGGCTTGGGTCCAGGCTCCAGGCTCGAGGCTGCAGGCTCCAGGCTTGGGTCCAGGCTCCAGGCTCGAGGCTGCAGGCTCCAGGCTTGGGTCCAGGCTCCAGGCTCGAGGCTGCAGGCTCCAGGCTTGGGTCCAGGCTCCAGGCTCGAGGCTGCAGGCTCCAGGCTTGGGTCCAGGCTCCAGGCTCGAGGCTGCAGGCTCCAGGCTTGGGTCCAGGCTCCAGGCTCGAGGCTGCAGGCTCCAGGCTTGGGTCCAGGCTCCAGGCTCGAGGCTGCAGGCTCCAGGCTTGGGTCCAGGCTCCAGGCTCGAGGTTGCAGGCTCCAGGCTTGGGTCCAGGCTCCAGGCTTGGGTCCAGGCTCCAGGCTTGGGTCCAGGCTCCAGGCTCGAGGCTGCAGGCTCCAGGCTTGGGTCCAGGCTCCAGGCTCGAGGTTGCAGGCTCCAGGCTCGAGGTTGCAGGCTCCAGGCTCGAGGCTGCAGGCTCCAGGCTTGGGTCCAGGCTCCAGGCTCGAGGCTGCAGGCTCCAGGCTTGGGTCCACGCTCCAGGCTCGAGGTTGCAGGCTCCAGGCTCGAGGTTGCAGGCTCCAGGCTCGAGGCTGCAGGCTCCAGGCTTGGGTCCAGGCTCCAGGCTCGAGGCTGCAGGCTTGGGACCAGGCTCCAGGCTCGAGGCTGCAGGCTCCAGGCTTGGGTCCAGGCTCCAGGCTCGAGGCTGCAGGATCCAGGCTTGGGTCCAGGCTCCAGGCTCGAGGCTGCAGGCTCCAGGCTTGGGTCCAGGCTCCAGGCTCGAGGTTGCAGGCTCCAGGCTTGGGTCCAGGCTCCAGGCTCGAGGTTGCAGGCTCCAGGCTTGGGTCCAGGCTCCAGGCTTGGGTCCAGGCTCCAGGCTCGAGGCTGCAGGCTCCAGGCTTGGGTCCAGGCTCCAGGCTCGAGGCTGCAGGCTCCAGGCTCGAGGTTGCAGGCTCCAGGCTCCAGGCTCGAGGTTGCAGGCTCCAGGCTCGAGGTTGCAGGCTCCAGGCTCGAGGTTGCAGGCTCCAGGCTTGGGTCCAGGCTCCAGGCTCGAGGCTGCAGGCTCCAGGCTTGGGTCCAGGCTCCAGGCTCGAGGCTGCAGGCTTGGGACCAGGCTCCAGGCTCGAGGCTGCAGGCTCCAGGCTTGGGTCCAGGCTCCAGGCTCGAGGCTGCAGGATCCAGGCTTGGGTCCAGGCACCAGGCTCGAGGCTGCAGGCTTGGGACCAGGCTCCAGGCTCGAGGCTGCAGACTCCAGGCTTGGGTCCAGGCTCCAGGCTCGAGGCTGCAGGCTCCAGGCTTGGGTCCAGGCTCCAGGCTCGAGGCTGCAGGCTCCAGGCTTGGGTCCAGGCTCCAGGCTCGAGGTTGCAGGCTCCAGGCTTGGGTCCAGGCTCCAGGCTCGAGGTTGCAGGCTCCAGGCTTGGGTCCAGGCTCCAGGCTTGGGTCCAGGCTCCAGGCTCGAGGTTGCAGGCTCCAGGCTTGGGTCCAGGCTCCAGGCTTGGGTCCAGGCTCCAGGCTTGGGTCCAGGCTCCAGGCTCGAGGCTGCAGGCTCCAGGCTTGGGTCCAGGCTCCAGGCTCGAGGCTGCAGGCTCCAGGCTTGGGTCCAGGCTCCAGGCTCGAGGCTGCAGGCTCCAGGCTTGGGTCCAGGCTCCAGGCTCGAGGCTGCAGGCTCCAGGCTTGGGTCCAGGCTCCAGGCTCGAGGCTGCAGGCTCCAGGCTTGGGTCCAGGCTCCAGGCTCGAGGCTGCAGGCTCCAGGCTTGGGTCCAGGCTCCAGGCTCGAGGCTGCAGGCTCCAGGCTTGGGTCCAGGCTCCAGGCTCGAGGCTGCAGGCTCCAGGCTTGGGTCCAGGCTCCAGGCTCGAGGTTGCAGGCTCCAGGCTTGGGTCCAGGCTCCAGGCTTGGGTCCAGGCTCCAGGCTTGGGTCCAGGCTCCAGGCTCGAGGCTGCAGGCTCCAGGCTTGGGTCCAGGCTCCAGGCTCGAGGCTGCAGGCTCCAGGCTCGAGGTTGCAGGCTCCAGGCTCGAGGTTGCAGGCTCCAGGCTCGAGGCTGCAGGCTCCAGGCTTGGGTCCAGGCTCCAGGCTCGAGGCTGCAGGCTCCAGGCTTGGGTCCACGCTCCAGGCTCGAGGTTGCAGGCTCCAGGCTCGAGGTTGCAGGCTCCAGGCTCGAGGCTGCAGGCTCCAGGCTTGTGTCCAGGCTCCAGGCTCGAGGCTGCAGGCTTGGGACCAGGCTCCAGGCTCGAGGCTGCAGGCTCCAGGCTTGGGTCCAGGCTCCAGGCTCGAGGCTGCAGGATCCAGGCTTGGGTCCAGGCTCCAGGCTCGAGGCTGCAGGCTCCAGGCTTGGGTCCAGGCTCCAGGCTCGAGGTTGCAGGCTCCAGGCTTGGGTCCAGGCTCCAGGCTCGAGGTTGCAGGCTCCAGGCTTGGGTCCAGGCTCCAGGCTTGGGTCCAGGCTCCAGGCTCGAGGCTGCAGGCTCCAGGCTTGGGTCCAGGCTCCAGGCTCGAGGCTGCAGGCTCCAGGCTCGAGGTTGCAGGCTCCAGGCTCCAGGCTCGAGGTTGCAGGCTCCAGGCTCGAGGTTGCAGGCTCCAGGCTCGAGGTTGCGGGCTCCAGGCTTGGGTCCAGGCTCCAGGCTCGAGGCTGCAGGCTCCAGGCTTGGGTCCAGGCTCCAGGCTCGAGGCTGCAGGCTTGGGACCAGGCTCCAGGCTCGAGGCTGCAGGCTCCAGGCTTGGGTCCAGGCTCCAGGCTCGAGGCTGCAGGATCCAGGCTTGGGTCCAGGCACCAGGCTCGAGGCTGCAGGCTTGGGACCAGGCTCCAGGCTCGAGGCTGCAGGCTCCAGGCTTGGGTCCAGGCTCCAGGCTCGAGGCTGCAGGCTCCAGGCTTGTGTCCAGGCTCCAGGCTCGAGGCTGCAGGCTCCAGGCTTGGGTCCAGGCTCCAGGCTCGAGGCTGCAGGCTCCAGGCTTGGGTCCAGGCTCCAGGCTCGAGGCTGCAGGCTCCAGGCTTGGGTCCAGGCTCCAGGCTCGAGGCTGCAGGCTCCAGGCTTGGGTCCAGGCTCCAGGCTCGAGGCTGCAGGCTCCAGGCTTGGGTCCAGGCTCCAGGCTCGAGGCTGCAGGCTCCAGGCTTGGGTGCAGGCTCCAGGCTCGAGGTTGCATGCTCCAGGCTCCAGGCTCGAGGTTGCAGGCTCCAGGCTTGGGTCCAGGCTCCAGGCTCGAGGTTGCAGGCTCCAGGCTTTGGTCCAGGCTCCAGGCTCGAGGTTGCAGGCTCCAGGCTTGGGTCCAGGCTCCAGGCTTGGGTCCAGGCTCCAGGCTCGAGGCTGCAGGCTCCAGGCTCCAGGCTCGAGGTTGCAGGCTCCAGGCTCCAGGCTCGAGGTTGCAGGCTCCAGGCTCGAGGTTGCAGGCTCCAGGCTCGAGGTTGCAGGCTCCAGGCTTGGGTCCAGGCTCCAGGCTCGAGGCTGCAGGCTCCAGGCTTGGGTCCAGGCTCCAGGCTCGAGGCTGCAGGCTTGGGACCAGGCTCCAGGCTCGAGGCTGCAGGCTCCAGGCTTGGGTCCAGGCTCCAGGCTCGAGGCTGCAGGATCCAGGCTTGGGTCCAGGCACCAGGCTCGAGGCTGCAGGCTTGGGACCAGGCTCCAGGCTCGAGGCTGCAGGCTCCAGGCTTGGGTCCAGGCTCCAGGCTCGAGGCTGCAGGCTCCAGGCTTGGGTCCAGGCTCCAGGCTCGAGGCTGCAGGCTCCAGGCTTGGGTCCAGGCTCCAGGCTCGAGGTTGCAGGCTCCAGGCTTGGGTCCAGGCTCCAGGCTCGAGGTTGCAGGCTCCAGGCTTGGGTCCAGGCTCCAGGCTTGGGTCCAGGCTCCAGGCTCGAGGTTGCAGGCTCCAGGCTTGGGTCCAGGCTCCAGGCTTGGGTCCAGGCTCCAGGCTTGGGTCCAGGCTCCAGGCTCGAGGCTGCAGGCTCCAGGCTTGGGTCCAGGCTCCAGGCTCGAGGCTGCAGGCTCCAGGCTTGGGTCCAGGCTCCAGGCTCGAGGCTGCAGGCTCCAGGCTTGGGTCCAGGCTCCAGGCTCGAGGCTGCAGGCTCCAGGCTTGGGTCCAGGCTCCAGGCTCGAGGCTGCAGGCTCCAGGCTTGGGTCCAGGCTCCAGGCTCGAGGCTGCAGGCTCCAGGCTTGGGTCCAGGCTCCAGGCTCGAGGCTGCAGGCTCCAGGCTTGGGTCCAGGCTCCAGGCTCGAGGCTGCAGGCTCCAGGCTTGGGTCCAGGCTCCAGGCTCGAGGTTGCAGGCTCCAGGCTTGGGTCCAGGCTCCAGGCTTGGGTCCAGGCTCCAGGCTTGGGTCCAGGCTCCAGGCTCGAGGCTGCAGGCTCCAGGCTTGGGTCCAGGCTCCAGGCTCGAGGCTGCAGGCTCCAGGCTCGAGGTTGCAGGCTCCAGGCTCGAGGTTGCAGGCTCCAGGCTCGAGGCTGCAGGCTCCAGGCTTGGGTCCAGGCTCCAGGCTCGAGGCTGCAGGCTCCAGGCTTGGGTCCACGCTCCAGGCTCGAGGTTGCAGGCTCCAGGCTCGAGGTTGCAGGCTCCAGGCTCGAGGCTGCAGGCTCCAGGCTTGGGTCCAGGCTCCAGGCTCGAGGCTGCAGGCTTGGGACCAGGCTCCAGGCTCGAGGCTGCAGGCTCCAGGCTTGGGTCCAGGCTCCAGGCTCGAGGCTGCAGGATCCAGGCTTGGGTCCAGGCTCCAGGCTCGAGGCTGCAGGCTCCAGGCTTGGGTCCAGGCTCCAGGCTCGAGGTTGCAGGCTCCAGGCTTGGGTCCAGGCTCCAGGCTCGAGGTTGCAGGCTCCAGGCTTGGGTCCAGGCTCCAGGCTTGGGTCCAGGCTCCAGGCTCGAGGCTGCAGGCTCCAGGCTTGGGTCCAGGCTCCAGGCTCGAGGCTGCAGGCTCCAGGCTCGAGGTTGCAGGCTCCAGGCTCCAGGCTCGAGGTTGCAGGCTCCAGGCTCGAGGTTGCAGGCTCCAGGCTCGAGGTTGCAGGCTCCAGGCTTGGGTCCAGGCTCCAGGCTCGAGGCTGCAGGCTCCAGGCTTGGGTCCAGGCTCCAGGCTCGAGGCTGCAGGCTTGGGACCAGGCTCCAGGCTCGAGGCTGCAGGCTCCAGGCTTGGGTCCAGGCTCCAGGCTCGAGGCTGCAGGATCCAGGCTTGGGTCCAGGCACCAGGCTCGAGGCTGCAGGCTTGGGACCAGGCTCCAGGCTCGAGGCTGCAGGCTCCAGGCTTGGGTCCAGGCTCCAGGCTCGAGGCTGCAGGCTCCAGGCTTGGGTCCAGGCTCCAGGCTCGAGGCTGCAGGCTCCAGGCTTGGGTCCAGGCTCCAGGCTCGAGGCTGCAGGCTCCAGGCTTGGGTCCAGGCTCCAGGCTCGAGGCTGCAGGCTCCAGGCTTGGGTCCAGGCTCCAGGCTCGAGGCTGCAGGCTCCAGGCTTGGGTCCAGGCTCCAGGCTCGAGGCTGCAGGCTCCAGGCTTGGGTCCAGGCTCCAGGCTCGAGGCTGCAGGCTCCAGGCTTGGGTCCAGGCTCCAGGCTCGAGGCTGCAGGCTCCAGGCTTGGGTGCAGGCTCCAGGGTCGAGGTTGCATGCTCCAGGCTTGGGTCCAGGCTCCAGGCTCGAGGTTGCAGGCTCCAGGCTTGGGTCCAGGCTCCAGGCTCGAGGTTGCAGGCTCCAGGCTTGGGTCCAGGCTCCAGGCTCGAGGTTGCAGGCTCCAGGCTTGGGTCCAGGCTCCAGGCTCGAGGTTGCAGGCTCCAGGCTTGGGTCCAGGCTCCAGGCTCGAGGCTCCAGGCTTGGGTCCAGGCTCCAGGCTCGAGGTTGCAGGCTCCAGGCTTGGGTCCAGGCTCCAGGCTCCAGGCTTGGGTCCAGGCTCCAGGTTGCAGGCTCCAGGCTCGAGGTTGCAGGCTCCAGGCTCGAGGTTGCAGGCTCCAGGCTCGAGGTTGCAGGCTCCAGGCTTGGGTCCAGGCTCCAGGCTCGAGGCTGCAGGCTCCAGGCTCGAGGCTGCAGGCTCCAGGCTCGAGGCTGCAGGCTCCAGGCTTGGGTCCAGGCTCCAGGCTCGAGGCTGCAGGCTCCAGGCTCGAGGCTGCAGGCTCCAGGCTCGAGGCTGCAGGCTCCAGGCTTGGGTCCAGGCTCCAGGCTCGAGGTTGCAGGCTCCAGGCTTGGGTCCAGGCTCCAGGCTGCAGGCTTGGGTCCAGGCTCCAGGCTCGAGGCTGCAGGCTTGGGTCCAGGCTCCAGGCTCGAGGCTGCAGGCTTGGGTCCAGGCTCCAGGCTCGAGGCTGCAGGCTTGGGTCCAGGCTCCAGGCTCGAGGCTGCAGGCTTGGGTCCAGGCTCCAGGCTCGAGGCTGCAGGCTTGGGTCCAGGCTCCAGGCTCCAGGCTGCAGGCTTGAGGCTTGGGTCCAGGCTCCAGGCTCCAGGCTGCAGGCTTGAGGCTTGGGTCCAGGCTCCAGGCTCGAGGTTGCAGGCTCCAGGCTTGGGTCCAGGCTCCAGGCTCGAGGTTGCAGGCTCCAGGCTTGGGTCCAGGCTCCAGGCTGCAGGCTTGGGTCCAGGCTCCAGGCTCGAGGCTGCAGGCTTGGGTCCAGGCTCCAGGCTCGAGGCTGCAGGCTTGGGTCCAGGCTCCAGGCTCGAGGCTGCAGGCTTGGGTCCAGGCTCCAGGCTCGAGGCTGCAGGCTTGGGTCCAGGCTCCAGGCTCGAGGCTGCAGGCTTGGGTCCAGGCTCCAGGCTCCAGGCTGCAGGCTTGAGGCTTGGGTCCAGGCTCCAGGCTCCAGGCTGCAGGCTTGAGGCTTGGGTCCAGGCTCCAGGCTCGAGGTTGCAGGCTCCAGGCTCGAGGTTGCAGGCTCCAGGCTCGAGGTTGCAGGCTCCAGGCTTGGGTCCAGGCTCCAGGCTCGAGGCTGCAGGCTCCAGGCTTGGGTCCAGGCTCCAGGCTCGAGGCTGCAGGCTCCAGGCTTGGGTCCAGGCTCCAGGCTCGAGGCTGCAGGCTCCAGGCTTGGGTCCAGGCTCCAGGCTCGAGGCTGCAGGCTCCAGGCTTGGGTCCAGGCTCCAGGCTCGAGGCTGCAGGCTCCAGGCTTGGGTCCAGGCTCCAGGCTCGAGGCTGCAGGCTCCAGGCTTGGGTCCAGGCTCCAGGCTCGAGGCTGCAGGCTCCAGGCTTGGGTCCAGGCTCCAGGCTCGAGGCTGCAGGCTCCAGGCTTGGGTCCAGGCTCCAGGCTCGAGGCTGCAGGCTCCAGGCTTGGGTCCAGGCTCCAGGCTCGAGGCTGCAGGCTCCAGGCTTGGGTCCAGGCTCCAGGCTCGAGGCTGCAGGCTCCAGGCTTGGGTCCAGGCTCCAGGCTCGAGGTTGCAGGCTCCAGGCTTGGGTCCAGGCTCCAGGCTTGGGTCCAGGCTCCAGGCTCGAGGTTGCAGGCTCCAGGCTTGGGTCCAGGCTCCAGGCTTGGGTCCAGGCTCCAGGCTCGAGGCTGCAGGCTCCAGGCTTGGGTCCAGGCTCCAGGCTCGAGGCTGCAGGCTCCAGGCTCGAGGCTGCAGGCTCCAGGCTCGAGGGTGCAGGCTCCAGGCTCGAGGCTGCAGGCTCCAGGCTCGAGGCTGCAGGCTCCAGGCTTGGGTCCAGGCTCCAGGCTCGAGGCTGCAGGCTCCAGGCTTGGGTCCAAGCTCCAGGCTCGAGGTTGCAGGCTCCAGGCTCGAGGTTGCAGGCTCCAGGCTTGGGTCCAGGCTCCAGGCTCGAGGCTGCAGGCTCCAGGCTTGGGTCCAGGCTCCAGGCTCGAGGCTGCAGGCTTGGGACCAGGCTCCAGGCTCGAGGCTGCAGGCTCCAGGCTTGGGTCCAGGCTCCAGGCTCGAGGCTGCAGGATCCAGGCTTGGGTCCAGGCTCCAGGCTCGAGGCTGCAGGCTCCAGGCTTGGGTCCAGGCTCCAGGCTCGAGGTTGCAGGCTCCAGGCTTTGGTCCAGGCTCCAGGCTCGAGGTTGCAGGCTCCAGGCTTGGGTCCAGGGTCCAGGCTCCAGGCTTGGGTCCAGGCTCCAGGCTCGAGGCTGCAGGCTCCAGGCTCCAGGCTCGAGGTTGCAGGCTCCAGGCTCCAGGCTCGAGGTTGCAGGCTCCAGGCTCGAGGTTGCAGGCTCCAGGCTCGAGGTTGCAGGCTCCAGGCTTGGGTCCAGGCTCCAGGCTCGAGGCTGCAGGCTCCAGGCTTGGGTCCAGGCTCCAGGCTCGAGGCTGCAGGCTTGGGACCAGGCTCCAGGCTCGAGGCTGCAGGCTCCAGGCTTGGGTCCAGGCTCCAGGCTCGAGGCTGCAGGATCCAGGCTTGGGTCCAGGCACCAGGCTCGAGGCTGCAGGCTTGGGACCAGGCTCCAGGCTCGAGGCTGCAGGCTCCAGGCTTGGGTCCAGGCTCCAGGCTCGAGGCTGCAGGCTCCAGGCTTGGGTCCAGGCTCCAGGCTCGAGGCTGCAGGCTCCAGGCTTGGGTCCAGGCTCCAGGCTCGAGGCTGCAGGCTCCAGGCTTGGGTCCAGGCTCCAGGCTCGAGGTTGCAGGCTCCAGGCTTGGGTCCAGGCTCCAGGCTCGAGGTTGCAGGCTCCAGGCTTGGGTCCAGGCTCCAGGCTTGGGTCCAGGCTCCAGGCTTGGGTCCAGGCTCCAGGCTCGAGGCTGCAGGCTTGGGTCCAGGCTCCAGGCTCGAGGCTGCAGGCTCCAGGCTTGGGTCCAGGCTCCAGGCTCGAGGTTGCAGGCTCCAGGCTTGGGTCCAGGCTCCAGGCTTGGGTCCAGGCTCCAGGCTTGGGTCCAGGCTCCAGGCTTGGGTCCAGGCTCCAGGCTTGGGTCCAGGCTCCAGGCTCGAGGCAGCAGGCTCCAGGCTTGGGTCCAGGCTCCAGGCTCGAGGCTGCAGGCTCCAGGCTCGAGGTTGCAGGCTCCAGGCTCGAGGTTGCAGGCTCCAGGCTCGAGGCTGCAGGCTCCAGGCTTGGGTCCAGGCTCCAGGCTCGAGGCTGCAGGCTCCAGGCTTGGGTCCACGCTCCAGGCTCGAGGTTGCAGGCTCCAGGCTCGAGGTTGCAGGCTCCAGGCTCGAGGCTGCAGGCTCCAGGCTTGGGTCCAGGCTCCAGGCTCGAGGCTGCAGGCTTGGGACCAGGCTCCAGGCTCGAGGCTGCAGGCTCCAGGCTTGGGTCCAGGCTCCAGGCTCGAGGCTGCAGGATCCAGGCTTGGGTCCAGGCTCCAGGCTCGAGGCTGCAGGCTCCAGGCTTGGGTCCAGGCTCCAGGCTCGAGGTTGCAGGCTCCAGGCTTGGGTCCAGGCTCCAGGCTCGATGTTGCAGGCTCCAGGCTTGGGTCCAGGCTCCAGGCTTGGGTCCAGGCTCCAGGCTCGAGGCTGCAGGCTCCAGGCTTGGGTCCAGGCTCCAGGCTCGAGGCTGCAGGCTCCAGGCTCGAGGTTGCAGGCTCCAGGCTCCAGGCTCGAGGTTGCAGGCTCCAGGCTCGAGGTTGCAGGCTCCAGGCTCGAGGTTGCAGGCTCCAGGCTTGGGTCCAGGCTCCAGGCTCGAGGCTGCAGGCTCCAGGCTTGGGTCCAGGCTCCAGGCTCGAGGCTGCAGGCTTGGGACCAGGCTCCAGGCTCGAGGCTGCAGGCTCCAGGCTTGGGTCCAGGCTCCAGGCTCGAGGCTGCAGGATCCAGGCTTGGGTCCAGGCACCAGGCTCGAGGCTGCAGGCTTGGGACCAGGCTCCAGGCTCGAGGCTGCAGGCTCCAGGCTTGGGTCCAGGCTCCAGGCTCGAGGCTGCAGGCTCCAGGCTTGGGTCCAGGCTCCAGGCTCGAGGCTGCAGGCTCCAGGCTTGGGTCCAGGCTCCAGGCTCGAGGCTGCAGGCTCCAGGCTTGGGTCCAGGCTCCAGGCTCGAGGCTGCAGGCTCCAGGCTTGGGTCCAGGCTCCAGGCTCGAGGCTGCAGGCTCCAGGCTTGGGTCCAGGCTCCAGGCTCGAGGCTGCAGGCTCCAGGCTTGGGTCCAGGCTCCAGGCTCGAGGCTGCAGGCTCCAGGCTTGGGTCCAGGCTCCAGGCTCGAGGCTGCAGGCTCCAGGCTTGGGTGCAGGCTCCAGGCTCGAGGTTGCATGCTCCAGGCTTGGGTCCAGGCTCCAGGCTCGAGGTTGCAGGCTCCAGGCTTGGGTCCAGGCTCCAGGCTCGAGGTTGCAGGCTCCAGGCTTGGGTCCAGGCTCCAGGCTCGAGGTTGCAGGCTCCAGGCTTGGGTCCAGGCTCCAGGCTCGAGGTTGCAGGCTCCAGGCTTGGGTCCAGGCTCCAGGCTCGAAGCTCCAGGCTTGCGTCCAGGCTCCAGGCTCGAGGTTGCAGGCTCCAGGCTTGGGTCCAGGCTCCAGGCTCCAGGCTTGGGTCCAGGCTCCAGGCTGCAGGCTCCAGGCTCGAGGTTGCAGGCTCCAGGCTCGAGGTTGCAGGCTCCAGGCTCGAGGTTGCAGGCTCCAGGCTTGGGTCCAGGCTCCAGGCTCGAGGCTGCAGGCTCCAGGCTCGAGGCTGCAGGCTCCAGGCTCGAGGCTGCAGGCTCCAGGCTTGGGTCCAGGCTCCAGGCTCGAGGCTGCAGGCTCCAGGCTCGAGGTTGCAGGCTCCAGGCTCGAGGCTGCAGGCTCCAGGCTCGAGGCTGCAGGCTCCAGGCTTGGGTCCAGGCTCCAGGCTCGAGGTTGCAGGCTCCAGGCTTGGGTCCAGGCTCCAGGCTGCAGGCTTGGGTCCAGGCTCCAGGCTCGAGGCTGCAGGCTTGGGTCCAGGCTCCAGGCTCGAGGCTGCAGGCTTGGGTCCAGGCTCCAGGCTCGAGGCTGCAGGCTTGGGTCCAGGCTCCAGGCTCGAGGCTGCAGGCTTGGGTCCAGGCTCCAGGCTCGAGGCTGCAGGCTTGGGTCCAGGCTCCAGGCTCCAGGCTGCAGGCTTGAAGCTTGGGTCCAGGCTCCAGGCTCCAGGCTGCAGGCTTGAGGCTTGGGTCCAGGCTCCAGGCTCGAGGTTGCAGGCTCCAGGCTTGGGTCCAGGCTCCAGGCTCGAGGTTGCAGGCTCCAGGCTTGGGTCCAGGGTCCAGGCTCCAGGCTTGGGTCCAGGCTCCAGGCTCGAGGCTGCAGGCTCCAGGCTTGGGTCCAGGCTCCAGGCTCGAGGCTGCAGGCTCCAGGCTCGAGGTTGCAGGCTCCAGGCTCGAGGTTGCAGGCTCCAGGCTCGAGGCTGCAGGCTCCAGGCTTGGGTCCAGGCTCCAGGCTCGAGGCTGCAGGCTCCAGGCTTGGGTCCAGGCTCCAGGCTCGAGGCTGCAGGCTCCAGGCTTGGGTCCAGGCTCCAGGCTCGAGGCTGCAGGCTCCATGCTTGGGTCCAGGCTCCAGGCTCGAGGCTGCAGGATCCAGGCTTGGGTCCAGGCTCCAGGCTTGAGGCTGCAGGCTCCAGGCTTGGGTCCAGGCTCCAGGCTCGAGGTTGCAGGCTCCAGGCTTGGGTCCAGGCTCCAGGCTCGAGGTTGCAGGCTCCAGGCTTGGGTCCAGGCTCCAGGCTTGGGTCCAGGCTCCAGGCTCGAGGTTGCAGGCTCCAGGCTTGGGTCCAGGCTCCAGGCTTGGGTCCAGGCTCCAGGCTCGAGGCTGCAGGCTCCAGGCTTGGGTCCAGGCTCCAGGCTCGAGGCTGCAGGCTCCAGGCTCGAGGTTGCAGGCTCCAGGCTCGAGGTTGCAGGCTCCAGGCTCGAGGCTGCAGGCTCCAGGCTCGAGGCTGCAGGCTCCAGGCTTGGGTCCAGGCTCCAGGCTCGAGGCTGCAGGCTCCAGGCTTGGGTCCAGGCTCCAGGCTCGAGGTTGCAGGCTCCAGGCTCGAGGTTGCAGGCTCCAGGCTCGAGGCTGCAGGCTCCAGGCTTGGGTCCAGGCTCCAGGCTCGAGGCTGCAGGCTTGGGACCAGGCTCCAGGCTCGAGGCTGCAGGCTCCAGGCTTGGGTCCAGGCTCCAGGCTCGAGGCTGCAGGATCCAGGCTTGGGTCCAGGCTCCAGGCTCGAGGCTGCAGGCTCCAGGCTTGGGTCCAGGCTCCAGGCTCGAGGTTGCAGGCTCCAGGCTTGGGTCCATGCTCCAGGCTCGAGGTTGC
This sequence comes from Hypanus sabinus, assembly GCF_030144855.1. Taxonomy (NCBI): domain Eukaryota; kingdom Metazoa; phylum Chordata; class Chondrichthyes; order Myliobatiformes; family Dasyatidae; genus Hypanus; species Hypanus sabinus. The sequence continues at coordinate 80,834,008 of NC_082710.1, read as the reverse complement.
AGGCTCCAGGCTTGGGTCCAGGCTCCAGGCTTGGGTCCAGGCTCCAGGCTCGAGGCTGCAGGCTCCAGGCTCGAGGCTGCAGGCTCCAGGCTCGAGGTTGCAGGCTCCAGGCTCCAGGCTCGAGGTTGCAGGCTCCAGGCTCGAGGTTGCAGGCTCCAGGCTCGAGGTTGCAGGCTCCAGGCTTGGGTCCAGGCTCCAGGCTCGAGGCTGCAGGCTCCAGGCTTGGGTCCAGGCTCCAGGCTCGAGGCTGCAGGCTTGGGACCAGGCTCCAGGCTCGAGGCTGCAGGCTCCAGGCTTGGGTCCAGGCTCCAGGCTCGAGGCTGCAGGATCCAGGCTTGGGTCCAGGCACCAGGCTCGAGGCTGCAGGCTTGGGACCAGGCTCCAGGCTCGAGGCTGCAGGCTCCAGGCTTGGGTCCAGGCTCCAGGCTCGAGGCTGCAGGCTCCAGGCTTGGGTCCAGGCTCCAGGCTCGAGGCTGCAGGCTCCAGGCTTGGGTCCAGGCTCCAGGCTCGAGGTTGCAGGCTCCAGGCTTGGGTCCAGGCTCCAGGCTCGAGTTTGCAGGCTCCAGGCTTGGGTCCAGGCTCCAGGCTTGGGTCCAGGCTCCAGGCTCGAGGTTGCAGGCTCCAGGCTTGGGTCCAGGCTCCAGGCTTGGGTCCAGGCTCCAGGCTTGGGTCCAGGCTCCAGGCTCGAGGCTGCAGGCTCCAGGCTTGGGTCCAGGCTCCAGGCTCGAGGCTGCAGGCTCCAGGCTTGGGTCCAGGCTCCAGGCTCGAGGCTGCAGGCTCCAGGCTTGGGTCCAGGCTCCAGGCTCGAGGCTGCAGGCTCCAGGCTTGGGTCCAGGCTCCAGGCTCGAGGCTGCAGGCTCCAGGCTTGGGTCCAGGCTCCAGGCTCGAGGCTGCAGGCTCCAGGCTTGGGTCCAGGCTCCAGGCTCGAGGCTGCAGGCTCCAGTCTTGGGTCCAGGCTCCAGGCTCGAGGCTGCAGGCTCCAGGCTTGGGTCCAGGCTCCAGGCTCGAGGTTGCAGGCTCCAGGCTTGGGTCCAGGCTCCAGGCTCGAGGTTGCAGGCTCCAGGCTTGGGTCCAGGCTCCAGGCTCGAGGTTGCAGGCTCCAGGCTTGGGTCCAGGCTCCAGGCTCGAGGTTGCAGGCTCCAGGCTTGGGTCCAGGCTCCAGGCTCGAGGCTGCAGGCTTGGGTCCAGGCTCCAGGCTCGAGGCTGCAGGCTTGGGTCCAGGCTCCAGGCTCGAGGCTGCAGGCTTCAGGCTTGGGTCCAGGCTCCAGGCTCGAGGCTGCAGGCTTCAGGCTTGGGTCCAGGCTCCAGGCTCGAGGTTGCAGGCTCCAGGCTTGGGTCCAGGCTCCAGGCTCGAGGTTGCAGGCTCCAGGCTTGGGTCCAGGCTCCAGGCTCCAGGCTTGGGTCCAGGCTCCAGGCTCCAGGCTTGGGTCCAGGCTCCAGGCTGCAGGCTCCAGGCTCGAGGTTGCAGGCTCCAGGCTCGAGGTTGCAGGCTCCAGGCTCGAGGTTGCAGGCTCCAGGCTTGGGTCCAGGCTCCAGGCTCGAGGCTGCAGGCTCCAGGCTCGAGGCTGCAGGCTCCAGGCTCGAGGCTGCAGGCTCCAGGCTTGGGTCCAGGCTCCAGGCTCGAGGCTGCAGGCTCCAGGCTTGGGTGCAGGCTCCAGGCTCGAGGTTGCATGCTCCAGGCTTGGGTCCAGGCTCCAGGCTCGAGGTTGCAGGCTCCAGGCTTGGGTCCAGGCTCCAGGCTCGAGGTTGCAGGCTCCAGGCTTGGGTCCAGGCTCCAGGCTTGGGTCCAGGCTCCAGGCTCGAGGTTGCAGGCTCCAGGCTTGGGTCCAGGCTCCAGGCTCGAGGTTGCAGGCTCCAGGCTTGGGTCCAGGCTCCAGGCTCGAGGCTGCAGGCTTGGGTCCAGGCTCCAGGCTCGAGGCTGCAGGCTTGGGTCCAGGCTCCAGGCTCGAGGCTGCAGGCTTCAGGCTTGGGTCCAGGCTCCAGGCTCGAGGCTGCAGGCTTCAGGCTTGGGTCCAGGCTCCAGGCTCGAGGTTGCAGGCTCCAGGCTTGGGTCCAGGCTCCAGGCTCGAGGTTGCAGGCTCCAGGCTTGGGTCCAGGCTCCAGGCTCCAGGCTTGGGTCCAGGCTCCAGGCTCGAGGCTCGAGGCTGCAGGCTCCATGCTTGGGTCCAGGCTCCAGGCTCGAGGCTGCAGGATCCAGGCTTGGGTCCAGGCTCCAGGCTTGAGGCTGCAGGCTCCAGGCTTGGGTCCAGGCTCCAGGCTCGAGGTTGCAGGCTCCAGGCTTGGGTCCAGGCTCCAGGCTCGAGGTTGCAGGCTCCAGGCTTGGGTCCAGGCTCCAGGCTTGGGTCCAGGCTCCAGGCTCGAGGTTGCAGGCTCCAGGCTTGGGTCCAGGCTCCAGGCTTGGGTCCAGGCTCCAGGCTCGAGGCTGCAGGCTCCAGGCTTGGGTCCAGGCTCCAGGCTCGAGGCTGCAGGCTCCAGGCTCGAGGTTGCAGGCTCCAGGCTCGAGGTTGCAGGCTCCAGGCTCGAGGCTGCAGGCTCCAGGCTCGAGGCTGCAGGCTCCAGGCTTGGGTCCAGGCTCCAGGCTCGAGGCTGCAGGCTCCAGGCTTGGGTCCAGGCTCCAGGCTCGAGGTTGCAGGCTCCAGGCTCGAGGTTGCAGGCTCCAGGCTCGAGGCTGCAGGCTCCAGGCTTGGGTCCAGGCTCCAGGCTCGAGGCTGCAGGCTTGGGACCAGGCTCCAGGCTCGAGGCTGCAGGCTCCAGGCTTGGGTCCAGGCTCCAGGCTCGAGGCTGCAGGATCCAGGCTTGGGTCCAGGCTCCAGGCTCGAGGCTGCAGGATCCAGGCTTGGGTCCAGGCTCCAGGCTCGAGGCTGCAGGCTCCAGGCTTGGGTCCAGGCTCCAGGCTCGAGGTTGCAGGCTCCAGGCTTGGGTCCAGGCTCCAGGCTCGAGGTTGCAGGCTCCAGGCTTGGGTCCAGGCTCCAGGCTTGGGTCCAGGCTCCAGGCTCGAGGCTGCAGGCTCCAGGCTCGAGGCTGCAGGCTCCAGGCTCGAGGTTGCAGGCTCCAGGCTCCAGGCTCGAGGTTGCAGGCTCCAGGCTCGAGGTTGCAGGCTCCAGGCTTGGGTCCAGGCTCCAGGCTCGAGGCTGCAGGCTCCAGGCTTGGGTCCAGGCTCCAGGCTCGAGGCTGCAGGCTTGGGACCAGGCTCCAGGCTCGAGGCTGCAGGCTCCAGGCTTGGGTCCAGGCTCCAGGCTCGAGGCTGCAGGATCCAGGCTTGGGTCCAGGCACCAGGCTCGAGGCTGCAGGCTTGGGACCAGGCTCCAGGCTCGAGGCTGCAGGCTCCAGGCTTGGGTCCAGGCTCCAGGCTCGAGGCTGCAGGCTCCAGGCTTGGGTCCAGGCTCCAGGCTCGAGGCTGCAGGCTCCAGGCTTGGGTCCAGGCTCCAGGCTCGAGGTTGCAGGCTCCAGGCTTGGGTCCAGGCTCCAGGCTCGAGGTTGCAGGCTCCAGGCTTGGGTCCAGGCTCCAGGCTTGGGTCCAGGCTCCAGGCTCGAGGTTGCAGGCTCCAGGCTTGGGTCCAGGCTCCAGGCTTGGGTCCAGGCTCCAGGCTTGGGTCCAGGCTCCAGGCTCGAGGCTGCAGGCTCCAGGCTTGGGTCCAGGCTCCAGGCTCGAGGCTGCAGGCTCCAGGCTTGGGTCCAGGCTCCAGGCTCGAGGCTGCAGGCTCCAGGCTTGGGTCCAGGCTCCAGGCTCGAGGCTGCAGGCTCCAGGCTTGGGTCCAGGCTCCAGGCTCGAGGCTGCAGGCTCCAGGCTTGGGTCCAGGCTCCAGGCTCGAGGCTGCAGGCTCCAGGCTTGGGTCCAGGCTCCAGGCTCGAGGCTGCAGGCTCCAGGCTTGGGTCCAGGCTCCAGGCTCGAGGCTGCAGGCTCCAGGCTTGGGTCCAGGCTCCAGGCTCGAGGTTGCAGGCTCCAGGCTTGGGTCCAGGCTCCAGGCTCGAGGTTGCTGGCTCCAGGCTTGGGTCCAGGCTCCAGGCTCGAGGTTGCAGGCTCCAGGCTTGGGTCCAGGCTCCAGGCTCGAGGTTGCAGGCTCCAGGCTTGGGTCCAGGCTCCAGGCTCGAGGCTGCAGGCTCCAGGCTTGGGTCCAGGCTCCAGGCTCGAGGCTGCAGGCTCCAGGCTTGGGTCCAGGCTCCAGGCTCGAGGCTGCAGGCTCCAGGCTTGGGTCCAGGCTCCAGGCTCGAGGCTGCAGGCTCCAGGCTTGGGTCCAGGCTCCAGGCTCGAGGCTGCAGGCTCCAGGCTTGGGTCCAGGCTCCAGGCTCGAGGCTGCAGGCTCCAGGCTTGGGTCCAGGCTCCAGGCTCGAGGCTGCAGGCTCCAGGCTTGGGTCCAGGCTCCAGGCTCGAGGCTGCAGGCTCCAGGCTTGGGTCCAGGCTCCAGGCTCGAGGCTGCAGGCTCCAGGCTTGGGTCCAGGCTCCAGGCTCGAGGCTGCAGGCTCCAGGCTTGGGTCCAGGCTCCAGGCTCGAGGCTGCAGGCTCCAGGCTTGGGTCCAGGCTCCAGGCTCGAGGCTGCAGGCTCCAGGCTTGGGTCCAGGCTCCAGGCTCGAGGCTGCAGGCTCCAGGCTTGGGTCCAGGCTCCAGGCTCGAGGTTGCAGGCTCCAGGCTTGGGTCCAGGCTCCAGGCTCGAGGTTGCTGGCTCCAGGCTTGGGTCCAGGCTCCAGGCTCGAGGTTGCAGGCTCCAGGCTTGGGTCCAGGCTCCAGGCTCGAGGTTGCAGGCTCCAGGCTTGGGTCCAGGCTCCAGGCTCGAGGCAGCAGGCTTGGGTCCAGGCTCCAGGCTCGAGGCTGCAGGCTTGGGTCCAGGCTCCAGGCTCGAGGTTGCAGGCTTCAGGCTTGGGTCCAGGCTCCAGGCTCGAGGCTGCAGGCTCCAGGCTTGGGTCCAGGCTCCAGGCTCGAGGCTGCAGGCTCCAGGCTTGGGTCCAGGCTCCAGTCTCGAGGCTGCAGGCTCCAGGCTTGGGTCCAGGCTCCAGGCTCGAGGCTGCAGGCTCCAGGCTTGGGTCCAGGCTCCAGGCTCGAGGCTGCAGGCTCCAGGCTTGGGTCCAGGCTCCAGGCTCGAGGCTGCAGGCTCCAGGCTTGGGTCCAGGCTCCAGGCTCGAGGCTGCAGGCTCCAGGCTTGGGTCCAGGCTCCAGGCTCGAGGCTGCAGGCTCCAGGCTTGGGTCCAGGCTCCAGGCTCGAGGCTGCAGGCTCCAGGCTTGGGTCCAGGCTCCAGGCTCGAGGCTGCAGGCTCCAGGCTTGGGTCCAGGCTCCAGGCTCGAGGCTGCAGGCTCCAGGCTTGGGTCCAGGCTCCAGGCTCGAGGCTGCAGGCTCCAGGCTTGGGTCCAGGCTCCAGGCTCGAGGCTGCAGGCTCCAGGCTTGGGTCCAGGCTCCAGGCTCGAGGCTGCAGGCTCCAGGCTTGGGTCCAGGCTCCAGGCTCGAGGCTGCAGGCTCCAGGCTTGGGTCCAGGCTCCAGGCTCGAGGCTGCAGGCTCCAGGCTTGGGTCCAGGCTCCAGGCTCGAGGCTGCAGGCTCCAGGCTTGGGTCCAGGCTCCAGGCTCGAGGCTGCAGGCTCCAGGCTTGGGTCCAGGCTCCAGGCTCGAGGTTGCAGGCTCCAGGCTTGGGTCCAGGCTCCAGGCTCGAGGTTGCTGGCTCCAGGCTTGGGTCCAGGCTCCAGGCTCGAGGTTGCAGGCTCCAGGCTTGGGTCCAGGCTCCAGGCTCGAGGTTGCAGGCTCCAGGCTTGGGTCCAGGCTCCAGGCTCGAGGCAGCAGGCTTGGGTCCAGGCTCCAGGCTCGAGGCTGCAGGCTTGGGTCCAGGCTCCAGGCTCGAGGCTGCAGGCTTCAGGCTTGGGTCCAGGCTCCAGGCTCGAGGCTGCAGGCTTCAGGCTTGGGTCCAGGCTCCAGGCTCGAGGCTGCAGGCTTCAGGCTTGGGTCCAGGCACCAGGCTCGAGGCTGCAGGCTTGGGACCAGGCTCCAGGCTCGAGGCTGCAGGCTCCAGGCTTGGGTCCAGGCTCCAGGCTCGAGGCTGCAGGCTCCAGGCTTGGGTCCAGGCTCCAGGCTCGAGGCTGCAGGCTCCAGGCTTGGGTCCAGGCTCCAGGCTCGAGGTTGCAGGCTCCAGGCTTGGGTCCAGGCTCCAGGCTCGAGGTTGCAGGCTCCAGGCTTGGGTCCAGGCTCCAGGCTTGGGTCCAGGCTCCAGGCTCGAGGTTGCAGGCTCCAGGCTTGGGTCCAGGCTCCAGGCTTGGGTCCAGGCTCCAGGCTTGGGTCCAGGCTCCAGGCTCGAGGCTGCAGGCTCCAGGCTTGGGTCCAGGCTCCAGGCTCGAGGCTGCAGGCTCCAGGCTTGGGTCCAGGCTCCAGGCTCGAGGCTGCAGGCTCCAGGCTTGGGTCCAGGCTCCAGGCTCGAGGCTGCAGGCTCCAGGCTTGGGTCCAGGCTCCAGGCTCGAGGCTGCAGGCTCCAGGCTTGGGTCCAGGCTCCAGGCTCGAGGCTGCAGGCTCCAGGCTTGGGTCCAGGCTCCAGGCTCGAGGCTGCAGGCTCCAGGCTTGGGTCCAGGCTCCAGGCTCGAGGCTGCAGGCTCCAGGCTTGGGTCCAGGCTCCAGGCTCGAGGTTGCAGGCTCCAGGCTTGGGTCCAGGCTCCAGGCTCGAGGTTGCTGGCTCCAGGCTTGGGTCCAGGCTCCAGGCTCGAGGTTGCAGGCTCCAGGCTTGGGTCCAGGCTCCAGGCTCGAGGTTGCAGGCTCCAGGCTTGGGTCCAGGCTCCAGGCTCGAGGCAGCAGGCTTGGGTCCAGGCTCCAGGCTCGAGGCTGCAGGCTTGGGTCCAGGCTCCAGGCTCGAGGCTGCAGGCTTCAGGCTTGGGTCCAGGCTCCAGGCTCGAGGCTGCAGGCTTCAGGCTTGGGTCCAGGCTCCAGGCTCGAGGCTGCAGGCTTCAGGCTTGGGTCCAGGCTCCAGGCTCGAGGTTGCAGGCTCCAGGCTTGTGTCCAGGCTCCAGGCTCGAGGTTGCAGGCTCCAGGCTTGGGTCCAGGCTCCAGGCTCCAGGCTTGGGTCCAGGCTCCAGGCTCCAGGCTTGGGTCCAGGCTCGAGGCTGCAGGCTCCAGGCTTGAGGTTGCAGGCTCCAGGCTCGAGGTTGCAGGCTCCAGGCTCGAGGTTGCAGGCTCCAGGCTCGAGGTTGCAGGCTCCAGGCTTGGGTCCAGGCTCCAGGCTCGAGGCTGCAGGCTCCAGGCTCGAGGCTGCAGGCTCCAGGCTTGGGTCCAGGCTCCAGGCTCGAGGCTGCAGGCTCCAGGCTCGAGGTTGCAGGCTCCAGGCTCGAGGCTGCAGGCTCCAGGCTCGAGGCTGCAGGCTCCAGGCTTGGGTCCAGGCTCCAGGCTCGAGGTTGCAGGCTCCAGGCTTGGGTCCAGGCTCCAGGCTGCAGGCTTGGGTCCAGGCTCCAGGCTCGAGGCTGCAGGCTTGGGTCCAGGCTCCAGGCTCGAGGCTGCAGGCTTGGGTCCAGGCTCCAGGCTCGAGGCTGCAGGCTTGGGTCCAGGCTCCAGGCTCGAGGCTGCAGTCTTGGGTCCAGGCTCCAGGCTCGAGGCTGCAGGCTTGGGTCCAGGCTCCAGGCTCCAGGCTTCAGGCTTGAGGCTTGGGTCCAGGCTCCAGGCTCGAGGTTGCAGGCTCCAGGCTTGGGTCCAGGCTCCAGGCTCGAGGTTGCAGGCTCCAGGCTTGGGTCCAGGCTCCAGGCTTGGGTCCAGGCTCCAGGCTCGAGGCTGCAGGCTCCAGGCTTGGGTCCAGGCTCCAGGCTCGAGGCTGCAGGCTCCAGGCTCGAGGTTGCAGGCTCCAGGCTCGAGGTTGCAGGCTCCAGGCTTGGGTCCAGGCTCCAGGCTCGAGGTTGCAGGCTCCAGGCTTGGGTCCAGGCTCCAGGCTCCAGGCTTGGGTCCAGGCTCCAGGCTCGAGGCTCGAGGCTGCAGGCTCCATGCTTGGGTCCAGGCTCCAGGCTCGAGGCTGCAGGATCCAGGCTTGGGTCCAGGCTCCAGGCTTGAGGCTGCAGGCTCCAGGCTTGGGTCCAGGCTCCAGGCTCGAGGTTGCAGGCTCCAGGCTTGGGTCCAGGCTCCAGGCTCGAGGTTGCAGGCTCCAGGCTTGGGTCCAGGCTCCAGGCTTGGGTCCAGGCTCCAGGCTCGAGGTTGCAGGCTCCAGGCTTGGGTCCAGGCTCCAGGCTTGGGTCCAGGCTCCAGGCTCGAGGCTGCAGGCTCCAGGCTTGGGTCCAGGCTCCAGGCTCGAGGCTGCAGGCTCCAGGCTCGAGGTTGCAGGCTCCAGGCTCGAGGTTGCAGGCTCCAGGCTCGAGGTTGCAGGCTCCAGGCTCGAGGCTGCAGGCTCCAGGCTCGAGGCTGCAGGCTCCAGGCTTGGGTCCAGGCTCCAGGCTCGAGGCTGCAGGCTCCAGGCTTGGGTCCAGGCTCCAGGCTCGAGGTTGCAGGCTCCAGGCTCGAGGTTGCAGGCTCCAGGCTCGAGGCTGCAGGCTCCAGGCTTGGGTCCAGGCTCCAGGCTCGAGGCTGCAGGCTTGGGACCAGGCTCCAGGCTCGAGGCTGCAGGCTCCAGGCTTGGGTCCAGGCTCCAGGCTCGAGGCTGCAGGATCCAGGCTTGGGTCCAGGCTCCAGGCTCGAGGCTGCAGGATCCAGGCTTGGGTCCAGGCTCCAGGCTCGAGGCTGCAGGCTCCAGGCTTGGGTCCAGGCTCCAGGCTCGAGGTTGCAGGCTCCAGGCTTGGGTCCAGGCTCCAGGCTCGAGGTTGCAGGCTCCAGGCTTGGGTCCAGGCTCCAGGCTTGGGTCCAGGCTCCAGGCTCGAGGCTGCAGGCTCCAGGCTCGAGGCTGCAGGCTCCAGGCTCGAGGTTGCAGGCTCCAGGCTCCAGGCTCGAGGTTGCAGGCTCCAGGCTCGAGGTTGCAGGCTCCAGGCTTGGGTCCAGGCTCCAGGCTCGAGGCTGCAGGCTCCAGGCTTGGGTCCAGGCTCCAGGCTCGAGGCTGCAGGCTTGGGACCAGGCTCCAGGCTCGAGGCTGCAGGCTCCAGGCTTGGGTCCAGGCTCCAGGCTCGAGGCTGCAGGATCCAGGCTTGGGTCCAGTCACCAGGCTCGAGGCTGCAGGCTTGGGACCAGGCTCCAGGCTCGAGGCTGCAGGCTCCAGGCTTGGGTCCAGGCTCCAGGCTCGAGGCTGCAGGCTCCAGGCTTGGGTCCAGGCTCCAGGCTCGAGGCTGCAGGCTCCAGGCTTGGGTCCAGGCTCCAGGCTCGAGGTTGCAGGCTCCAGGCTTGGGTCCAGGCTCCAGGCTCGAGGTTGCAGGCTCCAGGCTTGGGTCCAGGCTCCAGGCTTGGGTCCAGGCTCCAGGCTCGAGGTTGCAGGCTCCAGGCTTGGGTCCAGGCTCCAGGCTTGGGTCCAGGCTCCAGGCTTGGGTCCAGGCTCCAGGCTCGAGGCTGCAGGCTCCAGGCTTGGGTCCAGGCTCCAGGCTCGAGGCTGCAGGCTCCAGGCTTGGGTCCAGGCTCCAGGCTCGAGGCTGCAGGCTCCAGGCTTGGGTCCAGGCTCCAGGCTCGAGGCTGCAGGCTCCAGGCTTGGGTCCAGGCTCCAGGCTCGAGGCTGCAGGCTCCAGGCTTGGGTCCAGGCTCCAGGCTCGAGGCTGCAGGCTCCAGGCTTGGGTCCAGGCTCCAGGCTCGAGGCTGCAGGCTCCAGGCTTGGGTCCAGGCTCCAGGCTCGAGGCTGCAGGCTCCAGGCTTGGGTCCAGGCTCCAGGCTCGAGGCTGCAGGCTCCAGGCTTGGGTCCAGGCTCCAGGCTCGAGGTTGCAGGCTCCAGGCTTGGGTCCAGGCTCCAGGCTCGAGGTTGCTGGCTCCAGGCTTGGGTCCAGGCTCCAGGCTCGAGGTTGCAGGCTCCAGGCTTGGGTCCAGGCTCCAGGCTCGAGGTTGCAGGCTCCAGGCTTGGGTCCAGGCTCCAGGCTCGAGGCTGCAGGCTTGGGTCCAGGCTCCAGGCTCGAGGCTGCAGGCTTGGGTCCAGGCTCCAGGCTCGAGGCTGCAGGCTTCAGGCTTGGGTCCAGGCTCCAGGCTCGAGGCTGCAGGCTTCAGGCTTGGGTCCAGGCTCCAGGCTCGAGGCTGCAGGCTTCAGGCTTGGGTCCAGGCTCCAGGCTCGAGGTTGCAGGCTCCAGGCTTGTGTCCAGGCTCCAGGCTCGAGGTTGCAGGCTCCAGGCTTGGGTCCAGGCTCCAGGCTCCAGGCTTGGGTCCAGGCTCCAGGCTCCAGGCTTGGGTCCAGGCTCGAGGCTGCAGGCTCCAGGCTTGAGGTTGCAGGCTCCAGGCTCGAGGTTGCAGGCTCCAGGCTCGAGGTTGCAGGCTCCAGGCTCGAGGTTGCAGGCTCCAGGCTTGGGTCCAGGCTCCAGGCTCGAGGCTGCAGGCTCCAGGCTCGAGGCTGCAGGCTCCAGGCTTGGGTCCAGGCTCCAGGCTCGAGGCTGCAGGCTCCAGGCTCGAGGTTGCAGGCTCCAGGCTCGAGGCTGCAGGCTCCAGGCTCGAGGCTGCAGGCTCCAGGCTTGGGTCCAGGCTCCAGGCTCGAGGTTGCAGGCTCCAGGCTTGGGTCCAGGCTCCAGGCTGCAGGCTTGGGTCCAGGCTCCAGGCTCGAGGCTGCAGGCTTGGGTCCAGGCTCCAGGCTCGAGGCTGCAGGCTTGGGTCCAGGCTCCAGGCTCGAGGCTGCAGGCTTGGGTCCAGGCTCCAGGCTCGAGGCTGCAGTCTTGGGTCCAGGCTCCAGGCTCGAGGCTGCAGGCTTGGGTCCAGGCTCCAGGCTCCAGGCTGCAGGCTTGAGGCTTGGGTCCAGGCTCCAGGCTCGAGGTTGCAGGCTCCAGGCTTGGGTCCAGGCTCCAGGCTCGAGGTTGCAGGCTCCAGGCTTGGGTCCAGGCTCCAGGCTTGGGTCCAGGCTCCAGGCTCGAGGCTGCAGGCTCCAGGCTTGGGTCCAGGCTCCAGGCTCGAGGTTGCAGGCTCCAGGCTCGAGGCTGCAGGCTCCAGGCTTGGGTCCAGGCTCCAGGCTCGAGGCTGCAGGCTCCAGGCTTGGGTCCAGGCTCCAGGCTCGAGGTTGCAGGCTCCAGGCTCGAGGCTGCAGGCTCCAGGCTTGGGTCCAGGCTCCAGGCTCGAGGCTGCAGGCTTGGGACCAGGCTCCAGGCTCGAGGCTGCAGGCTCCATGCTTGGGTCCAGGCTCCAGGCTCGAGGCTGCAGGATCCAGGCTTGGGTCCAGGCTCCAGGCTCGAGGCTGCAGGCTCCAGGCTTGGGTCCAGGCTCCAGGCTCGAGGTTGCAGGCTCCAGGCTTGGGTCCAGGCTCCAGGCTCGAGGTTGCAGGCTCCAGGCTTGGGTCCAGGCTCCAGGCTTGGGTCCAGGCTCCAGGCTCGTGGCTGCAGGCTCCAGGCTTGGGTCCAGGCTCCAGGCTCGAGGCTGCAGGCTCCAGGCTCGAGGTTGCAGGCTCCAGGCTCCAGGCTCGAGGTTGCAGGCTCCAGGCTCGAGGTTGCAGGCTCCAGGCTCGAGGCTGCAGGCTCCAGGCTTGGGTCCAGGCTCCAGGCTCGAGGCTGCAGGCTTGGGACCAGGCTCCAGGCTCGAGGCTGCAGGCTCCAGGCTTGGGTCCAGGCTCCAGGCTCGAGGCTGCAGGATCCAGGCTTGGGTCCAGGCTCCAGGCTCGAGGCTGCAGGCTTGGGACCAGGCTCCAGGCTCGAGGCTGCAGGCTCCAGGCTTGGGTCCAGGCTCCGGGCTCGAGGCTGCAGGCTCCAGGCTTGGGTCCAGGCTCCGGGCTCGAGGCTGCAGGCTCCAGGCTTGGGTCCAGGCTCCGGGCTCGAGGCTGCAGGCTCCAGGCTTGGGTCCAGGCTCCGGGCTCGAGGCTGCAGGCTCCAGGCTTGGGTCCAGGCTCCGGGCTCGAGGCTGCAGGCTCCAGGCTTGGGTCCAGGCTCCGGGCTCGAGGCTGCAGGCTCCAGGCTTGGGTCCAGGCTCCGGGCTCGAGGCTGCAGGCTCCAGGCTTGGGTCCAGGCTCCGGGCTCGAGGCTGCAGGCTCCAGGCTTGGGTCCAGGCTCCGGGCTCGAGGCTGCAGGCTCCAGGCTTGGGTCCAGGCTCCGGGCTCGAGGCTGCAGGCTCCAGGCTTGGGTCCAGGCTCCGGGCTCGAGGCTGCAGGCTCCAGGCTTGGGTCCAGGCTCCGGGCTCGAGGCTGCAGGCTCCAGGCTTGGGTCCAGGCTCCGGGCTCGAGGCTGCAGGCTCCAGGCTTGGGTCCAGGCTCCGGGCTCGAGGCTGCAGGCTCCAGGCTTGGGTCCAGGCTCCGGGCTCGAGGCTGCAGGCTCCAGGCTTGGGTCCAGGCTCCGGGCTCGAGGCTGCAGGCTCCAGGCTTGGGTCCAGGCTCCGGGCTCGAGGCTGCAGGCTCCAGGCTTGGGTCCAGGCTCCGGGCTCGAGGCTGCAGGCTCCAGGCTTGGGTCCAGGCTCCGGGCTCGAGGCTGCAGGCTCCAGGCTTGGGTCCAGGCTCCGGGCTCGAGGTTGCAGGCTCCAGGCTTGGGTCCAGGCTCCGGGCTCGAGGTTGCAGGCTCCAGGCTTGGGTCCAGGCTCCAGGCTTGGGTCCAGGCTCCAGGCTTGGGTCCAGGCTCCAGGCTCGAGGCTGCAGGCTTGGGACCAGGCTCCAGGCTCGAGGCTGCAGGCTTGGGACCAGGCTCCAGGCTCGAGGCTGCAGGCTTGGGACCAGGCTCCAGGCTCGTGGCTGCAGGCTTGGGACCAGGCTTGGGTCCAGGCTCCAGGCTCGAGGCTGCAGGCTCCAGGCTTGGGTCCCGGCTCCAGGCTCGAGGCTGCAGGCTCCAGGCTTGGGTCCAGGCTCCAGGCTCGAGGCTGCAGGCTCCAGGCTTGGGTCCAGGCTCCAGGCTCGAGGCTGCAGGCTCCAGGCTTGGGTCCAGGCTCCAGGCTCGAGGCTGCAGGCTCCAGGCTTGGGTCCAGGCTCCAGGCTCGAAGCTGCAGGCTCCAGGCTTGGGTCCAGGCTCCAGGCTCGAGGCTGCAGGCTCCAGGCTTGGGTCCAGGCTCCAGGCTCGAGGCTGCAGGCTCCAGGCTTGGGTCCAGGCTCCAGGCTCGAGGCTGCAGGCTCCAGGCTCGAGGCTGCAGGCTCCAGGCTTGGGTCCAGGCTCCAGGCTCGAGGCTGCAGGCTCCAGGCTTGGGTCCAGGCTCCAGGCTCGAGGCTGCAGGCTCGGGTCCAGGCTCCAGGCTCGAGGCTGCAGGCTCGGGTCCAGGCTCCAGGCTCGAGGCTGCAGGCTCGGGTCCAGGCTCCAGGCTCGGGTCCAGGCTCCAGGCTCGAGGCTGCAGGCTCGGGTCCAGGCTCCAGGCTCGAGGCTCGAGGCTCCAGGCTCGGGTCCAGGCTCCAGGCTTGGGTCCAGGCTCCAGGCTCCAGGCTTGGGTCCAGGCTCCAGGCTTGGGTCCAGGTTCCAGGCTCGAGGCTGCAGGCTTGGGACCAGGCTCCAGGCTCGAGGCTGCAGGCTTGGGACCAGGCTCCAGGCTCGTGGCTGCAGGCTTGGGACCAGGCTTGGGTCCAGGCTCCAGGCTCGAGGCTGCAGGCTCCAGGCTTGGGTCCAGGCTCCAGGCTCGAGGCTGCAGGCTTGGGACCAGGCTCCAGGCTCGTGGCTGCAGGCTTGGGACCAGGCTCCAGGCTCGTGGCTGCAGGCTTGGGACCAGGCTTGGGTCCAGGCTCCAGGCTCGAGGCTGCAGGCTCCAGGCTTGGGTCCAGGCTCCAGGCTCGAGGCTGCAGGCTCCAGGCTTGGGTCCAGGCTCCAGGCTCGAGGCTGCAGGCTCCAGGCTTGGGTCCAGGCTCCAGGCTCGAGGCTGCAGGCTCCAGGCTTGGGTCCAGGCTCCAGGCTCGAGGCTGCAGGCTCCAGGCTTGGGTCCAGGCTCCAGGCTCGAGGCTGCAGGCTCCAGGCTTGGGTCCAGGCTCCAGGCTCGAGGCTGCAGGCTCCAGGCTTGGGTCCAGGCTCCAGGCTCGAGGCTGCAGGCTCCAGGCTTGGGTCCAGGCTCCAGGCTCGAGGCTGCAGGCTCCAGGCTTGGGTCCAGGCTCCAGGCTCGAGGCTGCAGGCTCCAGGCTTGGGTCCAGGCTCCAGGCTCGAGGCTGCAGGCTCCAGGCTTGGGTCCAGGCTCCAGGCTCGAGGCTGCAGGCTCGGGTCCAGGCTCCAGGCTCGAGGCTGCAGGCTCGGGTCCAGGCTCCAGGCTCGAGGCTGCAGGCTCGGGTCCAGGCTCCAGGCTCGAGGCTGCAGGCTCGGGTCCAGGCTCCAGGCTCGAGGCTGCAGGCTCGGGTCCAGGCTCCAGGCTCGAGGCTGCAGGCTCGGGTCCAGGCTCCAGGCTCGAGGCTGCAGGCTCGGGTCCAGGCTCCAGGCTCGAGGCTGCAGGCTCGGGTCCAGGCTCCAGGCTCGAGGCTGCAGGCTCGGGTCCAGGCTCCAGGCTCGAGGCTGCAGGCTCGGGTCCAGGCTCCAGGCTCGAGGCTGCAGGCTCGGGTCCAGGCTCCAGGCTCGAGGCTGCAGGCTCGGGTCCAGGCTCCAGGCTCGAGGCTGCAGGCTCGGGTCCAGGCTCCAGGCTCGAGGCTGCAGGCTCGGGTCCAGGCTCCAGGCTCGAGGCTGCAGGCTCGGGTCCAGGCTCCAGGCTCGAGGCTGCAGGCTCGGGTCCAGGCTCCAGGCTCGAGGCTGCAGGCTCGGGTCCAGGCTCCAGGCTCGAGGCTGCAGGCTCGGGTCCAGGCTCCAGGCTCGAGGCTGCAGGCTCGGGTCCAGGCTCCAGGCTCGAGGCTGCAGGCTTGGGTCCAGGCTTGAGGAACTTGGAAGCTGGAGCTAGGGGCAGACTAGGAACTGTACATCAACATGGAGCCAGGATTTGTCCTCCAACAAGCCAGGACTCTTCTATAACTCCATACCAAGGTGGTGCAGGACCATCCGTCGGGTAACAGCAGAACAGCCTGACCTACCCCACAGAGGTGAAGACAGGACAAGACAGATCCTCTCACAGGGCAACAGCAGAACAGCCTGACTTACCCCACAGAGGTGAAGACAGGACAAGACAGATCCTCCCACAGGGTAACAGCAGAACAGCCTGAGCTACCCCACAGAGGTGAAGACAGGACAAGACAGATCCTCCCACAGGGCAACAGCAGAACAGCCTGACCTACCCCACAGAGGTGAAGACAGGACAAGACAGATCCTCCCACAGGGCAACAGCAGAACAGCCTGACTTACCCCACAGAGGTGAGGACAAGAAGAGACAAACACCAAAGGACAACAGACAGTTCCCCCTCTGCATCTGGGTAGCTCCAAGTAGCCATTACTGCTGGCAGCCTTGGCTGGCTACAGAAACAACCAGATCCCTACCTGGCTCAGAGTGGCTGACGGCCACCCAGCTGGCCTGGGCAACAGCTGAATCCATACTGCAATGACAGCTCTGACTGCTGCCAGCAATGCTCCCAGAAGCCATGGTTCTCCAATACAGCCCCAAGGATGGCAAAAGCCCATTCTAGCCTTCCACCAGCCATCTGTGCAATGAGTGGCTTGACAAGACCACACTTATATTCCTAATTACAACATGAGCCTCAGGTGTTTCTAGTTAAGTCCAACCGCAGCAAGGGACCACCAGAAAACCTGGAGTCTGGAGTCCGTGGACCGGACAACGGACTTCGGACTGAACTGTCACATTACAAGGAAAGTGGATGAAGGGAAGACAGTGGATGTTGTCTACATGGACTTCAGTAAGGCCTTTGACAAGGCCCCGCATGGGAGGTTCGTTAGGAAGATTCAGTCGCTAGGTATACATGGTGAGGTAGCAAATTGGATTAGACATTGGCTCAATGGGAGAAGTCAGAGAGTGGTAGTGGAGGATTGCTTCTCTGAGTGGAGGCCTGTGACTAGTGGTGTGCCACAGGGATCAGTGCTGGGTCCATTGTTATTTGTCAACTATATCAATTATCTGGATGATAATGTGGTAAATTGGATCAGCAAATTTGCTGATGATACAAAGATTGGAGGTGTAGTGGACAGTGAGGAAGGTTTTCAAAGCTTGCAGAGGGATCTGGACCAGCTGGAAAAATGGGCTGAAAAATGGCAGATGGAGTTTAATGCAGACAAGCGTAAGGTATTACTCTTGGGAAGGAAAAACCAAGGTAGAACATACAAGGTAACTGGTAGGGCACTGAGGAGTGCAGTAGAACAGAGGGATCTAGGAATACAGATACAAAATTCCCTAAAAGTGGCATCACACATAGAAAGGGTAGTAAAGAGAGTTTTTGGTACATTGGCCTTTATAAATCAAAGTATTGAGTATCAGAGTTGGAATGTTATGGTGAGGCTGTATTTGGAGTATTGTGTGCAGTTTTGGTCACCAAATTACAGGGAAGGTATTAATAAGGTTGAAAGAGTGCAGAGAAGGTTTACAAGGATGTTGCCGGGACTTGAGAAACTGAGTTACCGAGAAAGGTTGAATAGGTTAGGACTTTATTCTCTGGAGCGTAGAAGAATGAGGGGAGACTTGATAGAGGTTTATAAAATTATGATGGGTATAGGTAAAGTGAATGCAAGCAGGCTTTTTCCACTGAGGCTAGGGGAGAAAAAAACCAGAGGACAGGGTTAAGGGTGAAGGAGGAAAAGTTTTGAGGGGGGCTTCTTCACACAGAGAGTGGTGGGAGTGTGGAATGAGCTGCCAGATGAAGTGGTAAATGCGGGCTCCCTTTTAACATTTAAGAAAAACTTGGATAGGTACATGGATGAGAGGTGTATCGAGGGATATGGGCCAGGTGCAGGTCAGTGGGACTAGGCAAAAAAATGGTTCAGCACAGCCAAGAAGGGCCAAAAGGCCTGTTTCAGTGCTGTAATGTTCTATGGTTCTATGGTTCTAACCTCAATTTCTATGATTGATAAATTCTAGATCTATTTGGCTAAATTTAAATGTGTATCATCAAAGTGAAATGAACTATGTTTACAGCATTTTGTGAGCTTACAAGTATTGCTTCCTCGGTAGGAAGAGGGGACCATCACTCAAATAGTGGATATTGGCAGCTAGACTTAACCACTGACACTATAGAGGGCAGTAAGCTAGTGTTTGATACAGCATAAGCTTCCTATAGTGAGCATACCAGCAGATATTGGATAGAGCTTTGTATCTCCAGTTGATTTTATGGCTTTGAGGACTAGGTCCTCAAAGTGCTCATGCTCTCAACACTATTGTCTACAATTTTATCAAGTGCTATCAAATTATCACCATCAACATCTAGTAAAAATTCACTAGCTACCCTACTCTCAAACTTTTCCCAGTTTGCTTTGCAAAATATGGATATTATTAAATCTAATGCTGATAGTTTCACCACCATTTAATAAGTACTGTTGTCACACCAATGTAAATCCTATCAATTGCTGAACCATTCCAGATTTGTTTTCAATGCAAAGCCTATGTCATATTTCATGAACTCTCTTATTGCATAGATTAAGAAAATTCAAAATGCAGTTCTACAAGTAACAATGAAATCAATCGATTAGTTATGCAGACATCAAAATTAATTTTTCTCAGCACAATTACAGATTTGCATCTAAATTGCACTTCATTTTACCAAAGACATATAACAAAGGTGACATCTCTCTTTTAACTTTAGCTTCCTTCATAATTAATAATGTCTCATTAAATTGTGTACTCAGGAATCACACACTTTAAGAATACGTATTCCATAGTTCTTTCACTGGGTTGTGGATTTGAAAGTAAAGCTGATTACATTTTTATTCATTCGGAGATGGATCTCCCCTTTTGCTCATTTATCTTGCAGTTGAAGTTTCAGAACAAGTTGTCCATACTTACAGATGAACATGAATATTTCATCAGATTACTTTTAAGGATTGTTCCCAGTGTCATGACCAGACTGATCCCTTAATCTACAGATTATCTGGTCACTGTCACACAACAGTTAGTGGGAGTTTACTGTGCAAATTTTCTGCTACTTTTGCTGGATTACAGCAATCAGAATTCTCATGTAAGGTTACTGTTAACTCAGCTTTGTGTCCCCCACAAATGTTCAGTATTTCCAACATTTCTGGATTCTTACTGCAGAGAAGAGTAACATGGACTGGGACTTTTGGATGTCATGAAGTGACAAGTTAAGGTTGTTCTATTTAAATTAATCTATTTCTTATCTAATCTACTTCATCTAATCAAATTAATCTAAATGAACAATCCATGTTTTTATTCATTTATATGATAAGGGTGTCACAGGCAGCATTTGTTATCTGTTTATGAATATCCCTGAGAAGTTAGTGGTGAGTACCTTCTTGAATCTTTGATGTCAATACGGTGTAGATACTCCTATTATACAAATGTAGGGACCTGTAATATTTACATATATATTCACAGTGAGGAAGATCAAACATTTGTTGGGGTGTGTGTGACTTACAGAGAAATCTTCAAGTGGTGGTATTCTATTCCACCTGTTTTCCTTATTTTTCTTGGGCAGAGTTCATGGATTAACACTGAAGAAGCCTTGTTGAGATTACATACACAAAATACCGGAGGAACTCGGCAGACCAGGCAGCATTTAAGAAAAAGAGTAAACATTCAATGTTTCTGGCAGTGCTTCATCAGGAGTTGTACAAGATTAATTTGATTTTTGAATACAGTTAAAGCCGATGGTGAAGTTGAGGTTGTAGCGCAGAGGTTTGATAAAATGGTGGGCACAGAACTTGTTCTAGTTCAGACAAGCATTGACATAATGGGGTTGGAACTGCCCACTTCTGTCGCTGCCCCAGGTCATGGGGCCATGGCCTGTCCATACTGTCAGGGAGGAGGAGAAGGTAGCGGAGTGGGCTGAGTCACAAGTCAAGCTTCCCATGGCTGGGGACGGAGACTTCAAAGGAAGGGTTCTATCATTTCTGAGGAGTGAGGTGAAAGTGTGCTCAGATTTGGAATGTCTAATTAGTCCCAGTCTCCCAGTGAAGAATGAGAGTTCTGAGTTGGCATCAGCCCTTACCTCTCTGGTGAATAAATGGCCCAGAGCACAGGCAGAGGGTCCTCACCGGAAGCTAGGAATATTCTCTGGAATAACGCCCACCCCCAAGGGGGAAGAGGAGTATGAGACTTGGGCAGAGCAGACCTCTCAGTTGTTAGATGAGTGGCAGTACTCTGATGACATAAAGTGACAGAAAGTTTGAAGGAGTTGGCAACTGATGTGGCGAGAGTTGTGAAAACACGTCAACCCTCAGCTAATCTTGCCGATTATCTGGGCACATTGGACAGCACTTTTGGTATGACACAGAGCCCACTGGAGCTCATGGTGGAGTTTCAGAACATGCATTAGGAGAAGGGGGAAAATCTTTCTGCTCACCTTTTTCAGCTAGAGAGGCAGCTAAATTGTTTGTGGTGCGGGGTGGGGAGGGGGGGGAGTCATTCACGCAGCTGAGATGGATCACTTAAGAATGTGCCCAGTCACAGGACATGATTGCTTGGGGTCTCCGACAGTCCCATAAGGCGCACCCCCCTCCCTCCCTTGTTGAACTGATTAGACAGGTATGGGAGGAGGAGAATGAGTTGGAAACACGGGAGGGCTCTGTCAGCAGGGCACAATTGGTAGTAGCCGCTTGTGGTGAAGTGATTGGGGCCAGCTCAACCTGTGGGATGGTAAAAGAGATTATGGCAGAGCTGAGAACTGAGATGTCCTGTGTGTTAACAGTGGGTGAGGACTCCCTAAGGGGACAGACTAACGAACGACGCAGAGTGCTGCTGGTGGCTGGATTTCTGCAAGAAGGTGGACGGCTGGTATCATCTGCTATAACTGTGGGGAAGAGGGACACTTCAGGTGGGAGTGTGAGTGGCAGGAAGCCCCTCGGAGAGTGAGCCCCAGGGTACCGAACCAGGGAGAGGTGTTGGGAAACTTAGAGGAGACACAATGATGGAAAGGCCTGGTGTCTCTAGGGGAACATGTTCCCAAAAGTGAAAGACACTATTCCTGAAGGCTTAGTGGGACCATGCTCCAGTGTGTCACTATGGATAGACTGTATTTATGTTAAAGCCATGCTCAACATCAGGTTGCAGGTCATATTGTTGCATTTGTTTTACAACCGGAATCTGAAGCATTTACCATTGACACCATTCGGGCACTGAAGCGCTGGTGATTATCCATGTTCTTGGAGGCCGATGTGGGAGTACCTGAGGTCCTTGATACATTGGTGCTGGTTTGTCTGGACCCTGTTGAGAAGGGCAGCGTTTCAATTCTGGTAGGGACCAACACCCCTCTTGTGAGGAGGCTCATGCTGGCCTGCAAGAAGAAGGCTGGCAAGAGCTATCTGGGAACATTGTCCATGCACCCGGTGGTTTGAGCTGCTTTTGAGCAGGTACGTAGCTGCACTGGGTCAGATACCGAATCACCCAGTCGAAGCCAATGGTAGTACGGTCTGGGGATGTAGCAAGAGTGATGGGGACCCTCCCAAATTTCCTGGAGTGCCTGAGGGCGAAGCCCTCTTGGTGGGTGCTCCGGAGGACCACGCAGAGAAGTCGGGCAGTGCCTGCTGGGGTGCTGGTGAGGCCTGAACTGTAGAAGCTCTCAGTTGTACAGGCGAGCAGGATGGCAGTAATTTATCAGGAACACTACGACAAGGGAGGTCTCCTTCAAGCAGGGGATACCCCTGGCACATCTGTTCCCTGTGACTGTAATGGCTAGTGTCCTTGTGAGACACACCGGGGAGAAAAGTTGACCACTGAGTTATTCGACTTCAGGGACTCCTACGGGTTGGAAGAGCAGGTTGGTAGAGAAGAT
This sequence comes from Hypanus sabinus, assembly GCF_030144855.1. NCBI lineage: Eukaryota > Metazoa > Chordata > Chondrichthyes > Myliobatiformes > Dasyatidae > Hypanus > Hypanus sabinus. Next base: position 80,813,283 of record NC_082710.1, on the reverse strand, counting down.
ATTGAAGCTGGAAGGTGTTTTTTCCACTGATGAGTTTGATGTGGGTTGTTTCAAGAGCACTCGCCACACTATCTGGATGACCAAGGTCATGGAGACTGGCCCCTACAGACATAGAAGATGTTCGGCAACATTTGAAGGAAGCTGGGATCATCACCAAGTCCCAAAACCCCTATGCATCCCCAATAGTAATGGCCCGAAAGAAGGATGGGAAGGTATGGATGTGTGTGGACTCTGGACTCTGAACAAGCGCACCATCCCTGACCAGTATACAGTCCCAAGGATTGAATACACGCTGGCCTGTGTGAAGTGGTTCAGTGTGCTGGACTTGAGAAGTGGATATTACCAGATCCCCATGAGTGATGCTGACAAAGAGAAGACAGCATTTATATGTCCACTGGGATTCTTCCAGTTCGAAAGGATGCCCCAGGGCATATCGGGAGACCCTGCAAACTTCCAGTGGGACATAGAGAAAATGGAGGGTGACATTTACTTGCTTGAGGTATTGGTGTATCTGGGTAACCTCATAGTGTTTGGATTCACCTTGGAGAAACATGAAGGCTCTGGGCCACCTGAAAACTGAAGGGTTATACCTTTCCCTGGACAAGTGCCAGTTCTGCCAAACATCTGTTAGCTCTGTTGGGCACATAGTCTCATGGCTGGAGTAGCTACAGATCTGGCTAAGATAGAAGTGTAGAGGCTGTGACCACTTCGCCGAGACCCGAGACTGTGAGCGACTCTACGTTTGTTCCTCAAGTTCTGTGATTACTATTGGAGGTTCATGAAGGGCTACACAAAAGTGAATCACCCATTGAATCAGCTTCTGTGTGGTTACCCTCCCTTGGGGAAGAAAGGGAGGGGGGAATAAAATACAGGAGGATGGAGAATATCTTAGACCATCGGAGCCCTTTGAACCAAGGTGGGATGCAAAATGTGAGGAGGCCTTTCAGTCACTGAGGAGCTGACTTTTGTGGACCCCCGATTGTCGTATGTACTGCACATAGATGCCAGCCGAGAAGGTTTAGGGAGCGTCCTGGATCAGGATCAGGACACCGGGTTGCATTTGTCAGCTGAAGTCTGTTGCTCTCTGAAAAAAACTATCCCACGCACAAGTTGGAATTTCTGGCGATGAAATGGGCTTTTTGTTGATAACTGGTTCACTTTTTAATCGGAAAGTTGTTTTAGTTAATATTTATGCTCCAAACTTTGATTGTCCTGAATTTTTTAAACGTTTATTTACTTCTCTTCCTAATTTGAATGAATATATGTTGATTATGGGTGGAGACTTTAATTGTTGTTTGAATCCTTCGATGGATAGATCTAAACCTATTCGAACTCTTCCGAATAGATCAGCTTTACTTATTAATTCTTTTATGGTTGATTCTGGAATTACTGAAATATGGCGGTTTTTGAATCCTAAAGGTAAAGAATTTTCATTTTTTTCACATGTATATCATAGTTATTCTAGAATTGATTACTTTCTTATTGATCATCGTTTATTAACAGATGTTATTGATTGTAAATACGATTCTATTGCTATTTCGGATCATGCGCCTTTGAAGTTATCTATCAAGATTTCGGATTCTTCTATCAATACTAGATCTTGGAGACTTAATGCTACTTTACTTCAAGATCCAGAATTTATTACCTTCATAAAACAACAAATTGGCTTATTTTTTTCAACAAACTATAATGAAGAGATTGATAAAGGAATACTTTGGGACTCTTTCAAGGCTTTTATTCGTGGACAAATTATTTCATATTCCGCTGGTAAAAGAAAACAAAGATATTCAGATATAGCTTTATTGGTGGATAAAATTAAAGAAATTGATAAGATTTATTCCGTTACTCCTACCAAAGAACTTTATAAGAAGAGAGTTGAGCTTCAAATGGAACATAGTTTATTATTATCTTCTTCAATTGAGAATCAATTAATTAAGACTAGGGCTCAATTTTATATTCATAGTGATCGAACTGGTAAATTGTTAGCTAATCAATTAAAAGCTATTTCGACTAAGCGGCAAATTATTAAAATTCGTAAACAAGACGGTAATTTAACTACTGATTATAAAGAAATCAATAACACTTTTCAAGATTTTTATAAATCTTTATATCAATCAGAATTTGACGGTGACCGGTTTACGATGGATAATTTTTTTAATAATTTGAATATTTCTAAACTGATAGATGAAGATTGTAGCTTGCTTGATGCTCCTATTTCTATGGATGAAATAAGAGAGGCTATCTCATCAATGAATTCAGGGAAAGCTCCTGGTCCTGATGGTTTTATTGTAGAATTTTTTAAAACTTTTTCTTTATTGCTTTCTCCTTGGCTATGTGAAATCTTTAATGATGCGTTTGTTAAGAAGAGATTACCTCAATCGTTTTATGAAGCTACTATCTCTTTAATTCTTAAAAAAGATAAAGATCCTACCTTATGTGCATCTTATCGCCCTATATCATTATTAAATGTAGACTCTAAGATTCTTACAAAAATTTTAGCCATTAGATTAGAAAAGGTATTACCACAGATTATTTCAGAAGATCAAACTGGTTTTATTAGGAATCGATATTCCTTTTTTAATATTAGAAAATTGATTAACATAATTTATACTTCATCTCCTACAACCCCAGAATGTGTTATCTCATTAGATGCTGAAAAAGCCTTTGATAGAGTTGAATGGACATATTTATTTAATGCATTGAGAAACTTTAATTTTAGTCCTAATTTTATATCATGGATTAAATTAATATATTATAAACCTGTTGCTTCTGTTCTTACAAATAATTATAGATCCTCTTTTTTTCAATTATCTCGTGGTACGAGACAAGGTTGTCCTTTAAGTCCTTTATTATTTAATATTGCATTAGAACCTTTAGCTATTGCTATTCGTGAGTCTCCTAATATTTTTGGTATTACCCGTAATGAGAAGTTATACAAATTATCGCTTTATGCTGATGATTTGTTGTTATATATTTCTAATCCTAGTAGGTCTATTCCTGCTATTTTATCCTTGTTGGCTCAATTTGGTAGTTTTTCTGGTTATAAGTTAAACTTAGATAAGAGTGAGTTATTCCCTTTAAACGCGCAAACTTTATTGAGTGATAGGATGCCATTTAAAGTTGTTACTGATAACTTTATCTATTTAGGTATAAAAATCACCAAGAAATATAAAGATTTATTTGGACTGAATTTTTTACCTATGCTTCATCAAATTCAGCAACTTACTACTAGATGGTCTCCCTTATTTTTATCATTAGTTGGTCGGATTAATGCTATTAAAATGATGATTTTACCGAAATTTTTATATTTATTCCAAGCTTTACCAATTTTTATTCCTAAATCTTTTTTTGATAATATTGATTCAAAGATTTCCTCATTTGTTTGGCAAAATAAAAATCCTAGGTTAAGCAAAAGGCAATTACAAAAGTCTAAAAAAGATGGTGGTCTAGCTTTACCTAACTTTAGATTTTATTATTGGGCGAATAATATTCGTAACCTAATGTACTGGAAACTAGATTTGGATTCACCTGTGTGCCCACAGTGGGTAAATTTGGAATGTAGTGAGGTTAAGGGATATTCTATATTTTCCGTTCTTGGTTCTTTTCTTCCTATTGATTTAGCCAAATTCAATAAACAGATATCTAACCCTGTTGTTAAACATACACTACGAATTTGGTTTCAATTTCGCAAATTCTTTAATCTGAAAAACTTTGCTCTGGACAGCCCTATTTTATGTAATTTTTTTTTCAAACCTTCATTGACAGATCAAGCTTTTAGTATATGGAAAAGGAAAGGTATAAAATGTTTTCGTGATCTTTTTTTTGAAGGTACTTTGATGTCTTTTGATCAACTATCCAACAAATTTGAATTACCTAAATCTAATTTTTTTAGATACTTACAAATTAGAAATTTCTTACATAAAATTCTTCCATCTTTTCCTAATTCAACTCCATCGGATTTTTCAGATTTGATTTTTACTTTTAATCCTTGTCAGAAGGGATTAGTAGCTTTTATTTATAACATGATTATGAAGATACAGCCAGAAATATCGGATAGAATTAGACAAGAATGGGAAAAAGAACTTCGATGTAATATATCAACAGATAAATGGGAAAAAATTTTACAAATGGTTAATTCATCCTCTATTTGTGCTAAGCATGCTTTAATACAATTTAAAATTGTACATAGAGCTTATATGTCTAAAGATAAACTTGCCCGATTTTATTCGCATATTAATCCTCAATGTGACAGATGTCACTTAGAAGTGGCTTCATTGACTCACATGTTTTGGACATGTCCCACTTTACATAACTATTGGAAGGACATTTTTGATGTCATTTCCTCAGTATGGAATATCGATTTACAACCCCATTTTATTACTGCAATTTTCGGTATACCAAATGAAGATGGCAATCAGCTTTCCCCTTCAATCAGACGAATGATTGCCTTTGTAACATTAATTGCCAGAAGGTCTATATTACAAAACTGGAAAGAAGTAAATCCTCCTACTACATTTCAGTGGTTCTCCCAAACTATTTCTTATCTGAGTTTGGAAAAAATCAGAAGCACTATCTTTGATTCTTCAATTAAATTTGAAGAAACCTGGGGACCATTTATTCGACACTTTCATATGAATTAATTTGGCTTATTTCAGATCCTTTTCTCTACTTATACTTGTTCAGGTATGGAGTTCTGGAGTTTTTCTTGACACCTTTATATATTTATAAAGTGCTATTATTGCCCATGTTAGTTTTAGTTTAGTATTTTTGTTCATTATATATTTTTTCTCATATATAATTTCAATTTTTTTTTTTCTTTTTTCGACGATTATTTTTGTTTTTCATATATATTTATATAGACTTGATTGATTTATGTACCTTTTGTTGATGGATGTTTTAATAGGATATTATTATCCTATTACTAATGTAATCTCAAGTCTATTGAATCTGTAATCTATTCATTATTTTGTGTTGTTTTTTTTATATATGAAATTTAATAAAAAGATTGAAAAAAAAAAGAAATGGGCTGTGGTGGATAAGTTGAGTGATGACCCCATGGTGCCAAGTTTGAGGTGAGGACGGACAACAATTCCCTAACTTATATTCTGACCTCGGCGAAACTAGATGCCACAGGCCATCAGTGGTTGGCGGCGTTGTCTGCCTATCCTGTCAGCCTGAAGTACTGGCTGGGAAGCAGGAACATTGATGCTGATGTTTTGTCCCAATGAGTGCATGAGGGACTGGACAGGGACGAGGAGTGGGAGAGCGTTCCTGCTCCAGAGGGAAAGGCCATGTGTCAGTTTGTCATCACCGTGAAGGCAGAGGAAAATGAGGGGTAGGATCATGTGGTGGGTCAATTGGGAGCTTCTGATGACATAATTCCCCCAGTTCACTGTAACCTGACTGCTCTGAAGACAAATCAGCAGCCGGAATTGAGTTCTGGGGAAGTGGCAGCTGCTCAGCGAGATGATCCGGACATTGATACCATTTGGGCGGCGGTTGAAAAGGGAGACATGGCTCAGGCGGAGAAGACGAAACATGCGTCAGTGCCTCCATTACTGAGAAAAAGCCTCGGATGGAGTTGAAGAACCAAATCTTACACCGGGTCATGTCACCCCCAGACCGACTTTGGTGTTGTCAGCTGGTTCTGCTGGAGGAGTATCACAGGGTTGCATTGAAGTCACTTCATGATGATTCTAGAGATTTGGGGGTGGAAAAGACCCATGGATTGCTCAGAGACCGGTTTTACTGGCCCCAAATGAAGTTGGAGGTCGAAGAACACTGCAAGTCGTGCATTCGATGCATATGGCGGAAGACAATGCCTACACGGGCAGCTCCCTTGTCCCACTTGCAGAGTGTGTGGCCTCTGGACCTGGTGTGTATGGATTTCCTGTCGATAGAGCCAGATGCCAGCAACATGGCAAATGTCTCAGTCATCACGGACCACTACACCAGATATGCTCAGGCTTTTCCTACCAAGAACCATTTATTATGGATTTCCCAGGCTAATACATAGTGATCATGGATGGGATTTCGAAACAGACTCATCCATGAGTTACTGGGCATGTTTGGAGTCCAGAAGTCGAGGACCACACCCTATCACCCACAGGGTGATCCCCAGACCGAAAGGTTTAATCGGACCTTGCTAAACATGCTCAGGACACTGAAGATCAGCAAGAAGAGCAGGTGAAATCAACATATTGGACATCTGGTTCACAGTTACAACTGTACTCAAAATGAAGCTACTGGATACACACAACACTATCTGATGTTTGGGCATGAGGCGAAATTGCCCATTGACCTTTGTTTTGGGACTGACAAGGGTGATTTACCACCAAAGACTTATCTGAAGTATGTGGCTGACATGAGAAGAGAGTTGAAAAGGGTTTATGGATTAGCTGGGGTCACGGCTTCCAGACAGAATTAAGGAAATAAGAGGAGGTATAATCAAAAAGTGAGGTTCTTCCAACTCCTGACAGGAATTTGGGGCTAGCTGGAAAGCACAAGTTGGCTGACTACTGGGTGGCTAAGCTCTATGTGGTGGAGAGTCAAACGCCAAGCCTACCAGTTTTCCGGGTGAAACCAGAGGATGGGAATTGTCCTGTCAAGATTCTCCATCGAAACTACCTGCTGCCCCTGGGACAAGAGGTGCAGGTAGACCCACAGCCTGACTTGGAGCCTACACCTAGTAAGAGGACTCCGTTGAAATGCGGCATGACAGATGGGCCCACAGCAGGGGAGGTTAGGCTGGTTCCCACCCCTGAGAGGGATACTGATTCGGAGGATGAGGACCTGGATGTGTGGTATAAGCTGCCTTTCGCTAACTCCCCGTTGATTGAGGAGGCAACTCCTTCTTCCACTGAGTCAGGTGAAGTGTTGGAGGGGTGCAATCTGTGGGCAACCTGGGGCAGCAGAACCCTGCAGGGGATGAAACGGGGCTTGGCCACAGGACAGAGGGGTCAGAATTGCAGGTGGCAGGTGGGCATGAGTGCTACTTTGGGTGAGGCCTCCCCATGCTGACCAGAAGTATCCCAGTAGTGCCTGAACCTATAAAGTTAGGTGAGAGGGTGCAGAGGTCTCAGGGAATTAGGAGATCACTGGATAGGCTGGGCTATGTATCACCAGGGAAACTGATTGGGACACCTACTGCTTGGGAGAGCTACGTCACTGCCTTTTGCAACTGGATTGGGCTTTGTGTTTTGCAGGAAGGTTTGGAAAATTATCTCAATGTCATGAGTACATGACTAAATTTGGTGGGGGGAGAGTAACAGTCTGTAAGGTTTTGCTGTTAATGTAATGGCCTCTCTGTAATATTTCACTGCTAAGGTAATTATTTCTCTGTAGCAGCAATGTTTGGGTTTTGACTAGAGATTACAGGGCCTTTGCAATGTATGTTAGCCAATGAGAGGCATATTGTTCTTTCTTGTGGGTCTGGGAGCAGGGATTTTGGGTCTTTTGTTAGCGAGAGATGAAGAGAAAAGATGAGAGTGGAAAAAATTGGTAGTGGACTAGGAGCAAGGTCAGCTACGCTCGGAGGTCGATGGGAAACAACTGGACAAAACCGTGAGTTCCAACGTGCGAATTAGACTGTTTCATTAAAATGGACCCTTTTTTCTTTTTATTTTCTTTACTAACCCTATAATCAGATTAAGATTTATAAAGTTCACTCATTCAACTGCATCTGGAGTACTGTCTGATATTTTGCCGTGCAGATTTGCATCCAGGCAGCACATCGCACAGCATCCACACAAATGAGATTTTGCAGTTTGGCTGGGCCAGAGGCTGTCTTGCCCTGGACAAACACGTGCTGGCTGAACTTAAGGGTTACAGATAGAAGGCAATAGTTATTTGGTCATTTGATTACTAATTTAATTAGTCTGGCACAACACCATGGATTGAGCAGCTTGTTCCAGTGCTTTTCTATGTTCTATGTTCCATTTCAGGTCAGGGCTCTGTATCAGAGTTGGCAGTGTTCAGTCTAAATGGGAGAAATGGAGTGCTAAGACTGGAGCCTGAGAGTGATTTGTAAACTGAGCAAGGGTTGGACTTCTGTGAATATCAGTTCTGAATGCTATTTGCTTCATTCTTATTGTTTTTTTCCTGCACATAGGGTATTTTATGGTCTTCTTTTTATTGGGTTCTATTGTGTTTCCTTATTTTGAGGCTGCATTTAAGAAGACAAATCTCCAGGATAATAAATATACTTAGAACTTTCAGATGACAGGCAGATTGTGCCAGACAGGGCAGAGGAGGGAGGATGGAGTTAGGAGACAGGGCAGGTGGATAGATGGAGGCAGACAAATAAAAATATAAAGGGCAGCTAGAGAAAGGTGGGGGAGAGAAACATTCAGGCTTCAGAGAGGTGCTGGGGGGAGATAAGCAGGAATATTATTGGAGTCACATTCACCCAATCAAATGGAAGGATATCCTTCTCTTCAAATTCACATATATGATATGTGCCACCATTTCAAACAGATTATATTTCAAACAGGTATTCCACAAGTACGTGAAGAGCAAGAGGATAAGACGTGAGAGAATAGAACCAATCAAGTGTGACAGTGGAAATGTATGTATGGAACTGGAGGAGGTACTAAATGAATACTTTGCTTCACTATGCACTATGGAAAAGGTTCTTGGCAATTGTAGGGATGACTTACAGCGGGCTGAAAAGCTTGAAAATATAGTCACTAAGAAAGAGGATGTGTTGAAGCTTTTGGAAAGCATCAAGTTGGATAAGTCACCAAGACCATATGAGATCTATCCCAGGCAACTGTGGGAGGTGAGAGAGGTGTTTGCTGAGCCTCTGGCGATGATCTTCACATTATCAATGGGGACAGGAGAGGTTCTAGAGGATTGGAGGGATGCAGATGTTGTTTCCTTATTCAAGAAAAGGAGTAGAGATAGCCCAGGAAATTATAAACCAGTGAGTCTTACTTGTGTGGTTGGTAAGTTGATGGAGAAGATCCTGAGAGGCAGGGTTTATGAACATTTGGAGAAGCACTGTTTCTTGGTACAATAACAATAATAAACCAATTCAATGCAAATCCAGTTCCAATTCAGTATTTCTAACTTTGCACAGGAACTTAGCCCAAGTTTGTAGCCATTAAGTAACATCACAGCAAACTACGCTGCAACCAAAATAGGGAATATGGGTGATGAAGTCAGAAAGGGTGCATTGATGGACTCCTTCCATTTTTGTTCCCTTTCTGACCCCATCACCCATTTCCCATCCCCCTTCTGGGCCTGATTCCATCTACCTACCACCCTTTCTCAAACAAGAGAAACTCTTCAGATGCTGGAAATCAAGCAACACACACAACATGCCAGAGGAACTCAGCAGGCCAAGCAGCATCTATGGCAAAGAGTACAATCGGCATTTCTTTTATCCATAGATGCTGCCTGGCCTGCTGAGTTGCTCCAGCATTTTGTACATGTTACTAGCCTCTCATGTTACCCACAGGATCCCCTCCCCTACCTGGTTTCAGCCACCCTTAATGATTTCAACTTCCTTACTTATCAGATTCTGGCACTTGTAATCTTCCACCTTCAACCTCCACTCCTTTTACCCAGGTCCCTCTGTCTTTTCTTTGTCACCTATCACCCATCTGCCTCCCTTGCCCTTCAGTCTTCATCCATCCTAGCTCCTCTTTCCCCCTTTTCTCCCTCTCCTTTTTATGCTGTCTACCTCCTGTCTCCATCCTTAGTCCTGCTGCAGCTGCAGAGAATTGACTCAATCAGCAAATTTTCTGATTTCAAATTTTCTTTCTCCCCAACAGATGTGACTTCACCAGCTGAGTTCCACCGACAGTGAAGTGCCTGAATAATTCACCATAGCATGTTGTTTTCAATGAGAGATGAGAAACTAAAGTTACCCTCCTTCCATTTTAAGAGAGCACCCATAAATATTGCAATTTGGGAAATAGTGAAATAACAGCTCACTGCTAAAAGGATCAGATTTTATTTGCAATTTAAATGGGAACATGATATGCATTATACATTCTGAGAATATCATTTCTAATCAGTTTGGTGCAGATCTTGTTTGAAATCAGGCTCCTAGCATTTGGAAAAATTCTGAAGAACATAAATCCATTGGGGTAGCCGCATAGATAGTGGTTTTCACTTTTTGAATTCTGATAAACTTTGGCCTTGAGATGTTAAGATTAACCCTTCAGAGAAATATGGGAAAATGGAAACAACAGCAGAAGCATTTGTGTAGTGACTTTCTGCACTTAGGCTCACGGAGAGCCTTGCACATAAGGATCCGATGAAGGAATGCTCTTTATTTTTCATATCTAGAACCTTACTGTCAATTAAGTTAATATACCCAAAGGAATTTCTCTTACCAAGAAACCAGCAATACTAGGATTGCATGGTGCTTCCAATAAGGAAGATTATTTATGATTCTGTCTCTTAAATGCAGCAAGCTGCAATGAGATTGCAGAAGGCAAGTTCCCTTCGGTTGTGCTGTCACTTGTGACTCTATCAACAGCACTTGTGTCCCCAAGTCACACACTTGAGGAATTATTTCTCCCTTCAGAACCATGAGCACAAATTCCTTGGCTATCATTTTGCTGTTACTTGGAGAGAATGCTGCACTGCTGGAGATGAAGTTTCTCTTTAAAGAAATGTTAAACTGAGCAACATATTCAAAATGCTGGGGGAACTCAGCAGACAAAACAGCATCCTTAAGAGAATTAAAAATCAACATTCCAGGTCAAGGCCCTTGATCAGGGCTGGAACAGAAGCCACACTGGGAAAAAGGCATTGACGGTCCACTCTACCCTTGCTTCTTATAAACATAAACTGTTACCACTTTCTTTCCAGTCCCGATGAATAGTCTCAGCCTGAACTAATGACTGCTTATTCCTCTCCATAGATACTGCCTGATCTGCCGAGTTTCTTTGGCATTTTGTGAGTGTTGCTCTGGATTTCCAATACCTGCAGAATCTATTGTGTTTATGAACTGCTAAATCGACACTCCTGCTCAGAAATTCATCTCTATTTGGAACACCGAAGTAACAGAAGTAAACACTGAAATAACACGGAAGTAACATCTAGATTTAGATTGCTAATTTCAATAGAATCAATCTTCATATCCCAAATGTTACGAGAAAAGTTGAGCAAGATAGGGCATATCACTTCGGAATGATGGAGGATAAGAGGTGGCTTAAAAAGAGGCATAGATATTGGACAGCCAATGCTTTTTTCCTAGGGTGGCAATGGCCAACACCAGAGAATATGCTAAGGTGAGTGGAGCAAATTTTGGAGGAATATCAGAGACAGTTTTTTTTTACACAGGGAACTCACTGCTGGGATTGGTAGTGGAGGCAGATACATTCGGGACATTTAAGGGTTTCTTAGACAGGAGTATAGATGAAATAAAAATAGAGAGTTATGAACTCTGTAGGAGGGAAGGGTTAGATTGCTCGGGGGTAGGTTAAAAGGTCTTAGAACATTGTGGAGTGATGGGGTTATACTGTGATGTATTGTTCTATGCTCTATGTTTCAAATTTGAGAACGTCAGGAAGTGGGGTGGACTATTGGTACTGAGGTGGAGATGGTTAAGTACTTCAGATTCCTGGATGTAAATTAACAATTTATCCTACTCCAACCATATAGAAGCTGTAATCAAGAAAACACATCTAATGTACTTCATGATGTACCAAATCTGCTCAAATTCCTAACTAAATATAGCCACTAGTACGCTTTCTTCATGATTACATCAATGTGTAGGGCAAAGTATAGATTCTCTGAGACATTGATGCCCAGGAACTTGAAACTGCTAATCCTTACCACCACTGACAACCCAACGATGACTCCTCCCAACTTCCTCTTCCCATCCACAATCAATTCCTAACAGTCTAACATTGAGTACAAGGTTGTTGTTGTGATACTGCTCAACCAGTTTATCTATCTCAACCTGTGTGCCTTGTTGTCTCATCTGAGATTCTGCCAAACAACAATGGTATCATTGATGAATCTGTGGATGGTATTTGAGCAGTGGCTAGCCACACAATCACAAATATAAAGAGAGCAGAGCAGTAGGCTATGCATGTATCTTTGTCATTGAGTAGGAGATGTTATTTTCAACCCACTCTGATTGGTTTACAATAAGGATGTCAAGGATTTATTTGCAGAGGTGTATACAGAAGCTTGTTGGCTAGGAGTTAAGACCATAAGACAGAGGAGCAGAATTAGGCCAATCAGCCCATCAAGTCTGCTCCACCATTCCATCATGGCTGATCCTGGATCCCACTCAATCCCATATACCTGCTTCCTCGCCATAACCTTTGATGCCCTGACCAATCAGAAAATTTTTGATTTTCACTTTAAATATATCCATAGTCTTTGCCTCCTAACTGTGTGGCAGAATATTCCACAGATTCACTACTCTCTGGCTACAATAATTCCTCCTTATCTCTGTTCTGAAGGGGTCACCCCTCAATTTTGAGGCTGTGCCCTCTAGCTCTGGACACCTCCACCACAGGAAACATCTTCTCCATGTCCACCTTATTTAGTCCTTTCAACATTCAGTAAGTTTCAATGAGATCCCCCGCATTCTTCTAAATTCCAGTGAGTACAGGCCTAAAGCTGCCAAACCATGGGATGATGTGTTGAGTGCTAAGTTTCAATCCATAAAAAGCAGGCGTCAAGGCTGAGTGCGGAGCCAGTGAGATCGCATCCACTGTAGACCTGTTGTGGTGGAAGACACACAGGTTTACAGTGATAGTATGCAGAGCAAATTTTTCATTGTATCTCATATATTGGACAATAATAAATTAATTCCATTTCCAATATCCTACTGGTAGGATATTGGCACTTTCAATGTTATGGAACTGAAATGCACTTCATAGCATTGCCTGTGCTCTAAAATGAAGGCAAAGGTCTAGGACATTATTCCCATACAAGGGAAGGGTGACCTGACCAATATTTATCCCTCATCAACATTCTAGATTTATCTGATCAGCAACAAGTGGCTGCTTTGGGGAACTTGCTGCCAATGACTGGGATCCTTTGGTCTCTACGTTGGTCAGACAAAATTTCAGTGTAGTTTTAGAGATACAGCTTGGTAGCCAAATGAGGGCGCCACCCAATTACACCCTAATGACCAATTAACCTACTAACCTGTGTGTCTTTGGAATGTTCAAAATTCAAAGTAAATTTATTATCAAAGTGCATAAATGTCACCATATACAACCCATATACAAACCTTGCAGGCATTCACAGTAAATACAAGAAGCACAATAGAATCAATGAAAACTGCACATAGAACAAAACAAACAAACAATGAATGTGCCAAAGATGACCAACAGTGTAATAACAAAAAGAAAATGAAACAGACAAAATAATAATTGTAATGCCTGGTTAAGATTTTTACTGCTAATGCTCAAGGGTATTTCATACTGCGTCCGGTATTCCTGGTGTGGCCTTTTATATATTGGTGAGACCCGACGCAGACTAGGAGACCATTTCGCTGAACACCTGCACTCGGTCCACCAGAAAAAGCAGGATCTCCCAGTGGCCACACATTTTAATTCCACGTCCCATTCCTATTCTGATATGTCTATCCATGGCCTCCTCTATTGTCAAAATGAATCCAAACTCAGGTTGGAGGAACAACACCTTATATATCGGCTGTGTAGCCTCCACCCTGATGGCATGAACATTGACTTCTCTAACTTCCGTTAATGCCCCTCCTCCCCTTCTTACCCCACCCCTGACATATTTAGTTGTTTGCCTGTTCTCCATCTCCCTCTGGTGCTCCCTCCTTCTTTCTCCTGAGCCCTCCCGTCCCATGATCCTTTCCTTTCTCCAGCTCTGTATCACTTTCGCCAATCACCTTTCCAGCTCTTAGCTTCATCCCACCCCCTCCGGTCTTCTCCTATCATTTTGCATTTCCCCCTCCCCCCACTACTTTCAAATCTCTTACCCTCTTTCCTTTCGGTTAGTCCTGACGAAGGGTCTCGGCCCGAAATGTCGACAGCGCTTCTCCCTATAGATGTTGCCTGGCCTGCTGTGTTCCAACAGCATTTTGTGTGTGTTGTTGTTTGAATTTCCAGCACCTGCAGATTTCCTCGTGTTTGCTAGGGTATTTCATTTACTAGTTTTCTCCAGAAGCAGTGCGTTCTGCTTATTGTGTTTGGGTTTCAGTTACGGAAAAGGAGTTGTGATGTTTAACTTAGGAATGTTGGGTCACCTGAGCAGGATGGTGGAATTGAGAGAAGGTCCTAGAGAAAACTGGCCGGAGAAGTTTTGCGATGAACATTGGTGGGGTCATGGTCCTTTGGCGGGAGATAGAGAGAGAAGAAGATTGAGAGAACCAGCTGTAGGATTCAATTCAAATGGAATAGGCAGTTTGATGGAGAACAAGACAGGAAGGTCTACCGGTGATAGGTAAGTAGGGGTCTGCACCGTGAGTAAGGGACACACCCATCTCTTGGAAGGCATGAGCTCCAACACTGTGCACATTTCACTGATTTAATTATAATGGGCCCATTTCCTTTTTCCTTTGTTTCTTCTTTTAATAACTGTTTGATTAAGCTGAAAGTTGTAAATACACCTTCTTTATGTGGTGTATGATCAGTCATTTCTTGCCAACAGATCATTGCACATGGGGCGCATTTACACAGGTTTTCCTCAGATTGAGGTTTGGGTGTTCAGGTCAAAACATCCCAGCTTTCTGGTTTGGTGGGACCCAAGTCATTCTGACCCTAGACATATGGAGTTTGAGAAAGGTTGCATTCTCACCGCTAAATGCAATGGCTGTTAGCGAGTGGCTAACAAGTCATGTTTCCTTAGAAGCCCCGTAAAAAGGGTTTCATTGTGGGAGCTTATCCAGGATTAAGCTTTGCTGTGATTCAAAGAGATTATCAATAACTAATGCTTGTATTCTGAGTAGGGTGGAAATCTGCAGCCCTAATGAGCTGCTGATTAGAGTGTTAAGTTCAGTTAAAGTACTAGGGAAAGTTTGATCCATTGGCTGGTAAGGATGTTGTGTTATTCCAGAGTAGAAGTGACATAACTGGAGTGGAGCTGCCTCATACTATTGGGGCAGCTGGAGAGATGGGGCCATAGAAACATAGAAAATAGGTGCAGGAGTAGGCCATTTGGCCCTTCGAGCCTGCACCACCATTCAGTATGATCATGGAGTATCCTATAGATACTCCTAATGATAGGGTTGGATGTCCTTGTGATGCTTAGACAACTTCTTAGATTCCTGAGCATTCAACTAGCCATACCAGTCTGGATACTTTCAAAAGTACAAGACATCTGTAGAAGTTTGTTAGAGTATTCAGTGACAGACCAAATCTCCTTAACCTCTTTAGAATGGTAAGTTGCTGACTGACTTCCATGTGTTGGAACAGAAGAAACCATCCAATAACATTAACACGTAGGAATTTAAAGCTGTTGACCTTTCCATCATCAATCTCCCAATGTAGACTGATGCATGTTCTCTCTCTTTTCCTTTCCTGAAGTTAGGTTGAAAGGAAAGGTTAAAAGTTTGAGAGAGCCATGGTTTTCAAGGGATATTGGAAACTTGGTTTGGAAAAAGAGAGAGATCTACAATAAATATAGGCAGCATGGAGTAAATGAGGGGCTCGAGGAATATAAAGAATGTAAAAAGAATCTTAAGAAAGAAATTAGAAAAGCTAAAAGAAGACATGAGGTTGTTTTGACAAGTAAGGTGAAAATAAATTGAAAGGGTTTCTACAGATATATTAATAGCAAAAGGATAGTGAGGAATTCCCTTAGAGAATCAGAGTGGACAGCTATGTGCAGAGCCAAAAGAGATGGGGAAGATTTTGAACAATTTATTGTCTTCGGTATTCACTAAAGAGAAGGGTATTGAATTATGTAAGGTAAGGGAAACAAGTAGGGTAGTTATGAAAACTATGATGAATAAAGAAGAGGAAGTACTGGTGCTTTTAATGAATATAAAAATAGATAAATCTCCAGATCCTGACAGGACATTCCCTAAGACCTTAAGGGAAGTTAGTGTAGAAATAGCAGCGGCTCTGACAGAAATATTTCAAATGTCGTTAGAGATGGGGATGGTGCCAGTGGATTGGCATATTGCTCATGTGGTTACATTGTTTAAAAAGGGTTCTAAGAGTAAATCTAGCAATTACCGGCCTATAAGTTTGACGTCAGTATTGGGTAAATTAATGGAAAGTATTCTTAGTGATGGTGTATATAATTATCTGGATAGACAGGTCTGATTAAGAACAGTCAACATGGATTTGTGCGTGGAAGGTCATGTTTGACAAATTTTATTGAATTTTTTGAAGAGGTTACGAGGAAAGTTGACAAAGGTAAAGCAGTGGATGTTGTCTATATGGACTTCAGTAAGGCCTTTGACAAGGTTCCACACAGAAGGTTAGTTAGGAAGGTTCAATTGTTGGGTATTAATATTGAAGTAGTAAATTGGATTCAACAGTGGCTGGATGAGAGATGCCCGAAAGTAGTGGTGGATAACTGTTTGTCAGGTTGGAGGCCGGCGACTAGTGGTGTGCCTCAGGGATCTGTACTGGGTCCAGTGTTGTTTATCTTGTACATTAATGATCTGGATGATGGGGTGGTAAATTGGATTAGTAAGTATGCAGATGATATGAAGATAGGTGGCATTGTGGATAATGAAGTAGGTTTTCAAAGCTTGCAGAGAGATTTAGGCCAGTTAGAAGAGTGGGCTGAAAGATGGCAGATGGAGTTTAATGCTGATAAGTATGAGGTGCTACATTTTGGTAGGACTAATCAAAATAGGACATACATGGTGAGTAGTAGGGCATTGAAGAATGCAGTAGAACAGAATCATCTAGGAATAATAGTGCATAGTTCCCTGAAGGTGGAATCTCATGTGGATAGGGTGGTGAAGAAAGCTTTTAGTATGCTGGCCTTCATAAATCAGAGCATCGAGTATAGGAGTTGAGATGTAATGTTAAAATTGTACAAGGCATTGGTGAGGCCAAATTTGGAGTATTGTGTACAGTTCTGGTCATTGAATTGCAGGAAAGATGTCAACGAAATAGAGAGCATACAGAGAAGATTTAATAGAATGTTACCTGGGTTTCAGCACAGAGAAAGGTTGAACAAATTAGGTGTTTATTCTTTGGAGCATAGAAGGTTGAGGGGGGGACTTGATAGAGGTATTTAAAATTATGAGGGGGATAGATAGAATTGACATGGATAGGCTTTTTCCATTGAGAGTTGGGGAGATTCAAACACGAGGACATGAGAGTTAAAGGGCAGAAGTTTAGGGGTAACACGAGGGAGAACTTCTTTACTCAGAGAATGATAGCTGTGTGGGTCGAGCTTCCAGTAGAAGTGGTAGAGGCAGGTTCAGTTTTGTCATTTAAAAAAAAATTGGTTTGGTATATGAACAGGAAAGGAATGGAGGGTTATGGGCTTAGTGCAGGTAGATGGGACTAGGTGAGAGTAAGCGTTCGGCAGGGACTAGAAGGGCCAAGATGGCCTGTTTCCATGCTGAAATTGTTATATGGTTATATGGTTAACAATCAGCTCTTTAGTTTTACTGATGCTGAGCAAGAGGTTGTTGTGGCACCACTCAATCAGCATCCTAACTCGCTCTGGTTACCTGATGTATTACCACTTCTCTGTAAATATTGTTAAAGCAGAGAGGATAGATAGAATATAAAACATTGAGTAGTGCAGCATAGGAGCAGACCCTTCTGCTCATGATGTGGTGCTAACCCAATTAAGCTGAAGAAACTGATTAAACTCAACTCTTCCACCTGCACAAGTTCCAATACCCTCCTTTCTCTATATAGCCTGGTTCCTATCTAAAAGTTTCTTAAATGTCTCTATCACTTCTGCCTTTACTATCATCCCAGCAGCTGATCCAGGCACCCACCACTGTCTGTGTCCTCTAGTATTAGACTTTTCAATCCTGGGCTGTTTACTCTGTTTATGCCTCCTGTAATTCTTGATTAACAAGGGGGTGAAGAGGGCTGGAATACATTGCTGAGCATGGTGGCAGACGCTGATATAATAGGAACGTTTAAAAGACTCTTAGCTAGGCACATGGAAGTATGAAAAATGGAGAGTTATGTGTTTTGCAGAAGGAAAGGGTTAGTTGGATCATGAAGCAACACACACAGAATGCAAAAAGAACTCAGCAAGTCAGGCTGCATCAGTGCTGGAGGATAAACAATCATGTTTTAGACCAAAACACTAATTGAAAACTGGAAAGAAAGGGGTCAAAAACCAGAGTAGAAAAGTGACCTCCTCTGCTGTCATAATGAGGGTAAACCAGGTTAAAGGAGCAACACCTCAGATGACACCTGGATACCTCCAAACTGATGACTTGAATATCAATTTCTCTAACTTACCGTAACTTCTCCTCCCTCCCTCCTTAATCCTTCACCTCCCCACCCCATTCTTATTCCGGCTATTGCCCCCTTCCTCTCCTGTACTGAGGTAGGGCTTCAGCCAAACATAGTCTGTTTATTCCCCTCTATGGATGCTGCCTGACTTGCTG
This sequence comes from Hypanus sabinus, assembly GCF_030144855.1. Classification (NCBI taxonomy): domain Eukaryota; kingdom Metazoa; phylum Chordata; class Chondrichthyes; order Myliobatiformes; family Dasyatidae; genus Hypanus; species Hypanus sabinus. Next base: position 80,794,787 of record NC_082710.1, on the reverse strand, counting down.
AGTTCCTCAAGCATTTTGTGTGTTTTGATTTAGATTTCCAGCATCTGCAGAATCTCTTGTATATAAGGTTGATCATTTATATAGGTCAGCAACGTCACTGTGAGTGACTATAACCATATAACAATTAAGGCATGGAAATAAACCATCTCGGCCCTTCTAGTCCATGCCAAACACTTACTCTCACCTAGTCCCACTGACCTGCACTTAGCCCATAACCCTCCATTCCTTTCCTGTCCATAGACCTATCCAATTTTACTTTAAATGACAATACCGAACCTGCCTCTACCTCTTCTACTGGAAGCTCATTCCACACAGCTACCACTCTGAGTAAAGGAATTCCCCCTCGTGCTACCATTAAACTTTTGCCCCCTAACTCTCAACTCATGTCCCCTTGTTTGAATCTCCCCTACTCTCAATGGAAAAAGCCTATCCACGTCAACTCCATCTATCCCCCTCATAATTTGAAATACCTCTATTAAATCCCCCCTCAACCTTCTATCAGTGTATTAGAGATTGACTATTGACTATTGTATTGACTATCAGTGTATTAGACATGCAGAATCAGAAAGGGTAGCAAATAGATAACCAGAGTTTTATATTTCAATGCATGGGGTATAAGAAATAAGGTGGTTGATCTTGTTGCAAGATTACAGATTGTTAGGTAGGATGTTGTGGACATCACTGAAGGATGGTTGTAGTTGGGAGCTGAATGTCCAGGGTTACACATTGTATCAGAGGGATAGGAAGCTAGGCGGTGGGGTTTGGGGGGGTGTGGCTTTGTTGGTAAATAAGGGCATCAAATTAGTAGAAAGATGTGACATAGGATCAGAAGTTGTTGAATGCTTGTGGGCTGAGTTAAGAAACTGCAAACGTAAAAGGTCCCTGAGTTGGGATATGGACCACAGATTATAACAGGAAATAGAAAAGGCATGACAAAAGGGCAATCTTATGATGGTCATGGGAGATGTCAACATGCAGGTCGATAGGGAAAATCAGAGTGGTAATGGACATCAAGAGAGTGAGTTTGTTGAATGCCTACAAGATTACATTTTAGAGCAGTTTGTTGCTGAGCCTACTAGGGGATCGGGTATACTGGATTTGATAGAAACATAGAAAACAGGTGCAGGAGTAGGCCATTTGGCCCTTCAAGCCTGCACCGCCATTCAGTATGATCATGGCTGATCATCCAACTCAGAACCCTGTACCTGCTTTCTCTCCATACCCCCGATCCCTTTAGCCACAAGGGCCATATCTAACTTCCTCTTAAATATAGCCAATGAACCGGCCTCAACTGTTTCCTGTGGCAGAGAATTCCACAGATTCACCACTCTCTGTGTGAAGAAGTTTTTCCTCATCTCGGTCCTAAAAGGCTTCCCCTTTATCCTTGAACTGTGACTCCTCGTTCTGGACTTCCCCAACATCGGGAACAATCTTCCTGCATCTAGCCTGTCCAATCTCTTTAGAATTTTATAAGTTTCAATAAGATACCCCCTCAATCTTCTAAATTCCAGTGAGTATAAGCCTAGTCGATCCAGTCTTTCTTCATATGAAAGTCCTGTCATCTCAGGAATCAATCTGGTGAACTGTACTCCCTCTATGGCAAGAATATCTTTCCTCAGATTAGGGGACCAAAACTGCACACAATATTCCAGGTGCAGTCTCACCAAGGCCTTGTACAACTGCAGTAGAACCTCCCTGCTCCTGTACTCAAATCCTGTTGCTATGAATGTCAACATACCATTTGCCTTTTTCACCGTCTGCTGTACCTGCATGCCCACCTTCAATGACTGATAGAATGGATGATGGAGGTACAGGTAGTGTTGAGGAAACAGGTAGGCTGCAGAAGGACTTAGACAGATGGGCAAGAATTGGCAAATGAACTACAATGATGGAAAATGCATGTTCATGCACTTTGTAGTATTTTGTAGTATTTTTACTACAAAATAAATGTGCAGCCTATTTTCTCAATGGGGAGGAAATCCAAAAATCAAAGATGCAATGGGTCTTAATGGAATCCTTGTGCAGAACACCCTAATGGTTAACTTGTAGGTAGATTGAGTGGTGAGGAAGGCAAATGAAATGTTAGCATTAATTTCAGGAAGTCCAGAATACAAGAGCAGGGATGTGATGTTGTGGCTTTATAAGGCACTGGTGAGACCTCACCTTGAGTATTGTGAACATTTTTGGGCTCCTCATCCAAGAAAAGATGTGCTGGCATTGGAGAGGGTTCAGAGGAGGTTCACAAGAATAATTCTGCAAATGAAAGGGTTATCATACAAGGAACCTTTGATGACCCTGAGACTGTACTGGCTGGAATTTAGAAGGATGAGGGGAAGATCTCATTGAAACCTTTCAAATGTTGAAAGGCCTAGACAGAGTAATTGAGGAAAAGCTGTTTCCCATGGTGGGGGAGTCTAGGACGAGGTCACAGCCTCAGGATGGGGTGTCCATTTAAAGCAGAGCTGTGGGAGAAATTTCTTTTGCCAGAAAGTGGTGAATTTGTGAAATTTCTTACCACTGGCAACTGTGGAGGCCAGGTTATTGGGTGTGTTTAAGGCAGAGATTGATAGGTTCTTGATTAGACACAGCATCAAAGGTTACAGGGAGAAGGCTGGGGAGTGGGGCTGAGGAAGGGAGAAAAGGAACAGCCATGATTGAATGGCTCAACAGACTCAATGGGCCAAATGGCCTAATTTTGCTTCTATGTCTTATGGTCTTCTGGTCTTAGATATCAATGATATTAAACCTGAATCAGAACTCATTTTATTCTGTATTCAAGACCTTGTTGGTTACTTAAACCTTTCTGTAGGTTATCATTCTGTTATTGAAAACTAGTTTTGTTGTTAATCAAATTTCTGTGTAACCTTGTCAACTGATAATGTAAAAGCTGTACCAAATTTGCACTCAGGTAGATCAATATTTTTAGTTCCCTGCTGTGCACTAGCTTTGATAAGCACCCATTATTTAAACCACCAATTGTACATAGTCTCTGTTTGCTCTACATTAGGTCAATAGGAGCTTATTGTTCCACATTCTACAATATGCAAACTCATTTTTACAGGCTCTATACAAATCATGTTCTCAAAATTATTTTTATTTGCACATTTTGTCTTCTATTGTCAGGCTTTATCAGCTGAGATACAGTCTTTTTGTAAAATTCTACTGTATTTCTATTTTTTTATCTACAAATGCATGTAAGAAAATGGATGCTTTAAACTTTGAACATTCCACATCCTGCCAATGAATAAAAGTTATTATCACTATTGAATTGTAATTATCAACAAGCCTAATGCAAAAGAAGTAATCTTCCATAGAAATTAACAAAGGAGTCTACACAGCAATAAAAATAAGAATGGAAGTACAAGCTCATAAACATGAAATAATAAAAGCTTAATGTAAATTACTAATCTTTTGTAAAATTTAACAGAAATGTCAATACTTCAATAGAAAGAACAAAGGTAGATGAATGAACATTAAAAAGTAATCTCTGACACATGACACAGTGTGTGGTTGACAATTTGTCAAACACCAGGAGGAAATCTCTGCTTCTATTATTTTATCATATTTATCTGCAAGTTAATCCAGCTGTCACCAACTCATTGCTGCCACAGTGTGAAATCTGGTGTATTTCTTCTTTCTGAAACTGATTTTTGGGCTGTTTTTGTCAATTAAGTACTTGATCCTGATGGCATAGTTACCTGGCTTGTCAAGTACAGATGTGAAAAATATACCTCTCAGCAGGGCTTATATGCTTCCCTCATCACTGTCAGCCTTTGCTAGCCCATTGAGCAGAAAGTATCAAAGGCCTGGTCTATCTACCCGTAAGTGATAGAAGGCGGACTGCAGTTGTTGCTCAATAACATTATTATTGAGTCAAAGCTCACAGAGTGCAGGCAAGTTAAACATCTGTTGCAGCATTCAGATTCAGAATCAGAATCAGGTTTATTATCACCAGCATGTGACATGAAATTTGTTAACTTAGCAGCAGCAGTTCAATGCAATACATAGTCTAGAAGAAAGAGATAAGTGTAAAGTGGTTCATTTTGATAGGTCAAATATGATGGCAGAATATAGTATTAATGGTAAAACTCTTGGCAGTGTAGAGGATCAGAGGGATCTTAAGGTCCAAGCCCAAAGGGCACTCAAAGCAGCTGCACAGGTTGACTCTGTGGTTAAGAAGGTGTATGGTGTATTGGCCTTCATCAATCATGGAATTGAATTTAGGAGCCGAGAGGTAAGGTTGCAGCTATATAGGATCCTGGTCAGACTCCACTTGGAGTACTGTGTTCAGTTCAGGTTGCCTCACTACAGGAAGAATGTGGAAGCCATAGAAAGGGTGCAGAGGAGATTTATAAGGATGTTGCCTGGATTGGGGAGCATGCCTTATGAGAATAGGTTGAGTGAACTCGGCCTTTTCTCCTTGGAGGGAAGGAGGATGAGAGGTGTACAAGATGATGAGAGGCATTGATTGTGTGGATAGTCAGCTTTTTCCCAGGGCTGAAATGGTTGCTCCAAGAGGACACAGGTTTATAGGCACAGAGGAGATGTCAGGGGTAAGTTCTTTACTCAGAGAGTGGTGAGTGCATGGAATGGGCTGCCGGCAATGGTGGTGGAGGAGGATACGATAGGGTCTTTTAGGAGGCTTTTAGATAGGTACATGGTGCTTAATAAAATAGAGAGCTATAGGAAAGCTTAGTAATTTCTAAGGTAGGGACATGTTTGGCACAACTTTGTGGACCGAAGGGCCTGTATTGCGCTGTAGGTTTTCTACGTTTCTACATGACTCGCTTGTCCACTCAGCCGTCCCTGGTATTTACCCTTGCAAGTAGAACGCCTGCCCCTATACATCCTACCTCACTACCATTCAGGGTCCAATGAATCCTTCCAAGTGAGTGACACTTCACCTGTGAGTCTTTTAGGGTCAACTATTATACCCGGTGCTCCTGGTGTGGCCTCCTGTATATCAGTGAGACCCGACATAGATTGGGAGACCGCTTTGCTATCATCTGCCAGAAAAAGTGGGATCTCCCAGTAGCCACCCATTTCAATTCTACTCCCATTCCCATTCTGACATGCCAGTCCATGGCTTCCTCTATGGCTGCGATGAGGCTACACTCGGGTTGGAGGAACAACACCTCATATTGCATCTGCATAGCCTCCAACCTAATGGAATGAACATCAATTTGTCAAATTTCCAGTAATCCCCCTCATCCATTCTCCTTCACCATTCCCCATTCCTGTTTCCCTCTCTCACCTTATCTCCTTACCTGCCCATTACTTCCCTCTGGTGCTCCTTCCCTTTCTTTCATGGTCTTCTAACCTCTCCTATCACATTCCCACTCCCCTAGCTATTTATCTCTTTCACCAATCAATTTCCCAGCTTTTTACCTTACCCCTTCCCTCACCCAGTTTCACCTATCAGCTACCACTTTGTACTTCTTCCTCCACTCCCTCCACCTTCTTACTCTGACTTCTCATCTTTCTTTCCAGTCCTGTTGAAGGATATCAGCCTGAAATGGTGACTGTTAAATCTTTTCCATAGATACTGCCTGGCCTGCCAAATTCTAGAGATGGTTGTGTATGAAAATCCCAGGAGATCAGTAATTTCTTTGGTAATCAAACCACCCTGTTTGTGACCATTCCACTGTCAAAGTCACTTAGATCATATTTCTTCCCCAGTCTGGTGATTGGCTTGAAGAACAATTAAAAATCTTGGCACATCTGTATGCATTTATGCATTCAGTTGCTGGCACATGGTTGGCTGGTTAGAGATTTGCATTAACAAGCAGAGGTAATAAAGTGGCCACTGAATGTATCCATTGGTGGTGGTGTTCCCATTTATTTACACTTGTTCTTTTATTCATTTAAAGGGTATGGACCAGATCCTTTTAATTGTTGATCAATAATTAAGAATATAAGACCATAATATATAGGAGAAGAACTAGGCCATTTTGCCCATCTAGTCTGCCCCTCCACTTCATTATGGCTGATTTAACTTTCCTCTCTGCCCCAATCACTGCTTTCTCCCCATATTCCTTTATGCCCAGACCAATCAAAAATCTATCAACCTCTGCCTTAAATATACATAAAGACTTAGCTGTGCATGGCAAAGAAATCCACTGATTTACCACTCTCTGGCTAAAGAAATTCCTCTTCATTCCATTCTAAAAAGTCACAACTTTGAGGCTGTGTCCTCTAGTATTAGACACTCCCACCACAGGAAGGGTCTTCGTCACATCCATTCTGTCAAGGTCTTTCAATGAGGTCACCCCTTATTCTAGTGAGTACAGACCCAGAGTCATCAAACACTCTTCATTTGACAAGCCATTCAATCCTGGAATCATTTTTGTGGATCTCCTTTGAACCCTCTCCAGTTTCAGCACATTGTTTCTAAGATAAGGGATCCAAACCTGTTCACAACACTCCAAGTGAGGCCGCACCAGCGCTTTATAAAGTTTCAACGTTACATCCTTGTTTTTATATTCTAGTCCTCTTGAAATGTATGTTAACATCACATTTGCCTTCCTCACCACAGACTCAAACTGCAAACTAACCTTTAGGAAATCCTACACAAGTCCCTTTGCACCTCAGATTTTTGTATTTTATCTCCATTTAGAAAATAATCAACCATTTCAATTCTTCTACCAAAGTGCATGACCATACACTTCCCGACACTGTGTTCCATCTGCCACTTCTTTGCCATTCTCCTAATCTGTCTAAGTCCTTCTGTAGCTTCTCTACTTCATCAGAACTACCTGCCCTTTCACATATCTTCATATCCTCTGCAAACTTTGCAACAAAGATATCAATCCCATCATTCACATATAATGTTAAAAATATCACTCCCAACACAAAGCCCTGTGGAAAACAACTAGTCACTGGCAGCCAACCAGAAAAGGCTCCCTTTATTCCCACTCGTTGCCTTCTGCTAATCAGCCACTGCTATATCCATGCTAGAATCTTTCCTATAACACAATTGTTAAGCAACCTGATGTGTGGCACCTTGTCAAAGGCCTTCTGAAAACCAAGTACACATCAACTGGTTCTCCTTTGTCTATCCTGTTTGTTATTTCTTCAAAGAATTCTAACAGAGTTGTCAGGCAAGATTTTCCCTTGAGAAAACCGTGAGGACTACGGCCTATTTTATCATGTACCTCCAAAAACCCTGAGACCTCATCTTTAATACAGGTAATCAATTCCATCATCTTCCCAACCACTGAGGTCAGACTAACTAGAGTGTAGTTTAATTTCTGCAGCCTCTTTCCCTTCTTGAATAGTGGAGAAACATTTGCAATTTTCCAGTTCTCCAGAACCATTCCAGAATCTTGTGATTCTTGAAAGATCATTACTAATGCCTTCACAATCTCTTCAGCCACCTCTTTCAGAAACTTTTCCCTAGCAGTGGTAACTTCACACATTTTATGTCCCTGATGCCTGTAACTTCTACCATACTGTGCCTTCCACAGTGAAGACTGATGTAAAATACTTATTTAGTTCTTCTGCTATTTCCTTGTCCCCCTTTACTACCTCTCCAGCATCATTTTCCAGCAGTCTTTTCATCCACTCTTGCCTCTCTTTTACACTTTATGCGTCTGAAGAAACTTTTGGTATCCTCTTTAATATTATTGGGTAGCTTACTTTTGTGTTCTGTCTTTGCCTTCTTAATTACTTTTACAGTTGTCTTCTGTTTGTGTTTATAAACTTCCCAATCCTTTAACTTCCCACTAATTTTTGCTCTATTAAATGCCCTCCCTTTGGCTTTTTTGTTGGTTTTGGCTTCTCTGGTTAGCCACAATTGTGTCATGTTCCCTTTAGTATAATTCTTCCTCTTTGGGATTACATTCTGTACCTTCTGAATTGCTTCCATACATTACAGCCACTGATGCTCTACTGTCATCCCTGCCAGCATTCTTTTCCAATCCATTCTGGCCAACTTTTTTCTTATGCCTCTGTAATTCCCTTTACTCCACTGATATACTGATATATCTGTATCTCTATATCTGCTTCTCCTTCTCGAATTTCAGGGTGAATTTGTTCATAATATTATCACTTGTCCCTCAGGGTTCTTTTGCTTTAAGCTCTCTAATCAATTCCGGTTCATCACACAACACCCAATCCAGAATAGCTGATCCATTTTGTATTACATCTTGTGAAACTGTGTTACAAGTTCATCGACCTTATTCTGCAGACTGAGCACATTCAAATATAACAACTTTGTCCTGATTGCCCTTGAGAAGGTGGTGGTGAATTGACTTATTGTACCATTGTGGATCTATGCACAATGAACGTAGGGAGAGAGTTCAAGGTGATTGTGAATAAATGGTTGTGCATGGGGTGCCAATCAACCTTGTCAATCAGACATTTGGAGGCTCTTGTTGGGGCACACAGTAACACAGTGGCTAGAGCAATGCTATTGTAGCTCAGAGCAGCTTGCAGTTCGGAGTGCAATTCTGGCACCGTCGGTAAGGAGTTGGTACATTCTCCCCATGAGTGCATGTATTTCCTCCCACACTCCAAAGGCGTAGGATAAGTTGCCCTGTGATTAGGATAGTTTTAAATAGGTGAGTTGCTGGGAATTGCAACTCTTCCAGTCAGGTGGGCATTTTCCATGCTGTATGTCTGAATAAAATAAAATCTAAAAGCTTTGGCTGAATTAGTGCATTTTGTAATGACACTCCTGATTTGTGAAAATAAGATAAATGAGATCATGTACTCAATACTCAAGATAAATGTTCATATTTATATAAAATCATGGTCTAGTGTACAGGTGTCAAAATCTCTAACTGTATTTGGGTCTGCTTTGATCCTTCTTGCAGCAATGACATGACATTTTCACTTTGGTGTTGCCAATTTCTGCTTTTCAAAGGAAGAAGTAACCTTTTTATTTTAACACAGACAATTCAGTGAGTAACAGTGTGAAATTCACAGAACAAATACTTTACACTATTCCAGGCATCTAGAAAGAAGTTGTTGTGCAAAAGTGAAATTTCTGATTAAAATTTTCAGTGATTAATGGAGTCCTGATGATAAAATGACGTGACTAGCGTAACATTCAGAACTAGATTTAGTATCATTGGCATGTGACGTGAGATTCTAAATGACAATAAACTGAATCTGAATCTGAGATGTTTTGCTTCACAGCAATACATTGCAAGACATAGAAGTGGTCATATTACAAAAATAAATGAATAGTAGAAAAGACGAAGACCAAAGTAGTATCTATGAGTTTATGGGCGATTCAGAAATCTGATAGGGTAGAGGAAGAAGCTGTCCCTAATTCATTGAAAGTAGGACTTTGGGCTCCTGCATCTGAGGGAACATAGAACAGTACAGCACAGTATCAAACTATTTGGCCCATAATGTTGTACCAAACCAAATAAATTAGAAATTGGGTGTGAGGTTGATGTGAGGATCTTTAATGATCTTTAATATTCTTGTGGCAGTAACTCTTGAAGATGTCCTTGTTGGTGGGGAGGGGTGTCACCATGGTCGAACTGGCTGAGTCTAGTACCCTCTGTAGCCTTATGTGACCCTGTGCAGTGGAGGCTCCATTCCAGGCTTTCAGGACGCTCTCCACTGTATATCTGTAAAAATTTGCTAGATTCTCTGGTGACATACCAAATCCTAATATCTACTCCTAGTGAAGTAGAGCCACTAGAGTAATTTCTTCATGACTGTCATGAGTGTAGAAGGAATAGGACAGTGGGCTAAGCATGCATCCTTGATGTGCACACGTGTTGATTGTTAGTGAGGAGATGTTATTACAGATCTGCGTAGACTGTAGCCTACCAATAGGAAGTCACTAATCCAGTTGCAGAGGGAGGTAGAGCAGTCCAGGTTTTGAATCTTGTTGACTGGTACTGGAAGGATGATGGTGTTAAATGCCAAGATGAAGGTGAGGTGAACAACACACACAAAATGCTGGAGGAACTCAGCAGACCAGGCAACATCTACGGAAAAGAGTAAATAGTCATCCTTTTGGGCTGAAATATCAACTACTTTATTCTTTTTTATAGATGCTGCCTGTACTGCTGATTTTTCCAACATTTTGTGTGTTGCTTAGATTTCCAGAATCTGCAGATTTTCTCATCTCAGAGATGACGAATTTCTTTAGCTAAATGGTGGTAAATCATTGCCAAGTCACTGGATATGTTCAAAGTCATAGGTTTTTGATTAGTAAGGGTGTTAAAGGTTATGGGAAGAAGGCAGTAAATAGGGTTGAGAGTGATAATAAATCAATCAGAGTCAGTATCACATTTAATACCTCTGGCATATGTTGAGAAATTTGTTCTTCTGCAGCAGCAGTACATTACATAATACAAAAATCTATAAATTACAATAAGAAATATATATTAAAAAGATAAATAAGTTGTGTAAAAAGAGAAAAAGAAACTGAGGTAATGTTCATGGGTTCATTGTCCATTCAGAAATCTAATGGTGGAGGGGAAGAACTGTTCCTTAAACATTGAGTGCATGTCTTCATACTCCTGAATTTCCTCCTCGATGGTAGCAATGAGAAGAGGGCATGTCTTGCTTGATGGGGATCTGTAATGGTGATGTATTGCTTTTTGAAAATGCCCTCGCTGCTGGAGAAGCTGGTGCCCATAAGGGAGGTGGCTGAGTTTGCAACTTTCTGTAGCTTTTTCTAATCTTGAGCTCCAGCCCCTCCATACCAGATGGTGATGCAACCTCTTAGAATGCTCTCCATGCTACATATGTAGAATTTTGTAAGAGTCTTTAGTGATGTACCAAATCTCCTCAAACTCATAATAATGAATTCTCAGCACCAACCATACAAGTAGCAGGTACTGGCTAATATTCTCATCATGATTCAGTTTTTAGTTGGTCGATTCACTCCAACTGTTTTGCCAAAAGATAACATGCAGTATTTTAGTCTGCAGACTCAGAGGGCACGTGGTTTTTAACAAAATGTTTGATTTCAACATTCAAGAGAAATTTGGTTAAGTACGTGAATAGGAGGGGTATGGTCTGGGTGCAAGTCAATGAGACTAGGTAGATTAATGGTCCAGCATGGACCAGTTCAGCCATTGGGCCTGCTTCTGTGCTGTAGTGTTCTATTACTATGACTTAATAACAGAGGAAATTAATTATAGTATGAACTTGAATTGAGTTATTAGGTAAGTCGAAGGTCGTGGGGACTAGGCATGAAGGGGGACCTGAGGGTAAGCCAGTGGATGTTGTGTACCTAGATTTTCAGAAGGCATTCAATAAGGTGCCACATAGGAGATTGGTGTGTAAAATCAGAGCTCATGGCATTGGGGGCAGGGTTTCTATATGGATAGAAAACTGGTTGGCAGATAGAAAGCAAAGGGTAGTAGTGAATGGGTGTTTCTCGGACTGGCTGGAGGTGACTAGTGGGGTACCACAGGGCTCTGTATTGGGACCACAGCTCTCTACAATTTATGTCAACGATTTAGATGAGGGCATTGAAAACTATATCAGCAAGTTTGCTGACAATACTAAACTGGGCGGCAGTGTGACATGCGAAGAGGACGTTAGGAGAATACAGGGAGACTTGGATAGGCTGGGTGAGTGGGCAGATACTTGGCAGATGTCATTCAATGTGAATAAATGTGAAGTTTTCCACTTTGGAAGCAGGAACAAGAGGGCAGAGTATTGTCTGAACGGTGTAGAGTTAGGTAAGGGAGAAATGCAAAGAGACCGAGGTGTTCTAGTTCACCAGTCAATGAAGGTGAATGAGCAAGTGCAACAGGCAATGAAGAGGGCAAATGGAATGTTGGCCTTTGTTACAAGGGGAATTGAGTACAAGAGCAAGGATGTCCTTTTGCATTTGTACAGGGCCCTGGTGAGACCACACCTGGAATATTGTGTACAGTTTTGGTCTCCAGGTTTGAGGAAGGACATTCTGGCAATTGAGGAAGTGCAGCGTAGATTCACTAGGTTGATTCCTGGGATGGCAGGGCTGTCTTACGCAGAGAGATTGGAGAGATTGGGCTTGTACACGCTAGAATTGAGGAGATTGAGAGGGGATCTGATTGAAATGTTTAAGATAATTAAAGGATTTGATAGGATTGAAGCAGGAAATATGTTCCAGATGTTGGGAGAGTCCAGTACCAGAGGGCATGGATTGAGAATAAGAGATCAGTTATTTAAAACAGAGTTGAGGAAGAGCTTCTTCTCCCAGAGAGTTGTGGAGGTGTGGAATGCACTGCCTTGGAAGACAGTGGAGGCCAATTCTCTGGATGCTTTCAAGAAGGAGCTAGATAGATATCTGATGGATAGGGGAATCAAGGGATATGGGGACAAGGCAGGGACTGGGTTTTGATAGTGAATGATCAGCCATGATCTCAGAATGGCGGTGCAGACCTGAGGGGCCGAATGGTCTACTTCTGCACCTATTGTCTATTGAATCACAATGAGATTTGCCTTGATGCTAATGAATGATGAGTATCCCAAGAGACCATACTGTCCAACTTCTGCCTCCATTTCTCTTTTTTTCATTTCTTTTCTTATTATATCACCTCCATATCTCCTTGGATGTGTGCAGCAGTTTAGAGAGATTCTAATGTTAAAGGGATTGCTATGAGAAATATTAAGGCTAGGCCTATACTCATTGATATTTAGGGAAAAGAGGGATTTCATTGAAATGTACTAAGTTTTAAATGGATTTAACATACATAATGCATCATACAGAATTACAGCACAGAAACAGGCCCTTTGGCCCATCGTCCATGCCAAAACCACTTAAGCTGTCCAGTCCCATCAACCTGCACTGGAACATCAGCCCTACAAAACTCTTCCATCTAACCTTCTCTTAAGTAATGAAATCGAGTTCCCATGGACCATTTGAGCTCATAGTTCATTCCATACCCTCATGGCCCTCTGAGTGAAGATGCTTCCCCTTAAACTTCTCACCTTTCACCCTTAAGCCATGATCTCTTGTTTTAGTTCCACCAACTCTCAGTGGAAAATGCCTGCTTGCACTTACCTGATCTATACCCCTCATCATTTTATTTAACTCTATCAAATCTCCTGTCAATCTTCTATTCAGTCTTTCCTTATACCTTAGGTACTCCTGGCCCAGCAACATATTTGTAAGTTTTCTCTTCATTCTTTCAACCTTATTTACATCTTTCCTGTAGGTAGGAGACCAAAACTGCACCCAATACTCCAAATTAGACCTCACCAACGTCTTAATACAACTTAACATAACACCTCATCTTCCATACTCAGTACATTGATTTATTGATTCAGTGAATTATGTACCTGTATTCCCAGACCCCCTTTGTTCTACCACTCTCCTCAGTGCCCTACCATTCACTGTTTAAAATCTACCCTGGTTGGTCCTACCAAAGTGCAAAACCTCACACTTGTCTGCATGAAATGCTGGAATAACTCAGCAGGTTAGGCAGCATCCATGGAGATATAAAGAGTCAACATTACAGGCCAACTCTCTTCATCCGGACTGGAAAGGAAGGGCAAGAACTCGGAACAACAAGGTGTGAGAAGGGAAAGAGTACAGGCTAGAAGGTGATAAGTGAAACTGCATGAGGGGGAGGATGAAGTGAGAAACTGCAAGGTTGTAGTGGAAAAGGTTAAGAGCTGACAAAGAAAGAATCTGTGATGCTGGGATATTTTTTCTTCCTGAGAGAATCTATAATTGTGCAGTAATTCTGAATAAGGAGTCACCCTTTTAAGATACAAATATGGAAGAAATTCTTCTTGTAATGAGTTAAGAATCTTTGACAAGAGAGACTGTAGGACCGATGAAGAGTCTTGGCCTAAACTGTTGGCTGTTTATTTTTCTCCACAGATGCTGCTTGACTTGTTGAATTCTTCCAGCATTTTGCGTGTGTGTTGCTCAATAATCTCGACTCTGGAGACCTGTGGATGATGAGACATTAGTATATTCAAGGCTGAAATAGGCAGAGTTCTTACCTGTGGAAAAGAGATTGGGAACAAAAAAATAGCTCATTTGGATGGTGGTGGACTAGCCCGTTCCTGCTTCTTTTTCCTATGCTCATATATTTCCATGTCAATGGCTGTAAGCTAACTGTTGTATGAATCAGTGCATATTGGGAAATGTAAAATGAGTAGATAAGGAAATCTCAAGTCTGGAACTCAAATCATTTGGCAGTAAAAGAGCTGTGAAAAAGAAATAAAAACAGAAGTATATCAGCATATTTACAGACATGAAGACAGAGGTGGAAATTGATGAATTTGAGTGAATGTCATTTTTGTTTCCTGAAAGAAAAGAAGGATGGATTTTTTTTGTATGATTTTTTTTTGTATGACAACTGTGTGTCACTATTTGCTGTGATGAATAATCTAAATGGTCGTGGTAATGAAGGCAGGTAGTCACATGATCAAAATGATCAGGAAGGGACATGGTGTATGTGCTTCTGGTATAACTGGACAATGAGGTTAGATTCTCCGCTCAATAATTGCCAGAGACAGGTTTAATTAAATTAATAGCTTCTGACTCAGGCAAAATAATAAGAGGAGAGGAATTTGCATATTGTGTCAGTGCATGGACATGTGCATGTGTATACAGGAGTGTGGGTGTGTGTGCATGCCAGAGTAATAGGAGAACTAAACTTGTCTAATTACTTTTACATGTGCCAAGTACCATATTTGAGAATAAGTGAAAAATAATCAGAAAAAATTTTAAGAATTTGTGGCGACCCATTTCCTGGCGCATCCGAACCGACTCACAATTAGATAGCCTACGGGGGTTTGTGAGCACAGAGCTTTGGAGCCTCTGCGCCATGGGGGGCCGGTTGAGGGAGGCTTAAAAGTGAGGCTGAAGTTTTCGAATAAAGTTTTTTCCTTCGACTGCAGTTACCGACTCCGTGTCGTAATTTTAGCGCTGCGTGTAGCACACCGCTACAATTGGTGACCCCGACAGTCCAAACGATTTTTGGACCAGAAATGACCGACGCCGCCTCTGTTCATGCGGTTTTGTTGAAACTGCCGGGTTTCTGGACACGGCGCCCGGACCTATGGTTCCAGCAAGCCGAAGCCCAATTCCACGTTCGCCAGATCACCTCAGAAGACACCCGCTACTACTACGTGGTGAGCTTTCTCGACCAGGACACAGCGGCCCAGGTTGCGGAGTTCGTACAGTCACCCCCGGCAGACGGCAAGTACACGGAATTCAAAGCCCTGCTCCTCAGGACTTTCGGACTCTCACGGCGCGAGCGGGCTGCCCGTTTACCGCACCTGGATGGCTTGGGCGACAGACCTCCATCGGCTTTAATGAATGAGATGTTGTCTCTGGCCGACGGACACACATGCCTCATGTTTGAGCAGGCATTCCTGGAGCAGCTGCCCGAGGACATCCGCCTGCTGCTGTCCGACGCGGATTTCAGTGACCCCCGGAAGGTGGCAGCCCGGGCGGACTTGCTGTGGAATGCCAAAAAGGTGAGCGGGGCGTCCATCGCACAGATCTCCCAGCCACGCTCCCGGCAGCAAACCAGTCCAGGCCCGGCCGCAGAGCCCGCCAACCCCCGGCCCAATGAACACTGGTGCTTCTACCACCAGCGGTGGGGCGCAGAAGCCCGCCGTTGTCGCCCGCCCTGCAAGTTCCCGGGAAAGGCCAGGGCCAGCCGCCGCTGATGGCTACGGCGGCTGGCCATCGGAATAGCCTCCTGTATGTGTGGGACAGAAGGTCGGGACGCTGGTTTTTGGTCGATACTGGGGCTGAGATCAGCGTTTTACCTCCGACGAGTTACGACACCCGCAGCAGGGCACCGGGTCCCCCCCTGAGGGCCGTGAATGGCAGCACAGTAAGGACCTATGGCACCCGTCAGGTGCAGCTACAGTTCGGCTCCAGCCGGTTCACGTGGGACTTCACACTGGCCGCCGTAGCCCAACCGCTTCTGGGTGCGGATTTTTTGCGGGCTCACAGCCTACTGGTCGACCTGCCCAGGAACAGACTGGTACACGCCGAGACCTTTCAGACGTTCTCCCTGGGTGCAGCCCAGTTGCCAGCCCCTCACCTCGGCTCCATCACGCTGTCTGACAACGACTTCACCAGGGTCCTGGCGGAGTTCCCATCGGTTCTGGCACCGCAGTTCACAGCGGCCATGCCCAGGCACGGCGTACAGCACCACATCCTGACCCAGGGACCACCCCTCCACGCCCGCGCTCGGCGGCTTCCCCCGGACAAGCTCCGACTGGCGAAGGAGGAGTTCCAGAGGATGGAGGAATTGGGAATCATCCGGCGGTCCGACAGCCCATGGGCCTCCCCCCTGCACATGGTGCCCAAAGCGACAGGGGGCTGGAGACCGTGCGGCGACTACCGCAGGCTGAACGAGGCTACCACACCGGACCGCTACCCTGTGCCGCACATTCAGGACTTTGCAGCAAACCTGCACGGCGCACGGATCTTCTCCAAGGTAGATCTCGTCCGAGGGTACCATCAAATCCCGATGCATCCTGACGACGTTCCCAAAACGGCTCTCATCACCCCTTTCGGCCTTTTCGAGTTCCTCCGCATGCCGTTCGGCCTGAAGAATGCCGCACAGACGTTCCAGCGGTTAATGGACGCGGTGGGACGGGACCTGGACTTCGCGTTCATCTATTTGGATGACATCCTCATAGCCAGCAACAGTCGTCAAGAGCATCTGTCCCACCTCCGTCAACTCTGCGCCTGACTGAGTGAGTACGGTCTTACAATCAACCCCACCAAATGCCAGTTCGGACTCGATACCATTGACTTCCTGGGCCACAGGATTACTAAAGACGGGGCAACCCCTCTGCCCGCTAAGGTAGATGCGGTCCGCCTCGTTCCCCGACCCACCACGATCAAAGACCTTCAGGAATTCGTAGGTATGGTCAATTTCTACCGCCGCTTCCTCCCTTCAGCTGCCCGGATCATGCGCCTCCTGTTCGCCCTGATGTCGGGTCCGAGCAAGGACATTACCTGGGACGAGGAGTCCGCCGCCGCTTTCGTTCAAACGAAGGAAGCTTTGGCGAACGCCGCAATGCTAGTACATCCCAGAATGGACGCCCCTACCGCCCTCACAGTGGACGCATCAAACACGGCAGTCGGTGGGGTGCTGGAGCAACTCATCGCAGGTCGCTGGCAACCCCTGGCGTTTTTCAGCAAACACCTGCGACCACCCGAGCTTAAGTACAGTGCTTTCGACCGGGAACTGTTGGCGCTCTGCCTGGCAATCCGGCATTTCAGGTACTTCCTAGAAGGTCGGCCCTTCACCGCGTTCACGGACCACAAACCGCTTACCTTTGCGTTTACGAAAGCGTCCGACCCCTGGTCGTCCGCCAGCAACGCCACCTGTCCTACATCTCTGAGTACACGACGGATGTCCGGCACGTCTCAGGTAAGGACAATGTCGTGGCGGATGCGCTCTCTCGCCCTACCGTTCATGCCCTTTCCCAAGGGGTAGACTTTGAGGCACTGGCAGAGGCGGAGATTCCGAGTTACAGAACCGCAGTCTCCGGTTTGCAGCTCCAGGACCTCCCCGTGGGCCCAGGTGAGAGGACCCTACTCTGTGACGTCACCACCGGCCAGCCCCGTCCAGTCGTCCCGACAGCATGGCGGCGCCGCGTTTTCGACTCCATTCATAACTTGGCGCATCCCTCCATCCGGATGACTGTCCGGATGGTTTCCAGCAGGTTCGTTTGGCACGGACTCCGCAAACAGGTCAGTGAATGGGCCAAAACGTGCATGCACTGCCAGACGGCCAAGGTGCAGCGGCACACCAAAGCCCCACCACAGCAGTTCCATCCCGCCCACCGGCGTTTCGACCACATTCATGTGGATATCGTGGGCCCCCTGCTAGTGTCGCGCGGAGCGCGTTACCTCCTCACTATCGTGGACCAGTTCACCAGATGGCCAGAGGCGGTCCCGCTCACCGACACCACCTCCGAATCTTGCGCCCGAGCCCTGATCGCCACCTGGATATCTCGCTTTGGTGTACCAGCCCACATTACCTCCGACAGAGGCGCTCAGTTCACCTCCAGCCTGTGGTCAGCTATGGCCAGCCTTTTGGGGACTCAGCTAGTGGGCTAGTGGAGCGTTTCCACCGTCACCTGAAGTCGGCTCTCATGGCCCGCCTGCGAGGAGCCAACTGGGCGGACGAGCTTCCCTGGGTCCTACTCGGCATCCGCACAGTGCCCAAGGACGACCCGCACGCCTCATCGGCCGAGTTGGTATACAGCGCGCCCCTGGTCGTCCCCGGGGAGTTCCTACCAGCCCCAAGGGGGCAAGAGGAAGAACCCGCAGCAGTCCTGGGCAGACTACGTGAGAAGCTCGGTAACCTGGCCCCCATACCCACTTCACAGCACGGGCGGCACCCGACCTGCGTACCCAAAGACCTACAGAACTGTAAGGTTGTGTTTGTACGAAGGGGTGGGCAGTGGCCACCGCTGCAGCGGCCACACAACGGGTCCACGTTCGTGCTGGACGTTGGGGGGAAAGAGGAGGTTTTCACGGTGGACCGCCTCAAACCGGCCCATGTGGACCTGGCGCAACCGGCCGAGTTTCCGGCACCTCGGCGCAGAGGCTGACCTCCGAAGCAGGTTCTGGCCCAGACTGTGGACATTGGGGGGGGGTGTATCGCCGGTTCTGGGGGGGGGGGGTTATGTGGCGACCCATTTCCTGGCACATCCGAACCGACTCACAATTAGATAGCCTACGGGGGTTTGCGAGCACAGAGCTTTGGAGCCTTTGCGCCATGGGGGGGCCGGTTGAGGGAGGCTTAAAAGTGAGGCTGAAGTTTTCGAATAAAGTTTTTTCCTTCGACTGCAGTTACCGACTCCGTGTCGTAATTTTAGCGCTGCGTGTAGCACACCACTACAAATTCATGTTTCTTAATAATTTATTTAACACAGAAAAGCACATATGTATAATTGATACCAGGGGCAGTATAACAAGTTTGATAATTAAAGTTCCCTTGAGTAAATTTGATAAACCATGTACCCCATGTACAACCTTTGGTGCTAAGTGTGGAGACTGCCTTTTTCCAAAATGAATACAGCTATTGTGACAGATTGGGAGATGGTGTAATTGAAAAACATCTTCCTTTTTTGTCATCTAAGCCTGAATTTACACCAGCCAGATCAAGTCTTCTCTATTGCCTTCCAAGTTAATTTTAACAAAACTGAGCTGGCTTCCTGTGCATGTCTTGGAAGCAGAAACTGTGAACTTGTTATAGGCTCTGAAATCCCCAAGTCACATCCTCATTTGGCTCGGTTCAGGAATGCACCCAAGCAGAGTTTACCCTTATGTGATAACATTTAGTGCAAGTTATGAATCTTTTGAATCATACATGCAGTATCTGGAGGAACCATAAAGTTAATTAGTGTTGAAATCCATTATTCTTGTGCAAAATAAAATAAAAGCATAAGACCATTTGATACAGGAACAGAATTTGGCCAATTGGCCCAATGAGTCTGCTGCACCATTCAATCATGGCTGAATTTTATTTTCAACCCTGTTCTCTCAACTTCACCTCATAAGCCTTAATCCATGTACTAAACAACAATCTATCAATCTGCCTTAATACACCTAATGACATGGCCTCCACAGCCCTCTGTGGCAATGAATTCCATAGAAAAACCATCTTCTGGCTGAAGAAATTCCATCTTATTCCAGATTTAACCTTATTCCTTTATCCCTTTATTCTGAGAATATGTACTGTATACATAGTTTGATAATAAATTTAAATTACTTTGATTTTACTTTGAGTTTATTGAGAGTTGTTGATACTTGCACTCATCTCAGGCAACTGTAAAGTACTCTATCACTCTTTTGATGTGCACCATATATAACCATATAACGATTACAGCACGGAAGCAAGCCATCTCGGCCCTTCTAGTCCATGCTGAACACTTACTCTCACCTAATCCCACTGACCCGCACTTAGCTCATAACCCTCCATTCCTTTCCTGTCCATATTGTTACGTATCCCGTAACTGGATAACTCACCAGCAAAGATAGAGAGGTCCGTTGGAGTCTGATGGCACTATTTTTGAACGGTTTTATTCATAAAGGGGGGCACAAAAGTAAGGTTAATACAAACACTCAGAACATATACATCGGCAAAACTCAATCTAAAGCGCAGGTATAGCAATAATCATCATTAAGAAATAATCTCAACTGTTGTCTAGGGGATAATATATTGTCCGTTGGAAATATAAAAGTCACTCAGAAGTCTGCAGGCGTCAGTCTTTTTGGGGAATCACTGGGTTTCACGACTAGAGATGGGGCAGTGTTGGATCTCCTGTTAGGGAATGCGATAGGTCAGCTGACAGATGTATGTGTTGGGGAGCATTTCGGGTCCAGTGATCATAATAGCATTAGCTTCAATATAATTATGGAGAAGGACAGGACAGGACCTAGAGTTGAGATTTTTGATTAGAGGAAGGCTAACTTTGAGGAGATGCAAAGGGATTTAGAGAGAGTGGATTGGGTCAAGTTGTTTTATGGGAAGGATGTAATAGAGAAGAGGTCATTTAAGGGTGAAATTATGAGGGTACAGAATCTTTATGTTCCTGTTAGGTTGAAAGGAAAGGTTAAAGGTTTGAAAGCACTATGGTTTTCAAGGGATATTAGAAATTTGGTTCGGAAAAAGAGTGATGTCTACAATAGATATAGGCAGCATAGAGTAAAGGAATTGCTCGAGGAAAATAAAGAATGTAAAAGGAATCTTAAGAAAGAGATTAGAAAAGCTAAAAGAAGATATGAGGTTGGTTTGGCAAATAAGGTGAAAGTAAATCCGAAAGGTTTCTACAGTTATATTAAAAGCAAGAGGATAGTGAGGGATAAAATTGGCCCCTTAGAGAATCAGAGTGGTCAGCTATGTGTGGAGCCAAGGGAGATGGGAGAGATTTTGAACGATTTCTTCTCTTCGGTATTCACTAAGGAGAAGGATATTGAATTGTGTAAGGTGTGGGAAACAAGTAAGGAAGTTATGGAACCTATGACAATTAAAGAGGTGGAAGTACTGGCGCTTTTAAGAAATTTAAAAGTGGATAAATCTCCAGGTCCTGACAGGATATTCCCCAGGACCTTGAGGGAAGTTTGTGTAGAGATAGCAGGAGCTCTGACAGAGATCTTTAAGATGTCATTAGAAACGGGGATTGTGCCAGAGGATTGGCGTATTGCTCATGTGGTTCCAGTGTTTAAAAAAGGTTCTAGAAGTAAGCCTAGCAATTATAGACCTGTCAGTTTGACATCAGTGGTGGGAAAATTAATGGGATGTATTCTTAGAGATAGTATTAATAATTATCTGGATAGACAGGATCTGATTAGGAGTAGCCAGCATGGATTTGTGCATGGAAGGTCATGTTTGACAAACCTTATTGAATTTTTTGAAGAAGTTACGAGGAATGTTGACGAGGGTAAGGCAGTGGATGTAGTCTATATGGACTTCAGCAAAGCCTTTGACAAAGTTCCACATGGAAGGTTAGTTAAGAAGGTTCAGTCGTTAGGTATTAATGCTGGAGTAATAAAATGGATTCAACAGTGGCTAGATGGGAGATGCCAGAGAGTAGAATTGTTTATCGGGATGGAGGCCGGTGACTAGCGGGGTGCCTCAGGGATCTGTTTTGGGCCCAATGTTGTTTGTAATATACATAAATGATCTGGATGATGGGGTGGTAAATTGGATTAGTAAGTATGCCAATGATACTAAGGTAGGAGGTGTTGTGGATAATGAGGTGGGTTTTCAAAGCTTGCAGGGAGATTTATGCCGGTTAGAAGAATGAGCTGAACGTTGGCAGATGGAGTTTAATGCTGAGAAGTGTGAGGTTCTACATTTTGGCAGGAATAATCCAAATAGAACATACAGGGTAAATGGTAGGGCATTGAGGAATGCAGAGGAACAGAGAGATCTAGGAATTACAGTGCATAGTTCCCTGAAGGTGGAGTCTCATGTAGATAGGGTGGTGAAGAAGGCTTTTAGAACGCTGGCCTTTATAAATCAAAGCATTGAGTACAGAAGGTGGAATGTAATGTTAAAATTGTACAAGGCATTGGTAAGGCCAAATTTAGAGTATTGTGTGCAGTTCTGGTCACCGAATTATAGGAAAGATATCAATAAATTAGAGAGAGTGCAGAGACGATTTACTAGGATGTTACCTGGGTTTTAGCACTTAAGTTACAGAGAAAGGTTGAACAAGTTAGGTCTCTATTCATTGGAGCGTAGAAGGTTGAGGGGGGATTTGATTGAGGTATTTAAAATTTTGAGAGGGATAGATAGAGTTGACGTGAATAGGTTGTTTCCATTGAGAGTAGGGGAGATTCAAACGAGTGGACATGATTTGAGAGTTAGGGGGCAGAAGTTTAAGGGAAACACGAGGGGGTATTTCTTTACTCAGAGAGTGATAGCTGTGTGGAATGAGCTTCCTGTAGAAGTAGTAGAGGCCAGTTCAGTTGTGTCATTTAAGGTAAAATTGGATAGGTATATGGACAGGAAAGGAGTGGAGGGTTACGGGCTGAGTGCAGGTAGGTGGGACTAGGTGAGATTAAGAGTTCGGCACGGACTAGGAGGGTCAAGATGGCCTGTTTCCGTGCTGTGATTGTTATATGGTTATATGGTTTCAGAGAGAGTGAGGAAAAACAACAAAACTTGCCCGGGTCTTTGACAAAGCAACTCCGTTGAATCAGGGGAGCGTTGTTTCCCTGTTATTAGTTCGAAGTCCTTCTCGGTATTATCAGCCACCCACTCCCCAGGCAGAGAAGTTACTTAGTTACAGAGAAGCACGTGGCTTTTGACTGGCTTCCAGCTATCACGGGAGCGTTGAGCGATCGAGTCCTTCTGGTGCGTCTCTCTGGGGTACCACCTTCTGCAGTCCCCTTTTATCTTGACTTGCAGAGTTGTAGATGTCCATCAAAGTAGGGTGATGCAATCCCCACCCCCACATTGCCCGAGGGTGTCCATATCCGTGGTAGCTGTCACGTAGCAGGGTCATGCCCTCAGCACAGGTGTCTCTGAGAGCCATGGCCAAAACCATTACATTATCTCTCATTTGCCTGGGTCCGAGACCCGAATTAATAGTGCTCTTGCGATTCTCCGGAAGGAGGGGGCTGCTCCCGCCCCTTCGGCCCCTCAGAGCTGTGGTACATTCATAACACCTCCCCTCTAAAAAAACGTTTTTTACCAACGGTTAAAAACGGAGTTGTACAGAGTCTTACATGATTTTTTAATCTAACACACCACCCAAGCTTTTTCTTTTAATTACAGAGCCATACAGTTATACACTTAGTTCAGCATCGAGATAAACAATCTGCTAGCACAGCCTCTGGAAATCGTGTAGCAGCACACATCATGGTCATGATATACTGCCACCCCCTCACAGTTTTAGGTAGGGGTCCCACAAAATCTACAATGATTCGGGAGAAAGGCTCCTCGCACGCGGGGATGGGTCGGAGGGGTGCCTTAGGGATAACTTGTTTCGGCTTACCCACCATTTGGCAGGTATGACACTTTTTACAATATTCAGTAATCTCTTTTCTCATGTTTGGCCAATGGAACTCTCTTTGAACCCAATCCACTGTCTTCGTTATTCCCAGATGCCCGCCTAATGGTCCCTTATGAGCTAAGTTCAGAATTTCGTCCCGATACGCTTTCGGGACTACTATCTGATGTACCACCACCCAGTCCTCATCGACCGACACCTTGGGGGGCCTCCACTTCCTCATCAACTTCCTCCTTCAGGTAGTAACCTTCGGGCTCGGTTTCAACCTTGGTCTCCGAAAGAACCAACTCTCTCAAGGCTATCAGCTCCTCGTCCCTTTCCTGTTCCCATACAAACTCTCGTCTGGCTAAGGGCAGGTCTACCTCCCCCTGTTTACTGTCTCCCCCCTCCTTACTCTCCGGTTTACCTTCCTCGAACCCTCGCTGGTACAGAGTCAGTAAAAACGTGTCGACCAAATCAAAACCGGCCAGATTTAGACTGCTCTCTCTCTCAGCTGTCTTTTTCGACATGCTGTGAGTGACCGCGCAGGCGGGGTATATCTTCAGATCTGAGGGAGGGGCCTCAATCCTCGCAGGCTGGGTTGTCAGCTTCACGGCTGTTCCCATTTTCCCTCCCGCTAGGTCGTTCCCCAGAAGGACATCCACGCCTTCCCCCGGCAATTCCGGCAGGACCCCCAGCTCCACTGGTCCCGACACCAACTCACAATCTGGAAGGACCCTATGCAAGGGTACCACTTCGGTCCATTTTCCTATGCCTCTCAGGGCTACCTCTCCCGTCGGAGGTCCGAACTCTAGCACTTTACGGCTAATCAATGATAGCTCAGCTCCACTGTCTCTCCAGATCTGTACTGGAATTTGTGGGCCTCCCTCCTCCAGGGACACGGTTCCTTCGGAACTAAACGTCTCACGCCCCTCCTGTACTCCATCTACCAGGGGCCCTCTCGCCGATTTTCCGATCGACGCGATACATCCTATAGGGATAGCTGCTTTCCCTTTTTCTGGCTCCTTCCTCGGAGCGGGGCACTTAGATGCAATATGTTCCACCTTTCCACAATTAAAACAGGTCAAACCAGGAAATCTCCAGGTTTCTGGCCTGGTATCCTCACTTTTCCGGCTAGCTCCCGGCTGAGTTTCTACCTTAGCCGGCGGGCTTTCCCTACCATTCCCACGGTCTCTCAGATAACTTTTTGTCGAGGAAAACTTTGTCTTGTGAGTTAGGACATATTCATCTGCGAACCTAGCAAATTCTGCGATGGACCTAGTCGGCCTCTCATTCAAATACATCCGGATCTCCTCCGGAACACAACTTTTAAATTCCTCAATCAACAGTAAATCTCTGAGACGCCCATAAT
The DNA here is from genome assembly GCF_030144855.1 of Hypanus sabinus. Classification (NCBI taxonomy): domain Eukaryota; kingdom Metazoa; phylum Chordata; class Chondrichthyes; order Myliobatiformes; family Dasyatidae; genus Hypanus; species Hypanus sabinus. The sequence continues at coordinate 80,770,006 of NC_082710.1, read as the reverse complement.
CCTCGTCCACCCTTTCCATGGTGCACCAACGGTCCAAGAGCACCCCCTTCTCATGGGCTAGATCGGTATACATTTGATTCCACCCTTTCCTTAAATTTCTAAACTTTTGTCTATAGGCCTCAGGTACCAATTCATAAGCCTGGAGAATGGCCTCCTTTACTTCAGCATAATTCTCCGCTTCCCCCTCCTCCAGGGACAATGCCGCATATGCTCGTTGGGCCTTCCCCTTTAACACGCTTTGTAACAACGCCACCCACTGCTCTTTTGGCCACTTCTGATTTACTGCCACCTTTTCAAAAAGCAAGAAATAACTATCGACATCTGTCTCCTCGAACGGGGGTACCAATCTCAACTCCCTACTAACATTAAACCGCTCCGCTCGGTCTAACTCTTGATCTGTTCGCTCGTTCCTTACCTTCTCTATCTCACAGTCATGTTTCCTCTGTTTCTCTTTCTCGACTGCTTCTAGCTCCTTTAGGTGAATTTCATGCTGTCTTTGCCTCTCTCTTTCTCTCTCTCTCTCTCAACCCTTTCTCTCTCTCTCTCAGCCCTTTCTCTCTCTCTCTCAGCCCTTTCTCTCTCTCTCTCAGCCGCTTCCAGCTCTTTTAACTTAATTTCTCCACCTCTAACTGAACCGTCCCACTTGATGGTACCTTTTCAGGGATATCTCCCAATACCTCAGCTTCAAACACCTTCTTCCCAATGTAATACTGGATAATGGCCCTTCGCACCTCCCGCTTTTTCATGGACGACCTCACTTCTGCGAGGTTCAACCCTTCGCCAAATTTAACAAGTCTGATTTGGTGGCCGCTTCTAGCGCCCCCCCAGTCGGGTTTTTCATAAATTCACCCATGTCCATCTTTGCTGGTTTCCCGTCTGGCTACCCGCGTAACCAGATTCAAGTTTTTGACTACAAGCCCGATTCACTGGCCTCCCAATTTGGTGTCAAATCCCGAGATGAGAAACCCCAAGTTGTTGCGTATCCCGTAACTGGATAACTCACCAGCAAAGATAGAGAGGTCCGTTGGAGTCTGATGGCACTATTTTTGAACGGTTTTATTCATAAAGGGGGGCACAAAAGTAAGGTTAATACAAACACTCAGAACATATACATCGGCAAAACTCAATCTAAAGCGCGGGTATAGCAATAATCATCATTAAGAAATAATCTCGACTGTTGTCTAGGGGATAATATATTGTCCATTGGAAATATAAAAGTCACTCAGAAGTCTGCAGGTGTCAGTCTTTTTGGGGAATTGCTGGGTTTCACGTGTTTCAGAGAGAGTGAGGGAAATCAACAAAACTTGCCCGGGTCTTTGACGAAGCAACACTGTTGAATCAGGGGAGCGTTGTTTCCCTGTTATTAGTTCAAAGTCCTTCTCGGTTTTATCAGCCACCCGCTCCCCAGGCAGAGAAGTTACGGAGCGCACGTAGCTTTTGACTGGCTTCCAGCTATCACGGGAGCGTTGAGTGATCGAGTCCTTCTGGTGCGTCTCTCTGGGGTACTGCCTTCTGCAGTCCCCTTTTATCTTGACTTGCAGAGTTGTAGATGTCCATCAAAGTAGGGTGATGCAATCCCCACCCCCACATTGCCCGAGGGTGTCCATATCCGTGGTAGCTGTCACGTAGCAGGGTCATGCCCTCAGCACAGGTGTCTCTGAGAGCCATGGCCAAAACCGTTGCATTGTCTCTCATTTTCCTGGGTCCGAGACCCAAATTAATAGTGCTCTTGCGATTCTCCGGAAGGAGGGGGCTGCTCCCGCCCCTTCGGCCCCTCAGAGCTGTGGTACATTCATAACACCTCCTCTCTATCCAAATTTGCTTTAAATGACAATATCGAACCTGCCTCTACTACTTCTACTGGAAGCCCATTCCACACAGCTACCACTCTCTGAGTAAAGAAATTCCCCCTCATGTTACCCTTAAACATTTTCTCCCTAAGTCTTAACTCACGTCCTCTTGTTTGAATCTCCCCTACTCTATAGAAATATAAAAGATGAATATAAATATGAAGATATCCACGTGGCTGGTCCAACTAAAGCTGTAGTCAAAGGTAAACTCCAGGATACTGGTGGTGGAGAACTCAGTGATGGTACCAAAGCTGAATGTTTGCAAGATATGCTTAGATATTTTTTACACTGGAGATAATCATTGCCTGGCAATCCTGAGGCATGATTATTACTTGGCAGTTATCAATGTTGCCAAATCTTGCTGTATGCAGTTATTATATTTTTATTTAGAGATACAGCATGGTAACAGGCCCTTCTGGCCAAATGAGCCGACCTCCTTGCAAACCACCTTTTTAACTCTGGCCTAATCAAAGATATTTTACAATAACCAATGAACCTACTCACTGGTACGTCTTTGCACTGTGCACCTGAAGGAAACCCACAGGTATACTGGAAAGACAAACAAGTTCTTACAGAAGGTGCCAAAATTGAACTCAGAGCTGTATTGGTGTCATGCTAACCACTACACTAGCGTGGTGCCCTCCTTGGGATGATTAACCTCTATGGTAGGATAAGTAAAGATCCAACTAACAGAATGTTTTCCCTTCAGTACCCATTGACTTCATTTTTACCTGAATACATTAATACCAGACTCAATCAAATTCGACCTTGAATTTAAATCTCAACTCGGGCATTCAGCTTTCTGGTCCAAGTTTGGACCGAGGATGTGATGAGATCCTGGTGAAACGGAGACTGAGTATCAGTGGTAGGTATACTATTGGAAAGTAAGAGCAGCTTAATAGTAACAGATTTGATCACATTGCTGGCTTAGAGTAGACTTATTGGGGAATAATTAGCTAGACTGTATTTATCTCAGACATTCAGAGAAATTTCTAGTTGGCTGCTTAGTATGTTGTAACTGTGCTGTAACTATTTTGAGTTATAGATTCACAAAGTCAAAGAGCAAAAAATTTTAGATGCATACCCTTTGGCCCAACAAATCCGTGCTGTCCTCCTAGTAAGTACTAATTTGTTGTGTTTGGCCATATACTTCCAGGCCTTTCCCCTCCATGTACCTACCCTATGCACAGTATCCTAAATTGTACTTGCCTCAACCAATTCCTTTGTATGTTACATACACTGTCCCTATCACCCCCTGGCAACTTTAAAATTGTTCCTTCTTGACCCAAATATCCGCCTCTGAGTTTGGACTCCCCGACCATGGGTTAGAGGTAGAGCTGGTTCAGCAAGACAAATCTGCTGTATTACACCAGGGATGTTGTATGGCCTTATGTTTTTGGCCAGAACCTTAAGCCATTTTTTGATATCGTACAGAATGAATTGATTGTCTGAAGAGTGGCTTTTATAATTTAGGGGATCTCATGAGGAAGCCAAGATGAATAATCTATCCAACTGATCATTTGTGTGAATGCTTTAATATTTTCTGTGGTGGGTCTTACCATTGCTAAGGATGTGAATATTCTTGGAGTCTTTTAAAGATCAAACTTCAAAGTATATTTATTATTAATGTATGGATACCATATACAACTTCGAGATTCTTTTTTTTGCAGACAACAGGAAAATAAAAAAAATAATAGAATTAATGAAAAACCAGATGACAAACATCCAATGTGCAAAAGAGCAAATGATATAGATAATAATAAAGTAAGTAAATTATACGGAGAACAGGAGCTACAGAGAAAATGAGTGTACAGACTGTGGAGCCAAGTCAGTACTGAGGCAAGTGAAACCATCCATGCCAGTCCAGGAGCCCAATGGTTGTAACGCACCAACTGTTCCTGAACCTGGTAGTATGGGACCCAAGACTCCTGCACCTCCCATGAGACAGAAATAGCTAATGGACAGAAAGATGTCAAATGCAGGTAGTAGGAGTGAGCACCGATGGAGGAACCAGGCTGGCACAAAGAAGCAGAGCTGGACACCTCTGAACACATGTTTCTTCCTGTCAATTGTTTAGCTGATGCTTACACGTGATGGGAATTTGGTCTGATTGGTGGTGATAAGGAAGCTTAGCTCTGTTTATTGTGACTCAATAGGGTTTCATCGAAAGACTTCATTATGGCCACCTTGGAACATCATTAGCAATAGAACACACTGCCATAAGCAATTCATTGATCATTGATCACTGACATGGTCTCTTCCATCAGAGTCAAGGACAGATAACCATCTGGAATTACACTGAATTGATACCGTCCAGATGTCCAAGTCATATTACAGCTAGAGCTTTCAATTCATCATTGTTAATCACATTTTAATGTGATTCTAGATTAACACAACAATTTTCCAAAACAATATTAGCTTTGTAGCAGCTTCCATAGGCTACTTTAGTCCAATGTGTTGCCTTGAACTTTTGTTGTCAGGACCTAATGTGTCAACTGGTCATGATGTATAATTAATCAACTATATTTGAAATAATCATGATTGCGGATTGACAGAGGTCTACAAACTCAAAATTGAAGCTTAGTTTCTTGGAGGGAAAGTTATCTTTGGTCACTAACATAAAAATCTAATCCTTCCTCTACAAATTTAATTTCGTGTGGCCAGATCAAACTAGCCAATGGATCTATGAACAGCCCATTAGATACAGTACACAGGTCAAACCATTCCTAATGCCCATGTCTTCACTTTGTGATGAAGGAGTCAGCTGCACACATCTTGCACTGTTCCTAAAATCAGCATTAATAATACAGAGCCAAGAGGCTGAAGATGTTTTGTTGTCTTTTAGCACACATATCAAATATGGCAAGTTTTCATATCAATAAATAGAGTTACAGACCAGGATAGGAAAAGTAAGTTGCTGGAATAACTTATCGGAATCAGGTTCATTATCTCTGACATGCATCTTGAAATTTGTTTTATGCTGTTTTGTGGCTGCAGTACAGTATAAGACAAAAAAATCTACAAGCTACAATAAATAGATAGATAGACAAATAGAATGAAAGAGAAATAGCAAGGACCATTCAGAAACCTTATTGTAGAGGAGAAGAAGTTGTTCTTAAAATATTGAGTGTGGATATTTGGGCTCCTGTACCTCCTTCCTGACAGAAATAACAAAAGAAGGCCATGGCTTGGGTGGTGAGGGTCTTTAATGATGGATGTCTTTCTTTAGAAACTGCCTTTTGAAGATGTCATCCATGGAGAAGAGGCTTGTGCCTTGTTATCCTTGTATGCTCTCCTCGTGACCATATGGGTTTCCTCCAGATGCTCTGGTTTCTTCCCATGTTTCAAAGATGTATGGGTTATGATTTCTAAATTGTGGGCATACCACATCTGTGCTGGAAGTAATCCAGCAGCCACACAATCCTCACTGATTTGAGGCAAACAATACATTTCATTGTATGTTTCAAAGTACATGTGACAAGTAAATCTTACAGGTCAAGTCGTCAAGTCAAGTCAACTTTTATTGTCATTTCGACCACAACTGCTGGTACAGAGCATAGTAAAAATGAGACAACGTTTTTCAGGACCATGGTGTTACATGACACAGTACAAAAAACTAAACGGAACTACGTAATAAAAAAAACACAGAAAGCTACACTAGACTACAGACCTACACTGGACTGCATAAAGTGCACAAAAACAGTGCAAGCATTACAATAAATAATAAACAGGACAATAGGCAAGTCCAAGCTCTGGGTGTTGAGGAGTCTGATAGCTTGGGGGAAGAAACTGTTACATTGTCTGGTTGTGAGAGCCTGAATGCTTCAGAGCCTTTTCCCAGACGGCAAGAGGGAGAAGAGATTGTATGACGGGTGCATGGGGTCCTTCATAATGCTGCTTCCTTTGTGGATGCAGCGTGTAGTGTAAATGTCCATGAGGGCAGGAAGAGAGACCCCGATGATCTTCTCAGCTGACCTCACTATCCGCTGCAGGGTCTTGCGATCCGAGATGGTGCAGTTTCCGAACCAGGCAGTGATGCAGATGCTCAGGATGCTCTCAATACAACCTCTGTAGAATGTGATGAGGATGGGGAGTGGGAGATGGACTTTCCTCAACCTTCGCAAAAAGTAGAGACGCTGCTGGGCTTTCTTTGCTATGAGCTGGTGTTGAGGGGCCAGGTGAGATTCTCCGTCAGGTGAACACCAAGAAATTTGGTGCTGTTTACGATCTCTACCGAGGAGCCGTTGATTTTCAGCAGGGAGTGGTCACTCCGTGCCCTCCTGAAGTCAACAACCATCTTTTTTGTTTTGTTCACATTGAGAGACAGGTTGTTGGCTCTGCACTAGTCCATTAGCCGCTGCACCTCCTCTCTGTAAGCTGACTCATCATTCTTGCTGATGAGATACAATCTCTCCTGTACGTCTCCTCATCACCATCTGAGATTCTGCCAACAACAGGGTTGTCATTGCTGAATTTATAGATGGTTTTTGAGCCATGCCTAAACACTCAGCCATGTGTGTAGCGAGGGTAGAGCAGCAGGTTAAACCCACATCCTGCAGATCCACTTGTACTGAATGTCAGGAAGTAGAGGTGATCTATGCTGACTTTTCATTTTAATTACGGTACTAATAGTTAAATTTACTTAAAATAGACACATTTAATTTTTGCTATTTTCTGATTTTTTTACACATTTTAATTTCTCAAATACTTTCATACTGTTTTAACACTGACCAGCCAAGGCACAAGAAAGGTATGGGTAAAGTTCTTTGACCGCATCACTTGGCCATCAGACTGTTAGTAGATTTAGAAAATTGCTGATTTAAATCTTGCCACGAATTTTATATGCACATTTGCACAATGAAAAACTGTTACACTGACTACTGTCTAATTGCTGCTGAACAATGAATACAGCAAAGAAGGCGGATCTAAGTTATTCAAAAAGAAGTCAGATGTAGTTTTCACCGAATGAGCTTTGGTAGTCTAGAATTCATTGCCTGAAAGGATGATGGGTGTAGGAACGCACTGTATTTAAAATATCCAAATGAGTACTTGAAGAATCACAACTACAGGACTATGTATCCCAAGAGCTAGAGTAAGATTATCCTCAAAAGCTCCAACTTTGCATTGGCTTTCATAATGGAATTGATATCTACCTATGGTACCATAAATTCCAAATATTTTTTGAGATCTCTAAATGTCATCAGAATAGCCTAATCCAAAATTCACTAAATTTTTTCCAGTTAATTATCGTTAGCTCTATTTCCAGTTCAAAATGCTGTAAACACCTTTTCCCCAGTTTAATTGTTCTGAACTCAATGAGTTGTTTCCCCCCATTCATCAAAGTGGTGTAATAAAGATACACCACTTTGATTAATGACTCTGTGATTCTGTGGTTAAGAAGGCATGCAGTGCATTGGCCTTCATCAACCATGGAATTGAGTTTAGGAGCTGAGAGGTAATGTTGCAGCTTTATAGGACCTTGGTCAGACCCCACTTGGAGTTCTGTGCTCAGTTCTGGTTGCCTCACTACAGTAAGGATATGAAAACCACAGAAAGGGTACAGAGGAGATTTACAAGGATGTTGCCTGGATTGGGGAGTATGCCTCATGAGAATAGGTTGAGTGAATTTGGCCTTTTCTCCTTGAAGCGACAGAGGATGAGAGGTGATCTAATAGAGGTATATAAGATGATGAGGGGCATTGACCATGTGGATAGTCAGAGGCTTTTTCCCAGGGCTGAAATGGCTAGCATGAGAGGGCATAGTTTTAAGGTGCTTGGAAATAGGTACAGAGGAAATGTCAGGGGTAAGTTTTTTTATGCAGAGAGAGGTGAGTGTGTGGAATGGGCTGCCAGCAGCGGAGGTAGAGACAGATATGATAGGGTCTTTTAAGAGACTCCTGGATAGGTACATGAAGCTTAGAAGAATAGAGGGCTATGTGTAACCATAGGTAATTTCTAAGGTAAGGACATATTTGGGATGGCTTTGGGGGCTGAAGAGCTTGTATTGTGCTGTAGGTTTTCTATGTTTCTATACTAGGAAGAAGTAATTTCAAGTAATTGATGCTGGGATTATTCCTAAATTATATTTTTCATATGCCTCAAATATAGGTTGCATTGTGATGAAAATCAAATATTTTCATCAGTTCCTTTGCTACAAAGATCTCCATTTCACAGAAGAATAATGAGGTAGAAAATTTGCACTTCACCGTTCTTAACTCAATGTAGCTGGAAGCATGTCACATTGTTTCTAATTATTCAATTCCAATGCCCCATGGCAGAAACCTTGAGTCCAATGGCCTTCACTGAAATTCAGGTGAAAATGTAAATATGTGCAACATCTTGACCTTTTCAGACATGAGGTACTGCAAGAATGTGTGCCGTGAATTAGAGAATTCAAGAGATATGAATTCTTGAGAGTTTGAAAGAATAAGAGCAGATTGAATTCTACATATTTATAGTGTTAGTCAAAATCAATGCAATGACGATGTTTTCCCTTGTTGAGGAGGCTGGGACCAGGGGTAAGGCTATATCAATCTTTCCTGTAGTGTGTGGTGAATCTTTATAATTAGACCAGTCTTTGGTATTCACTAAGGAGAAGGATATTGAATTGTGTCAGGTAAGGGAAACAAGTAGGGTAGTTATGAAAGCTATGATGATTAAAGAAGAGGAAGTACTGGCGCTTTTAAAGAATATAAAAGTGGATAAGTCTCCAGGTCCTGACAGGATATTCTCTAAGACCTGGAGGAAAGTTATTGTAGAAATAGCAGGGGCTCTGACAGAAATATTTCAAAGGTCATTGGAGACAGGGATGGTGTCGGAGGATAGGCGTAATGCACATGTGGTTCCATTGCTTAAAAAGGGTTCTAAGAGTAAACCTGACAATTATCAGCCTGTAAGTTTGACATCAGTGGTGGGTAAATTAATGGAAAGTATTCTTAGAGATGGTATATATAATTATCTGGATAGACAGGGTCTAATTAGGAACAGTCAACATGGATTTGTGCATGGAAGGTCATATTTGACAGATCTTATTGAACTTTTTGAAGAGAAAAGCAATGGATGTTGTCTATATGGACTTCAGTAAGGCCTTTGACAAGGTTCTGCATAGAAGGTTAGTTAGGAAGGTTCAATTGTTAGGTATTAATATTGAAGTAGTAAAATGGATTCAACAGTGGCTGGATGGGAGATGCCAGAAAGTAGTTGTGGATAACTGTTTTTCAGGTTGGAGGCTGGTGACTAGTGGTGTGCCTCAGGGATCTGCACTGGGTCCAGTGTTGTTTGTCATATACATTAATGATCTGGATGATGGGGTGGTAAATTGGATTAGTAAGTATGCAGATGATACTAAGATAGGATAATGAAGTAGGTTTTCAAAGCTTACAAAGAGATTTAGGCCAGTTGGAAGAGTGGGCTGAAAGATGGCAGATGGAGTTTAATGCTGATAAGTGTGAGGTGCTACACTTTGGAGGACTAATCAAAATAGTACATTCATGGTGAATGGTAGGGCATTGAAGAATGCAGTAGAACAGAGTGATCTAAGAATAATGGTGCATAGTTCCCTGAAAGTGGAATCTCACGTGGATACAGTGGTGAAGAAAGCTTTTAGTATGCTGGCCTTTATAAATCAGAGCATTGAGTATAGGAACACACACAAAATGCTGGTGGAACATGCCAGGCAGCATCTATAAGGAGAAGCACTGTCGACATTTCGGGCCGAGACCCTTTGTCAGGACTAACTGAAAGGAAAGATAGTAAGAGATTTGAAAGTTGGGATGTAACATTAAAATTGTAGAAGGCATTGGTGAGGCCAAATTTGGAGTATTGTGTACAGTTCTGGTCACCAAATTATAGGAAAGATGTCAACAAAATAGAGAGAGTACAGAAAAGATTTACTAGAATGTTACCTGGATTTCAGCACCTAAGTTACAGGGAAAGATTGAACAAGTTAGGTCTTTATTCTTTGGAGCGTAGAAGGTTGAGGGGGGGACTTGATAGAGGTATTTAAAATTATGAGGGGGATAGATAGAGTTAACATGGATAGGCTTTTTCCCATTGAGAGTAGGGGAGATTCAAACAAGAGGACATGAGTTGAGAGTTAGGGGCCAAAAGTTTAAGAGTAACAAGAGGGGAAATTTCTTTGCTCAGAGAGTGGTAGCTGTGTGGAATGAGCTTCCAGTAGAAGTGGTAGAGGCAGGTTCGGTATTGTCATTTAAAGAAAAATTAGATAGGTATATGGACAGAAAAGGAATGGAGGGTTATGGGCTGAGTGCGGGTCAGTGGGACTAGGTGAGAGCAGGAGTTCGGCACGGACTAGAAGGGCCGAGATGGCCTGTTTCCATGCTGTAATTGTTATATGGTTACATGCTTATAAGACATAGGAGCAGAACTATCCCCCTCCACCTATCTTTGTATCATCTCCAAATTTTGCCACAAAGTCATCAATTCCATTATCTAAATCACTGACTAAAAATCTGAAAAGTAGTGGTCCCAATACTGACCCCGAGGAACACCACTATTCACTGGCAGAAAACCATAAAAGGCCTCCTTTATTCCCACTCGCAGCCTCCTGTCTGTCAGCCATTTCTCTATTCCAGTATCTCTCCTGCAACACCATAGGATTTTTTCTTGTTAAGCAGCTTCATGTGTGGCACTTTCTCAAACACCACCTGATATGTTAATGAAATCCACTGCCTCTCCTTTGCCAACCCTGTTGTTTACTTCCTTGTCAGGCAAAATTTACCTTTACAGAAACCATTCTGACATTGATTTATTTTATCATTGGTCTCCAAGTACCTCGAAACCTCATCCTTAATAATAGACTCCAACACTTACCCCAACCACTGAGGTTAAACTAACTGGCCAATAATTTCCTTTCTTCTGTCTTTGTCCCTTCTTAAATTGTCCCATTCTTAATGCTGATAAGTGTGAGGTGCTACATTTTGGTAGGATTAATCAAAATAAGACATACATGGTAAATGGTAGAGCATTGAAGAATGCAGTAGAACAGAGTGATCTAGGAATAATGGTGCATAGTTCCCTGAAGGTGGAATCTCATGTGGATAGGGTGGTGAAGAAAGCTTTTGGATGTTGGCCTTTATAAATCAGAGCATTGAGTAAAGGAGTTGGGATGTAATGTTAAAATTGTACAAGGCATTGGTACGTCCGAATTTGGAGTATTGTGTACAGTTCTGGTCACCAAATTATAGGAAAGATGTCAACAAAATAGAGTACAGAGAAGATTTTCTGGAATGTTACCTGGGTTTCAGCACCTAAGTTATAGGGAAAGATTGAACAAGTTAGGTCTTTATTCTTTGGAGCGTATAAGGTTGAGGGGGGATAGAGATATTTAAAATTATGAGGGGGATAGATAGATTTGTCGTGGATAGGCTTTTTCCATTGAGAGTAGGGGAGATTCAAACAAAAGGACATGAGTTGAGACTTAGGGTCAAAAGTTTAAGGGTAACATGAGGGGGAATTTCTTTACTCAGAGAGTGGTAGCTGTGTGGAATGAGCTTCCAGCAGAAGTGGTAGAGGCAGGTTCGGTATTGTCACTTAAAGCAAAATTGGATAGGTATATGGACAGGAAAGGAATGGAGAGTTATGGGCTGAGTGCAGGTCAGTGGGATTAGGTAAGAGTAAGTGTTCGGCACGGACTTGAAGGGCCGAGATGGCCTGTTTCCATGCTGTAATTATATGGTTATATGGTTAAAGAGTGGGGAGATGTGACGCTGAGCTTTTCTTCTGCTGCCTCTGTTGCCAAGCCTATTTCTTCCACCACCTCCTTTGGCAAGGACTCTTCACTGCATACTGACAACCCCTGCTCCAATCTTCAGCCCTCCCCCTCTTCCTGGTCTTTTGCCTGCTCTGGATCTTTTCATTGCCAACTGCCAACGGGACATCAACCGTCATGACTTCAGCACTCCTTTCTTCAATTCCAACCTCACTCTTTACAAACACTCTACTCTCCACACCCTCCACACTAATCCTAACCTCATCACCCAACCTGCAGATGAAGAAGATGCTGTAGTAGTCTGGCATGCTGAACTTAACCTTGCTGAGACTCAGCAATAACTCTCAGACACCTCCTCTTGCTTACCCCTCCAACAGGATCCTGCTAAGGAGCACCAGACCATGCATCCACTGCCAGGAACCTCACAGTTCCTGCACCTCATACCTCCCATTTCTAACTCCTACCCAAGATCCACAAACCAGCTTGTCTAGGTAGACCCATTGTTTCAGCTTGTTCCTGCCCCACTGAACTCATATCTGCAAATCTCGACCCTGTTTTATCCCCCATAGTTCAGTCCCTTCCTACCTACCTCTGTGACATTTCACATGCTCTGAATCTTTTCAATGATTTGAAGTTCCTTGCCCCCATCATCGTATTTTTACTATGGATGTCCATATGGATGCCCATGGCCATCGCAAAAGCCCCAAAGCTCTCCATTTCTTTCTGGACACCAGACCCAACCAGTTCCCCTCCATCACCACTCTCCTCCATCTAATGGAACTTGTCCTCACTCTTAATAACTTCTCCTTCGACTCCTCCCACTTCCCTCAAACTAAAGGTGTAGCTATGGGCCCTCACATGGGTCCCAGATATCCCTGTCATTTTGTCACCTGCGTGCAACAGTCCATGTTCCAAGCTTACACTAGTGTCCATCCCCTAGGTTTCCTTTGTTACATCAATGACTGCACTGGTGCTGCTTCTTGCATCCATGCTGAGCACGTTGACTTCATCAACTTTGCCTCCAACTTCCACACTGCCCTCAAATTTATCTGGACTATTTCTGACACCTCCTTCCTCTTTCTCAATCTCTGTCTCTGAAGACAGCTTATCTGTTGATGTCTATTTTAAATCCATATTCACAGCTACCTGGAATATATCTCTTCCAACACTGTGACTTGTAAAAATGCCATCCTCTTCTCTCAATTCCTCCATCTCCATCACATCTGCACTCAGGATGAGACTTTTTATTACAGGATGAAGGAGATGTCCTCCTTTTTCAATAAAAGGGGCTTCACTTCTTCCACCATAAATGCAGCCCTCAACTGCATCTCTTCCATTTAGCATACGTCTGCCCTCACCCCATCCTCCCACCCTCCTTACCAGGAATAAAGTTTCCTCCTGTCCTCACCTACCACCCCACCAACCTCCACGTCTGGCACGTAATTCTCTGAAACTTCTGCCATCTCCAATAGGATCAAGCATACCTTTCCCTCCCCCCACTTTCTGCTCTCCGCAGGGATTGCACCTTATGTGATTCCCTTGTCCATTCGTCCCTCCCCACTGATCTCCCTCCTGATACATCTTTGCAAGCGGAACAGGTGCTACACCTCCTCCCTCACTACCATCCAGGGCCCTAAACAGCCCTTCCAGGTGAGTTGACACTTTACCTGTGGGTTTTTTTGTGTTTTTTACTGTGTTCGGTGCTCCCAGTATGGCTTCCTGTGTATCGGTGAGACCTGACGTAGGTTGGGAGACTGCTTCGCCTGGTGCCCACCCATTTTAATTCCACCTCCTATTCCCATATGTCCAACCATGGCCTCCTCTACTGTTGCAATGAGGCAACACTCAGGTTGGAGAAACAACACCTTATATTCTGTCTGGGTAGTCTCCAACTTGATGGGATGAACATAGATTTCTCAAACTTCCAGTAATTACCCTCCCTCACCATTCCCCATCCCCTTTTCCCTCTCTCACCTTATCTCCTTGCCCCCCATCACTTTCCTCTGGTGTTCCTCCTCCCTTTTCTTTCTTCCATGGCCTTCTGTCCTCTCCAATCAGATGACCCCTTTTCCAGCTCTGTATTTCTTTCACCAATCAATTCCCAGCTGTTTACTTCATTCCTTCCCCTCCCAGTTTCACTTATCATTTTGTGCTTCTTTCTCCCCATCCCCAAATTCTTCTTCTGTGGGACTTATCAATCCTGCACCTTGTGAACTATTCCCAGAAACTTCAGCCACCTCTGCTCTGCCTCATCTCCGACATATCCTCCTCCAATCCACCTGGGCAAGTTCCTTTCTCATGCCCCTGGAAGTCCCTTCATTCCATTGCAATACTGATGCATGTGACTTTTGCTTCTCCCTCTCACATTGAATTCAATCATATATGATCACTGTCTCGTAGGGGTTCCTTTACTAATTAGCTCACTAATTCTGTGTTGTGCAGCCTCAGTGATTCAATTAATTCATAAACAACATTGACACATTTTTGATATTGAAGGAATTAAGAGACATATTAGAAAGATGCATGAAAATGATCAGCCACAATATTGTTGATGGCACTTCTTGTCTGTGAAGCCCTGAACTCAAAAGGAGATTTGAAGCCTGGTGGCGTAGTGGCATCAGTGCTGGACTTCGGGGCGAGAGGTCCCGAGTTTGAATCCAGCCAGCTTGCTTGCATGCTCTCCATCCGTGCCTGGGTTGAGTGTCGAGCAAGCAACTTGACCTCATAAAAAAAAACACCTGGAGAGGCATGGGCTCAGCCAGGTTTCAGATGCCCAAGACACACCATATAGTGAGCAATCACCAAAAAGATCGGTGCAAAAAGCTTGCCATGACAGTGCCCCAATGACTCCACCAGGAGCTCAGGGCGCGCGCACACACACACACACACACACACACACACACACACACATACTATGCATCTACTCTTCAAGGACTAGCTTACTTCCCTGTCTAGTTTTTGTTGCAAGGTTTAGCTGCCAATACCTACTGCCTGGGTGTGGGTACCCTCTCCTTGCTAAGGAGGTGATACTTCCAGCTAACAAAGTAGTTTAAACACAGTTTATTTTGTTTTTAATGATACATGTTTACATTTAGACAAAGTTCTTAATACACATTCACAGTGGGTTTCTGATTTATTAAAGATTTCCAGATGATGAAAGACTTACAAACTACAGAGGATTTCCAAAGATAGGTACAATTCTTATGAACTGGAAGAAGATGTGTTGCAGAGAAATGAGTCATCTGTCATAGAAACTGAAGGCTGAGGAATGAATTCTAACTCTTCTTTCTGTCATTCTCCTTGTCATTCCTAACAATCCACAATGTTCTTGATATTTATACTATTTTCTTTTGATGACGTTTTTCAGATACCTTTGCTGAAATTAAGTAATTCATACAGATGGTCCTAAAAGCTTCTGGTGACAGAGATTCCAAACTTCCACAATTAATGGTGTGAGGATTGACCCTCTAAGTACACAAACATCCCAACTTGTGACTTTGTTTGATGCGCTAGGTGACATAATCCCATTGCCTTTTGCTTGGCTATTGAAAACAAGAAGTAAAGCTGTACCTTCAACAAACTGATTACTGCTTGCATTTACATTAAAAACTGGAGACTGGTTCTTGTTTACAACACTACCTGCCACTCCACCAATCTTCGTATCATCTGTAAACTTAGCAACAAAGCCATCTATTTCATCATCTAAATCATTAATATACAGAATGAAAATAAGTGTCCCAACACTGATCCACTAGTCACTGGCAGCCAACCAGACAAGGACCCTTTTGCTCCTACTGGCTGCCTCCTACCAACCAGCCAATTCTCTAACCTTGTTAGTAACTTTCCTGTAATACCATGAGCTCTGATTAGCACTCTAGAAGTTGTTGATGTTATTAGACTTTTATTTTGTGGCTATTGAGGTAAATTTTAATCCTAATATCCATAAATGAACAAAAACTGTACTCAGTGGCCAGGTTATTAGGGGTTACTTCTGCACTTGCAAATATATTAATGCAAATATATAATCAGCCAACACACACAAAATGCTGGTGGAACGCAGCAGGCCAGGCAGCATCTCTAGGGAGAAGCACTGTCGACGTTTCGGGCCGAGACCCTTCGTCAGGACTAACTGAAAGGAAAGATAGAAAGAGATTTGAAAGTAGTGGGGGGAGGAGGAAATGCAAAATGATAGGAGAAGATCAGAGGGGGTGGGGTGAAGCTGAGAGCCGGAAAGGTGATTGGCAAAAGAGATACAGAGCTAGAGAAGGGAAAAGATCATGGGACGGGAGGTCTAGGGAGAAAGAAAGGGGGAGGAAAGCATCAGAGGGAGATGGAGAACAGGCAAACAACTAAATATATCAGGGATGGGGTAAGAAGGGGTGGAGGGGTATTAACGGAAGTTAGAGGAGTCAATGTTCATGCCATCAGGTTGGAGGTTACCCAGCCAGTATATAAGGTGTTGTTCCTCCAGCCTGAGTGTTGCTTCATCTTGACAGTAGAGGAGGCCATGGATAGACATATCAGAATGGGAATAGGACGTGGAATTAAAATGTGTGGCCACTGGGAGATCCTGCTTTCTCTGGCAGACAGAGAGCGTAGGTGTTCAGCGAAATGGTCTCCCAGTCTGCGTCAGGTCTCACCAATATATAAAAGGCCACACCGGGAGCACCGGACGCAGTATACCACACCAGCCGACTCACAGGTGAAGTGTCGCCTCACCTGGAAGGACTGTCTGGGGCCCTGAATGGTGGTGAGGGAGGAAGTGTAAGGGCAGGTGTAGCACTTGTTCCGCTTACAAGGATAAGTGCCAGGAGGAAGATCGGTGGGAAGGGATGGGGGGAGGGGCTGAATGGACAAGGGAGTCACGTAGGGAGCGAACCCTGCGGAAAGCAGAAAGGTGGGGGGAGGGAAAGATGTGCTTGGTAGTGGGATCCCGTTGGAGGTGGTGGAAGTTACGGAGAATTATACGTTGGATCCAGAGGCTGGTGGGGTGGTAGGTGAGGAAAAGGGGAACCTTTTGGTAGGTGAGGAAAGTGGGGTGGTGGGCGGATGGGGTGAGGGCAGATGTGCAGGAAATGGGAGAGATGCGTTTGAGAGCAGAGTTGATGGTGGAAGAAGGGAAGCCCCTTTGTTTAAAAAAGGAAGCCATCTCCTTCGTCCTGGAATGAAAAGCTTCATCCTTAGTGCAGATGTGGCAGAGACGGAGGATTTGTGAGAAGGGGATAGCATTTTTGCAAGAGACAGGGTGGGAAGAGGATAATTCTCCGTAACTTCCGCCACCTCCAACAGGATCCCATTGCCTAGCACATCTTTCCCTCCCCCACCCCACTCCGTATGCGACTCCCTTGTCCATTCATCAGCCCCACTCCTTCCCACCGATCTCCCTCCTGGCACTTATCCTTGCAAGCAGAACAAATGCTACACCTGCCTTTACACTTCCTCCATCACCACCATTCAAGGCCCCAGACAGTCCTTCTAGGTGAGGCGATACTTCACCTGTGAGTCAGCTGGTGTGGTATACTGCATCTGATGCTCCCGGTGTGGCCTTTTGTATATTGGTGAGACCTGACGCAGACTGTTTCACTGAACACCTACGCTCTGTCTGCCAGAGAAAGCAGGATCTCCCAGTGGCCACACATTTTAATTCCACGTCCCATTCACATTCTGATATGTCTATCCATGGCCTCCTCTACTGTCAAGATGAAGCTACACTCAGGTTGGAGGAACAACAACTTATATACCAGCTGGGTAGCCTCCAACCTGATGGCATGAATATTGGCTTCTCTAACTTCCGTTAATTCCCCTCCTCCCCTTCTTACCCCATCCCTGATATATTTAGCTTTTCCCCCTCCCCTTTTTTTCTTTCTTTCTCTCTCTGCCCATCACTCTGCCTGTTCTCCATCTCCCTCTGCTGCTCCCCTCCCCCTTTCTTTCTCCCTAGGCCTCCCGTCCCATGATCCTTTCCCTTCTCTAGCTCTGTATCCCTTTTGCCAATCACCTTTCCGGCTCTCAGCTTCACCCCACCCCCTCCGATCTTCTCCTATCTTTTTGCATTTTCCCCTCCCCCTCCTACTTTCAAATCTCTTACTATCTTTCCTTTCAGTTAGTCCTGACGAAGGGTCTCAGCCTGAAACGACAACAGTGCTTCTCCTATAGATGCTGCCTGGCCTGCTGTGTTTCACCAGCATTTTGTGTGTTTTTGCTTGAATTTCCTGCATCTGTAGATTTCCTCATGTTTGCCATATAATCAGCCAATCACTTAGCAGAAACTCAATATACAAGAGCATGCAGACATGGTGAAAAAATTCAGTTGTTTTATGTGTTGTACAGAGATTGATAGGTTCTTGATTGGATATGGCATCAAAGGTTACAGGAGAGGGGGGAACTGGGGTTGAGGAGGAGATAACATAAAAGGATCAGCCATGATTGAATGGCAGAGCAGATTCAATGGGCCAGATCGGAGCAGAGATGGGAGCATTATGTCTTATGGTCTTTAGAACAATTATGAAAAAGGTGATCTAAGTGAATTTGACTGCAAAAATTTTTGCTGCCAGTTGGGTGTTCCAAGCATCTGAGAACTTCTAAGCTCTTAAGATTTTGACAAACAACAGTCTCTAGAGTTTACATAGAATGGTGCAAAACAAAAAAAAAACATCCAGTCCAGTGTGGTAGTTCTGTGGGAGAAAAACCTTGTGAATGGAAGAGTTCAGAAGAGCAAGACCAGATCAGCTCAAGCTGACAGGAAGGTAACAGTAACTCAAATAACCACACATTACAACAATGGTGTGCAGAATAGCATCTCTGAATGCACAACATATCGATCCTTGCAGTGGATGGGGTACAGCAGATCAGGAACCAATTTATTAGTCACAGGAGTGTTAATGTTTTAGAATGTAAATATACTGTGTAAAATGAGTTTCTTTCACAGTCATTTTGAAGCAAATAACGATGAGTTAACAGTAAGCAAGGATATTGATGCATTTAAGAGCATACTACAGAAGTTATTCAGCCTCTTTCAAAACAACCCATCCAGTTAAACTGAGCTGCTTTTCAAGTATTGTAGCCCTCAGACATTTTTATATCATGTCTTATTAATGAAGGATGGGACAAAACTGAATAATGTCTTTGATGGTAAATTCCACCTTCCTTCATATACTGCCACCAATGACTGAAAGACTTGTTAGAATCCTATAATTTCAATTCCTCTAACCAACTTCATCTTACCTTACAAGAGAATCTTTTTCTTTCTTTCTTTCAGTCTGTAGTCTCTATTGCATTTTTTTATTGTTTTTATGAATTTACAGGAGGTGAATGTCATTGATAATATCTGCATTTAAGAGTCAGGCATCTTAATTAAAGGATATGTAAAATACTGAGACGGCTTTACAGCTCCTATAGATGAGAAAGGAGAGGCAAAGACAGCTGATCCATTTTTAAAAATTTATAGAATGTGGTTCTGGCCAGTATTTATTGTCCATCCTTGAACTCAGAATCAACCACCTTGATCGGTCTGGTTACCTAGATCAAACTAGAGAAAGTGAGAAAACATCTTACCTGAAGAACACTTCATGAAGAATGGAAACACTCAATAAAAGAGACAGCTGCTGCAAAAAGAGAAATGGAGATAATATTTCAGTTCAGAGACTCTTAATTAGAACTTGGAAAATGTGTAAGCAACTTACTTGCTTTAGTGTTATCAGAGAAGCTCGGAGAGATGGACAGGATAAGGTGCATAACTTCGATAGTGTGAGACCAGAATTGCCAAAGTGATTTCAATGTTAATGCAACACTTCAGTTAGTCAATTAACATGGGCTTTTTGAGACAAAGAAATCAAAGCAAGGGACATATACAGATTGTGAAGTCAGACCCTATGTGGCTTAGGTGGGTCATTTTTTAGAACAACACAATACAAGCTTCAGCCCATGGTGTTGCACAAACCTTTTAACCTTCTCCAGGATTAACCTAACAATTCTATCCCACATAGCCCTCCATTTTCCCTTCATTCATATGCCTATCTACAAGTCTTTTAAAACCCCTTAATGTATCAGCCTCTATCATCACCCAGGCAGCACATTCCACACACTTACCACTCTGGGTGTAAAAAAATCTACCCCTGACATCCCTCCTATACTTTCCTTCAATCGTCTTAAAATTATACCCTCTGATATTAGCCATATCTTTGAAGGTGCATTTGTTGTGAACATATATCATAAATATATAAACTACTTGAGGCACCTTATCCAGATGTTCTCGGCTTAATTCTTGAATTTACTGCTTTCATTTTCTTGTCCTGCTTTCTGAGTGCATCAGAATGAAACTCTGTGTAAAGAGAACATCCATCCTCCTTTCCACCTCCTGCAAAAATGTCTCCAGCATGTTGTTGAACACTTATAGAGCCTTCTCTCTTCATTTTCAGCTTTTATTGAGAACCAGAAGTGGCAACTGAAATGCACCTCCCTTTGAGGCTAGCTTTCAACTTCTGAATAATGTTCTTTATTGAACTGATAAGCCAGTGATCAGCAGGATTATCTCCTGCTATTAGTGTCAGTACCAAGCTGCACAAATTGGGAATGTTGCTGGAATGGTCAAAAAAGAACATCTCAACAACACTGATTTATGTGCTGTATTTCTTAACCCATTTTATCAACTTTCCTTCTGCCGAGTAACAATAGATTGTTTAAATAAAAGGATTGTACCCATCTCAGCCTTTACCTTAGAGGCTCGTTGGAGAAAAAGACTTCAGATGATGAGATCTGTGCTCTCTTCTAACTTTGGCCAATAAGAATGAGGATGATGCACCATCAATAACTCTCGGAGATGGGAGGTGAACGATAGGCTTTTATTAGCAGCAAAACGGAGCATGGCATCTCGGAGACTGAGGGAGGAACAGTGCCTTTATACAGGACTCTGTGGGAGGAGCCACAGGAGCAGTCAGCAGAGGGGCGTGTCCAGACAGGTATACATAGTTTACCACATTCACTCCCCCTTTGCTTTAAAAGAGAGTCCCCATGGGGCAAAGTTTCTTACAAGTATATATACAGGTTGAGTCTATCAGGTGGTCGATTCTGTCGCTGCGATCTACGTAGCAACGGTTGTGATTGCACCAGTGCCGGTTGTGATTGCACCGGTGACGGTGGTTGTGCTGGCTCTGGCCTGACTTGAGGTGCCAGCCCGTTAGGCGTCAGTAATCCCTCATGCGTGTGCATGGCACCCGGTATGGGAGTGTTGTGAGGAGTCTGTGTAGGGCTTAGTGTGTGCGGTGTCTCGTGGGTATATACATCGGTGGGTACGGGGTTCATAGTCACCATGGAGTGTTTGGGGTAGGGGTCTGGTGCTCCTGCAGGTGCCAGGTCGCAGACAGAGACCGTGTCCTCCCACCCATTAGGTAAGACCACGTAGGCATACTGGGGGTTCATGTAGGTGAACCCTCCCGACCATCAGGGAGTACTTATTGCTCCTCGCATGTTTCCGGAGCAGCACTGGCCCTAGGAACATCAGCCAAGCCGGTAGGGTGGTCTCAGTGGCAGACTTCCTAGAAAAAGAAAAGAGTCACTCATGAGGGGTGGCATTGGTGGGCGTGCATAACAGGGAGCAGATGGAGTGGAGTGCCTTGGGGAGGACCTCCTGCCAGCAAGAGACCGGCAATCCCTTTGATCTAAGGGCTTAGAGTGTGGCCTTCCACACCGTGGCATTCTCCCTCTCCAGCTGTCCATTCCCCCGGGGATTATAGCTCGAGGTCCTACTAGTAGCAATACCCCTAGCCAGCAGGTACTGGCGCAGCTCATCACTCATAAATGAGGACCCTCTATCACTGTGGATATAACAGGGATATCTGAACAGAGTGAAGAGCTGGCGCAGGGCTTTTATGATGGACGTGGCAGTGGTATCGGGGCAGGGGATGGCAAAGGGGAACTGCAAGTACTCGACGATTATGTTGAGAAAGTAGACATTGTGGTCAGTGGGGGGAAGGGGGCCCTTAAAGTCGACATTCAGTTGATCAAAGGGGCGGGTGGCCTTGATAAGTTGCACCTTTTCAGGACGGTAGAAGTGCGGTTTGCACTCAGCGCAGACTTGACAGTCCCTGGTCATTGTCCTGATTTCCTCAAGGTAGTAAGGCAGGTTCTGAGCTTTCACGAAATGGTAAAGTCGGGTGACCCCTGGGTGGCAAAGATCTACATAGAGGGTGTATAGCCAGTCGAGCTGCGCGCTGGCACATGCTCCCCGTGACAGGGCATCAGGGGGCTCATTGAGCCTTCCAGGCCGGTACAGGATGTCATAGTTGTAGGTGGAGAGTTCTATTCTCCACCTCAAAATTTTATCATTTTTGATTTTGCCCCGCTGTTGGTTGCTGAACATGAACACAACTGAGCACTGGTCGGTCAGCAAGGTGAACCTTTTGCCAGTGAGATATTGCCTCCAGTGCGTAATAGCTTCCACTATGGCCTGGGCTTCTTTCTTCACCGCAGAGTGCCAAATTTCAGGGCCCTGAAGGGTACGAGAGAAGAATGCTACCGGCCTTCCTGCCTGATTGAGGGTAGCAGCCAGTGCAAAGTCGGAGACATCACTCTCTACTTGGAAGGGAATGGTCTTGTCCACTGCATGCATCTTTGCTTTGGCAATGTCCCCTTTAATGCGGCTGAAGGCTGCGCGGGCGTCTGCTGAAAGGTGAAATGTGGTGGACTTGACCAGGGGCGGGCCTTGTCTACGTAGTGAGGGACCCATTGGGTGTAATAGGAACAGAAGCCCAGGCACTCTGAGGATGGTGGGAAGAGGGAGTTCCAAAAGGGAGCGCATACAGAATGACCCTGTTCTCCACGACATACCCAAGGATAGCAAGTCGGGTGGTTCTGAACACACACTTGTCCCTGTTATAGGTGAGGTTAAGAGCTTTGGCCGCTTGGAAAAATCGTTG
The DNA here is from genome assembly GCF_030144855.1 of Hypanus sabinus. NCBI lineage: Eukaryota > Metazoa > Chordata > Chondrichthyes > Myliobatiformes > Dasyatidae > Hypanus > Hypanus sabinus. The sequence goes on along the minus strand of NC_082710.1, from coordinate 80,747,513 downwards.
GAGGTTGGTGTCGTGATCCTGCCAGTCATGACCGCAGATGGTGATGTTATCCAGATATGGGAACGTGGCCTTCAGTTGGCACTGGTCCACCATCCAGTCCATTTCCATTTGGAAGACAGAGACACCATTCGTGACCCCGAAGGGAATGCGCAGGAAGTGATAGAGCTTGCCGCCCACCTCGAAGGTGGTGTAGGGGCTGTCCTCCAGGCGGATGGAGAGCTGACGGTAAGCGGATTTCAGGTCTATGGTCAAGTACACCTTGTACTGAGCTATCTGATTGACAATATCCGTGATGCGGGGTAGGGGGTAAGCGTCAAGCTGCGTGAACCTATTGATGGTCTGCCTATAGTCCACGACCACCCTATTTTTCTGCCCGGTCCGAACAACAACACCTGGGCCCTCCAAGGACTTGTGCTTGGCTCAATGATCCCCTCCCTGAGCAGCCTCTGTTCCTCTGACTTAATGAAGGCCCTGTCCCCCGCACTGTACCTCCTGCTTTTAGTTGCTACAGTTTTACAGTCAGGGGTCAGGTTGGCGAACAGCAGTGGGGGAGGGATCTTGAGGGTGGAGAGGCTGCAAGTGGTGTCAGTAGCGCAGCTGTTGGCATGCTGCTGGGTGGAATGTGTGGGTTGGTGTGTGTGGGTGGTCAGTAGCGGGGTATATGACAAAGTACCACAAAACTGAGGATTTCTGACAGTGATTGGTGGGAGGGGCCCGTCATACTCCATTGTCACACTTTTCAGGTGGCTCTGGAAGTCGAGCCCCAATAGCACAGGGCACACAGTTGAGGCAAGACCAGTAACGCAAAGTTCCGATATTCTGTGCCCTGCACCACCAATGTCGCTACACAACCCCCCTGGAGGTCTGTGGATTGCGATCCAGAAGCCATGGTGACATGGTGACCTTCTGGCTTACAGGCTGTGTCACGAGTCCACAGCGTTGCACCGTGTCTGGGTGAATAAAACTCTCAGTGCTGCCCGTGTCAAACAGGCAGCTAGTCCTGTGCCCCTCCACCAGGATGTCCATCATAGACCTTGCGAGCTGGTATGGAGCACTTTGGTTGAGGGTTACGGAGGCCAGAGTTGAATCACCGTCTTGGTGCCCGGTAAGCACCCATGGGTCGGAGGTGGGGCGAGGTGGCACCCATAAAGATGGCCGCCCCCATGCCTCACATGTGGCGGGCAGGCAAGATGATGGCGACCCAGATGGCCACCCCCATGCCTCGCACGAGGCGGGCAGGCAAGATGGCGGCGACCAAGATGGCCACCCCCATGCCTCGCACGAGGTGGGCAGCCAAGATGACGGTGATCAAGATGGCGACCCCCATGCCTCGCATGCAGCGCTGCTCGACCCCGCTTGTAGTTTGGACTTACAGGCCTTGGTGAAATGTCCCTTCTTTCCACAGCTGGAGTAGGTAGCTTCTCGGGCTGGGCAGTGTTTACGGGGGTGCTTTTTGAGTCTGCACGGACTCGCGACTGGCAGCAGCCAAGGTCGATTCGCCGGCAGGTTGCGGGGTCTGCAGTGTCCACGGGGCCGGCGGGAGATCGCGCTCCTGGACGGCATCAGCATCGTGCAGAGCGGCCTCCAGCGTGTCGGCCAGCTCGATCTCTGAATGTAAGGTAGGATCGACATGTTCTAGTAGCCGCTGGCACACATACACGGACCTGATCCCTGTAATGAAGGTGTCTCTTACTAGCAGCTCTGCATGCTGTTCCGCAGTCAGTCCCCTGCAGTTTCAGGCCCGCACGAGTGTCTGTAGGGCCTGGACAAACTCAGCGCTCGACTCTTCAGCCTTCTGCCACCGTGTCGATAAGCAATGTCTTGTGTAGACGGTGTTCACTAGCCGCCAGTATTGTCTTTTGAGGGCATCCATCACACCCTAGTAGTCCGTTTGGTTCCTAATCATGGAGTAGACCCTTGCACTGACTCTGGAGAGGAGAACCCTGCGCATCATGGCAAGGTTGGTCACATGAATCTCCTCCAGGTATGATTTGAAGCATGCTAGCCAGAGTTTGAAAGTGTCGCCCGCTTCCTGGGATTGTGGGTCGAGATCCAATCTGTCTGGTCATAAAATGCTCTCCATGTTTTAAAATTGCTGCTAATAAAATTGATGCACCATCAATAACTCTCAGAGAGAGGAAGTAAACGATAGGCTTTTATTAGCAGCAAAATGGAGCATGGCTTCTCGGAGACTGAGGGAGGAGCAGTGCCTCCAATCCCCTTTATACAGGGGTCTGTGGGAGGAGCCACAGGAGCAGTCAGCAGAGAGGCGTGTCCAGACAGGTATACATAGTTTACCACAGAGGACTTGCATATGAATATGACAGTAGCAACAGATATAGATACAGATAACCAAATCTATCAATTTTCTGCATGACTGGATCATGTGAAATTCATTGTAAGAGCCCGGTCTTCAGAATCACTTAAGCTTCCAGTCAGAACTGTTACATTATCCAAGGCTCTATTAACTTCAATAGAAAATGCAGGGCAAAGATTTAACAGGTGTTGAGATTTACATATAAATTATTTGCCTTTAGTCTAATATTTTTAATTGTATCTGTATCTTATGGGATATCAGTAAACTTTTTTTTAAACACTTAAAAATTAGATTTATTTAATTTAAGTACTTCTTCTGTAAATGTGACTATCCTGGATATTTAAAAGCTATTAACATTTCCTCTACACTCCATAGCTATCAAAGCCACTCCCCAGCATTGTCAGACATTAAATACCATTAAGGATATTCCCTGCTTTGCCAACTGTCAAATCCAAAATATTTGGGAGTTTGGGATGCATGAAGTTATTAACAACAAAGTACATGACTCTGGGATACAGAACCAAGATCATTCTGACTCTACCCAAAGATGTTGTTGTTATGGATGTAGTCAGATCACATCATTCTGACTCTACCCACAGACAATGTTGAGGTTGTGGTCAGATCACATCATTCTGACTCTACCCACAGACAATGGTGAGATTTTGGTCAGATCACATCATTCTGACTCTACCCACAGACAATGGTGAGATTTTGGTCAGATCACATCATTCTGACTCTACCCACAGACAATGTTAAGGTTGTGGTGTTACGTACTCGTGACATGACAGTGGTACCCTTGTCACATGACTGGGGTTGAAGCTATACTGGACTTGAGGTAATGGTCTTGTGATGGTGGCAAGATGTAATCTTCCTGCCAGTGGAGATCATGTGACAGGTTTTTTTATAGGTTATAAAAGGAAGACCCCACCCTGTGAGGAGGGGCAGTTCGTGGCTGGATTTGCCATGTTGACTTCATGCCAGTGCGTGATTTAATGTGATGATGCAGTTTAGTTGAAAGATGAAGTTTTATCTAATGCCTAAAGTTTAAAAGGTCATTGCCAGCAGTTTCTTTACAATACTGCTAGTTGAGAATCAGTGGAGAGTGAAGATCGGAGTTCGGGAGTTAAAGATCGAGGAGAATCGATTTTCGACGGTGAAACGAGTTTGACCTTGTTTAATCCTTATTTGGAAGGAATTCGTTGACTGTTCTCATGTTAATCTCTGCGGGATAGCAGAAGATTGAGGACAGTGTGATAAAGGAAAGGTCAGTACCTTTAAGCCGTTTCATTTCATAAATTCTTCATGGGAAAAGTTTGACGTCGGGGACTGAAGCAAAACGACGTGAAAGAGAATTTGAATTGTCTTATAAAGTCTCTCCTTTTAAATGGGCTGTAAGCATTCTTGAACTTTTGGCAATAGTACTTTAAATAAGTTTTGCAACATCACTTTAAGAACTGTTTGAGCTGGATCGCTTTAAGAACTGCTCAAGCTGCCGCACAGCAGCTGATTTCCGGTTACGTTTGTGTTTGTTTACTTTTGGGGGGTTTGTTTTCAGTGTTTAATAAATGTGTTATTTGTTGTATAAGCCCTTGCCAAACTCATTTATTTATTGTTGCCTGAATACGTAACAGTGGTCAGATCACATCATTCTGACCCTACTCACTGACAATGTTGATATGAATATGTTCATATCACACGGTCACTCAGGGCAATGGGCTGGGTTAGCAACTTGTGTCCCACCCCATTCTTTATCTTTATAAGTCCTGCCGTGGATCAAATTTGGTTGAAGTAGAGATCCTTAAGAAATTTTGCAGAAATAAAGTAAATAAAGCCTTGGAAACAATTTCCAATAGCTTATTTCTTTTGTGCCTGTAAAAAAAAATGTTGGTGATTCTCTGATAAGTAGTTTTGACTTGTGCAATCTAAGGAGAGATTTATATTACCTCATAATAATAGATTCAATGACACACTAGTCAAAAGGCTGATGATCAAGGCAAGAGACCTCATTAGGGATTATTGCATATAAAAATGTCAATAATGATTTCTATAGGATTGGCTAGCTTGCCATTTTTTGATTGATGTTGTTATTATCCATTCAGTGCAACAAGAAGTACAATTATACCTCAGAAATGACTTGAATAAGCAACCCGAGATCGGATTCTCAGAACATTCTTCAATTCATTGGCAGCAAGATAACTGAAAACATCTGCCTGATAAAAGTCTAGGCACATAATCACCTGAAATTAACAGAGAATAAATTAGAATGCTCAGGCAAATGTCTACGGAGGTGATAGCACACAGGAACTATTAACAATTTGAAAGGCAATTCAGCAATTGCATTTATGCGAATGCAACAAACAACAGAGCAATATTTATTGGAGTTGCTAGAAATCTTAAATTAAAAGAGGAAATACCAGAAACACTCATTAGGTCAGGCAGTATCTGTGGTAAGAAAAATACAATCAATGTTTTAGATCAACACATACAAAGTGCTAGAGGAACTCAGCAGGTGAGCAGCAACTGTGGAGAGGAATAAATATTCAACATTTTGGACTAAGACCCTTCATCAGGACTGGAAGGAATGAGGAAGAAACCAGACTAAGGTGTATAAGTTGGCAGGTGATAGGTGAAACCAGTTGAAAATGAAAGTGGACTGGTGGGTGGGGGAGGAGGGGCTGAATTGAGAAGCAGGGAGCTGATAGCTGGAAGAGATAAAGGGCTGAAAAAGAAAGAATCTAATAGAGAGGACAGTGGACCATGGAAAGAGAGGAGGAGGGGCTACAGAGGGAGGTGAGGAGAAGACAAGGGGTACGAGTGGAGGTAGAAAGAGGAGTGAAAGGTAACAATCACTAACTAAACTTAGACAGGAGAGTTCAGATTCTTGTCAGTTAACAAGATGCCTTTATTCTGTCAGTTTAAGAGGACATGGTAAGTGGAGTGGAAAAACCAAAGCAAAACAATTGCCTCTACTGGTGACCCCACGGATTTGTTCTACCTGCGCGATGTGCTCTCACTTCAACAGTGATTGCTCAAAAAGTTGCGCATATGTAGTTTGATCCTTTATTAGCAATTAGCAAACGTGCAATCTTGAAGTGATTAAACTTAAGCGTATCCAAGTGTAAGCTAAACATAGTTGATTATCATTGAACATTTGCAGAAGATACAACACCCGGTGGTGTTCAGCTAGTACAAATTGCAATGAACAAAGCACCAATCCACGACTCATTCTCACCATGGCCCATATGCATGTGATTAATTACCATAAAAAACAATGAATAGCAACACAGATAGGGAACAGATGCATGGCTCCTACAGTAAGGCTACATCCACACTACGCTGGATAAATCCGTAACTGAAGCTTTTTCTCTTCTTTTTTACCTTCCGTCCACACTAAAATGGCATTTTCATCTCCTGAAACCGGATCTTCTCAAAAACGCTTTCCAAGGTTGATATTTTTGAAAATGCTGCTTGGGCAGATCAGTGTGGACGGGGTAACCAGAGACCTCTGAAAATGCTATCAGACGGCAGCGCACTATTTCATTGTTTTCTTGAACGCAACCTAACAAGTTCAGAACAGACAGCAACAAGACTGAAGCCAGAAGAATTAGAAATGTATTCACCAAATACTTTGACCCATAACTTACTGAATAAATAAGTATACTGTACTCACTTTGCCGTTTTCTGTCCTTGCTCCTATGAAGGTGGTTTACCTATTTATAGAAGTACTTCTCTGACAATAGATGTGTAACAGCCTAATGTAACATTATATGGAAGTACAAGATAACACTGGTGCAGACATGTTTTACACATTTTACAAGGGGCTTTATTAATGCAACAGAGTTCAGCAGTTTTTCAATGTCCATTGTCAGCCGGGTCAATGTGTTTGTGAACTTCCTGTCGGTTGCCGACGTACACTCCAGTATTTGTTTTTTTTTAGTTTTAAGTTCTCCTGTGTGAAAGCCAACAACTGTCTGTCATTTTAAGTTTTTCTAGTCTGTAACTGCACAAAAACGCACTTCCACAGCGAGATACGACACCAAACATGTTGCTTGTTTTCGGTAGATGCGTCCTGCGCATGTGCAGTAGGAGGAGATTCACCAAAATCTTCATTTCAGTGTAGATAGAGATATTTTCAAAAACGCATAGTGTAGATGCCTATCGTTTTTACGCAAAACCAGCGTTTTCAAAATTATCCGGTCTAATGTGGATGTAGCCTAAGTGGCGAGAGAGTTTGTGCTCCTTTGATGTCAAGAGACAGCCCAACTCTAAGGCTAGGCCTACAGATTCACAGCATAGTGCTGGCCCTTCATCCCCCTTGTCCATGCCAAACAAAGTGTCTAATTAAGCTAGTCGTCCCATCACCCGCAGGCCTTCTATCCTTGACTCTGTCCAAATGTTTTTTAAACATTGTAATAGTACTCTCCCTTACAGCTTCCACCAGCAACAAATTCCATCCATCACTTTCTTTAATTAGTGATAGTCAAACCTGAAGTGAAGCCAAAATGAACTGAAGAGTCAATGGGAAGTGTTGGCCACCTTCTGATCAATCTGATTCTAATCAATCTGACATCATTCCAAATCACTGCTTTGAGTGCACAGTCAATCCTATTCAAAGGGTGCAGATTAATTTATTATTATTATCCTCACACCTGTTAACAGTGGTTATCCAATTTAGTTATTTGTATCAATAATTTCTCCTTTGGATTCTCCCACTTCCTTCAAACAAAAGCTGTAGCCATGGGCACTTGCATGGGTCACAGCTATGCCTGGCTTTTTGTTGGTAAGTGGAACAGTCTATGCTCCAAGCCTGCACTGGTATCCCTCTCACTCTTTTCCTACGCTACATCAATGACTCCATTGGTGCTGCTTTCTGCACCCACATGGAGCTCGTCAACTTCACCAGCTTTGCCTTCAATTTCCACCCTGCTTCAAATTTACCTAGTCCATTTCTGACATCTCCCTCCCCTTTATTGATCTCTCTGTCTCCATCTCTGGAGACAGCTTATCCACTGATATCAATTATAAACCCACTGACTCTCACAGCTATCTCAACTGGCATGGATAGAGGACTGGCTGACAGTGAGGAGAATAAAGGGCACCTTTTCTGTTTGGCTGCCAGTGAGTAGTTGTTTTCCTCAGGGGTCAGTATTGGGACCATTATTTTTCACATTGTTTCACAGCAATTCAGAAAATGAAATTGATGGTTTTGTAGCAAAATTTGCAGATGATATAAAGATAGGTGGAGGGATAGGTAGTACTGAGGAAACAATGTGATTGCAGCAGGACTTAGACAATTCGGAAGAATGGGCAAAATGGTGGCAGATGGAGTATAGTGTTGGGAAATGTAAGATAATGCATTTTGGTAAAAGGAACAATGGTGCAGACTATTATCTAAATGGGGAGAAAATTCAAACGCCAGAGGTGCAGAGGGACTAAGGAGTCCTTGTGCAAGGCTCCCAGAAAGTTAATAAACAGTTGAGTCTGTAGTAAAGAAGGCAAATACAATGTTGGCATTTATTTCAAGGGGAATTGAATATAAAAACAGGGAGATATTGCTGATCCTTCATAAGACACTAGTCAGGCTGCACTTAAGAGTATTGTCAACAGTTCTGGGCCCCATATCTCAGAAAGGATGTGCTGTCATTGGAGAGCGTCCAGAGAAGGTCCACGAGGATGATTCTGGGAAGGAAGTGGTTGAAACATATGAGGTGGGTTTAGCAGCTTTTGGCTTGTAATCACTGGAATTTAGAATGCAGGCAGATCTCATTGAAAACTACTGAATGTTGAAAGGACTAGATAAGGTGAATGTTTAGAGGCTGTTTCCTATTGTGATTGTGCATCCAGAAGTAGAGGGCACAGCCTTAAAATTGAGGGGCAACCATTTAGAATGGAGGTAAGGAGGAATTTTTTAGCCGGACAGTGGTGAATTTGTGGAATATTCTGCCACAGACTGTGGTGGAGGCCAAGTCCATGGATAGATGTATGGGGTTGAGTGGGATCAGGGACCAGCAATGATGAAATGGTGGAACAGACTCGATGGGCTGAATGGCCTAATTCTGCTCCTATGTCTTATGGTTTTAGAGTCTATCTGAGGTCTGTTGGTTCGGAAGTCCAAAACCCAGTTCTACAGTTGTGCATTTAGACCGATGAGTGGGAGTTTAATCATCAAAATCTCTGGGACAATATTATTTAATGCCAAGTTGAAATCCAGAAACAGCATTCTGACATGTGTCCTCATTTTCTAAGTGTGTCAGGGCCAGATATCCTTCCAGGAGTACTATTTGAGTAGATATCCTTCTAAGAAACATTTTCGATCCAGGTACAGTAATCTAATGGTTTCACACTCATATTTTCTTAAATTCAGAATGTTTTAATGGAACTAACCAAATTTAAAAGTCCCTGATTGCTAAGGTGTGACTTGAACTACACTCCACAGTCAATGCATCTTGCACGCAGGTCCTGTATCATAACCACTGCCCTCCATTACCCCAATGAAGGGATAATTCTTTTTTATGGCTCAGCAGACTCATCTGTGAATACTTTTGTTTGGTATCACCCATGAAGATAAACTGATCCCTTTCCAATCACTTTGAAATATTAAGAGCAAGCAATGGGCAAACAATGCAAGTCTGTGTTTCAGGGCCATGAGTGAAGTATCTGCATATTTTTATTTCATCTCTTAAAATGTCTGCTGCTCCAAATTCATCTACATGTATTTAAGTGAGTGAATTGAGACGTCTATATTCCTTGTATCATGGCTTTTCCCAGATCTCATCTCAGTAAATGCCACATATCTTCTGGAAGTTGGACCTAACTGCTGATGAGTTCATCCTCTCCACTGAATCTCCAGAATTCAAACATATCATTTAGGGAGGCTTTCTTTTGTCTTGAATTGCTCAATTGATGCATTGTACTAAGATTTAGGCTACATCCACACTAGACCGGATAATTTAGAAAACCCCGGTTTCGTGTAAAAACGATAGGCGTCCACACTATGCGTTTTTGAAAATATCTCTATCCACACTGAAACGGAGATTTCGGCGAATCTCCTCCTGCTGCGCATGCGCAGGACACATCTACCAAAAATAAGCGACATGTTTGGTGTTGAATCTTGCCGTAAAAGTGCGCGTTTGTGTAGTTACAGACTAGAAAAACTTAAAACGACAGACAGCTGTTGGCTCTCGCACAGGAGAACTTAAAGCTAAAAAAAAAATACTGGCGTGTACGGTGGCAACCAACAGGGAGTTCATGGACAGATTGACCCGGCTGACAATGGACATTGAAAAACTGATGAACTCTGTTGCATTAATAAAGCACCTTGTAAAATGTGTAAAACATGTCTGCATCAGTGTTATCTTGTATTTCCATACAATGTTACATTAGGCTGTTACACATCTATTGTCGGAGAAATACTTGCATAAATAGGTAAACCACCTTCATACGAGCAAGGACAGAAAACAGGGCAAAGTGAGTACAGTATACTTATTTATTCAGTAAGTTATGGGTCAAAGTATTTGGTGAGTACATTTCTAATCTTCTGGCTTCAGTCTTGTTGCCATCTGTTCTGAACTTGTTAGGTTGTGTTCAAGAAAACAATGAAATAATGCACTGCCGTCTGATAGCGCTTTCAAGTCTTCGGTTACTCCGTCCACACTGATCTGCCCAAGCAGCGTTTTCAAAAATACCCATCCTGGAAAGCGTTTCTGAAAAGCTTCAGTTACGGATTTATCTAGCGTAGTGTGGATGTAGCCTCTGAGACTTAGGATCTGATAACAGCGCCTTTTGGTCCAAATCATCGCACATTGCCTAAGTACACCCAATGTGACCCTAAGTGACCAATGAAGCTGGTAACCATACATCTTTGGAATATGGATGGAAGCCAGAGTACCCAGAGAAAACATAGGAAAATGTACACACTCCTTACAGAAAACTGCAGGAATTGAACGCAGGTCCCTGACGCCATAAAGTGTTAAGCTAACTGCTACACTACCATGCCAGCCCCATCAACAACAATTTAGTTTAAGTCAACAAACAAGTCAGTCACACCAGCCTATATTTGTCAAGACAATATTCACTTACATAACACCTTACCAAAGGTTTCTCTGCTAACGTTGTAGGGTATTTCATGTAATGGTCTTTCTGTAGAGGTAGTGTTTGGGTTACTGTTGGAGATAAGAGATGCTTAGGAATGTGGGCCATTCAGTTAGGAGAGTGGAATGGGGAGAAGGTTCTGGAGAAGGCTGAGGAACAGTTTTTGTGACTGACACTGGTGGTGGAGCTTTGTCTTTGTTTGGTGGCAGATGAAGAGAGAAGACATTGCAGAGAGCCAATTGTAGGGATCAATCCAGTGGGGAAACTCGATTCAATGGAGCCCAGGCGCGGATGTCTGCCTAAAATCGGTTTTTGGAAGATTTGAACTCTAACCTGTGCACATTTCACTAATTAATTATAATGGGCCCTTTTGTATTTTTTCTTTCTTTTCCTTACTAAATCTTTGGCGAAGTTAATGTTCACAAATATACTTCTTTGTATGCAGTGTATGATCTTTTATTTTATGCTGACTGGCTGTGGCAGGACAGAAAATAACACAGCATTCACATAAACTGGAGTTTGGGTGGGTAAGATATCCCAATCTCACGGATTTGATGGGACCAAAGTTGTGTACACCTTAGATGTAAGAAGCCAGAGAAAGGTGTGCTTATCACCGTGGAATCCAGTGGCTGGTAGTGAGAGGTGAACCAGCTGCATTTACAGAGACACCCAGGAAAGGGGTTTTCACTTAACAATCCAGCCCCTTTAAGAATTTACATATTCACTGCTGAAGAATGGCATCATAGTAATCTTAAGCATCAGAGTTACTGAAATGGTTGAATCAATGTTAAAGTTAAATATAGCATTTGCAAGTGCCTATATTTCTCCTGAAGTTGGAGGATATGCTTGTTTGATCCATGCTTATTTATTCTACAGAGTTAGTTGTGTGTGATTCTTAAGTTTTATTAAACATCCATGAAGACTGCTGAGATTTGAGAATTTAAAGCTTTGGTTTATTTTGTCATGAAGGTGTGATAACACTTTGCTCTTATGAGGGAAATAAAACTACATCAGTGGAGTTCTCGAGACTTGGAGCTTGGGATCAGGCTCTTTGGCCTAATTGTTCCACACTGGCCATGATGTCCACATTTGGTCTATATCCCTCAAAGACTTCCATTTTTGTATCTGAACAACTCACTTGTTCAAGTTATTGTACTGGCCTCAACCACTTCCTCTGACAGCTCGTTCCACATACATACCACCCTTTGTATAAAGAAGTTGCCACTCAAGTTCCCATTAAATTACTGCCCTCTCACCTTAACCTATGTTCTTACTTCTTGATTCACCAGCCCTGAGGAAAAGATTGAGTGTATTCAATGTATCCATGCCCCTCATGATCTTATAGACATCGATAAATTTCCTAGTCTCCTGTGCTCTATGGAATAAAGTCCTAACTTGTCCAATCTCATATAACTCAGTCACTCTAATCTTGACATCAACCTTATAATCTTTTCTGAATTCTTTCCAATTTAATAAAATATTTCCTTTAACACAGTGACCACAACCAAATGAAATATTCGAAGTGTGGCCTCATCAGCTTCATGCACCTACCTTCTATATTCAGTGCATTTCAGGGAAATCCATTGTCCCTATGTGCTACTCCCTTGTTCCACTCTCACATCTCCTTCATCCTTAGGAACTTTTGGGTGATTCAATCATCCCATTAGAAAACAATAAAGCTAGTTGGGTCACAATGTCTGTACTGGGACTTTGATGGAACTATCCATTTTAACCGAAATCCAATCAATCCCAGACCCTGGGTATTACCCAGTAGTCCAATAACTACAGTCATAGAGTCATAGCGTTCTGTGCAGCACAGAAACAGGACATTCAGCCCAAAGAGCTCATGCTAATCCATTTAAACTGCCTACTCCCATTGACCCCCATATCCCTACCATACATATACCTATCCAAAAGTCTAAAACACTGTCACAACCATCTGTGTGAAGAACTTACCCCTCATGTTCCCTTGAAATTTCTCACATTTCACCCTTAACCCATGACTTCTGCTTGTAACCTCAGTGGCAAAGGTCTGCTTGCATTTACCCTATCTATACCCCTCATAATTCTGTATACCTCTGTCAAATTTCTTTTCAAACTTCCATGTTCCAAGGAATAAAGTCCTTACCTATTCAATCTTTTCTTATAACTCAGGTCCTCCAGCCCCAGCAACATCCTTGTAAATTTCCTGTGAACTCGTTCAACCTTATTTACATCTTTTTTGTAGGTAGGCAACCAAAACTGCACATAATACTCCAAATTAGGCCTCACCAATATCTTATACATCTTCAACATAACATCCGAACTCCAGAACTCAGTACTTTGATTTATGAAGGCCAACGTACCAGAAACTTTCTTTATGATCCTACCTACCTGTGACACCACTTTCAATGAATTATGCACCTGTATTCCAAAATCCCTTTGTTCTACTGAACTCCTCAGTGCCCTATTGTTCACTGTGTAAGGCCTACATAGTCCTACCAAAGTGCAACACCTCACACTCATCTGCATTACATTCCATCTACTATTTTTTCAGCCTATCCCACTGCAAGCCATGATAACCCCCCTCACTGTCCACCACACCCCAATCTTGGTGTCATCCACAAATTTGCTGATCCAGCTAACCACATTATCATCCAAATTGTTGATATAGATGACAAACAACAATGACCCAGCACTGATCCCTGCAGCGCACCACTAATCACAGGCCTCGGGTCAGAGAGGTAACCATAAGACTGTAAGCCCATCGAGTTCACTCTGCCATTTCATCATGGCTGATCCAATATTCTTCTCAGCTCCAATCTCCTGGCTTCCCCTTATATTCTTTCATGCCCTGACCAATCAACTTCTGCCTTAAATATTCATAAAACTTGGCCTCCACAGCTGTTTGTGGCAAAGATTTCCACAGATTTGCCACTATCTGGCTAAAGAAACTCCTCCCTATCTCCATACTAAAAGGATGCCCCTCTATTCTGAGGCCATGTCCTCTGGTCCTAAACTCTCCCACCATAGGAAACATTCTCTCCACATCCATTCTATTGAGGTTTTTCACCAATCAATAGGTTCAATGAGATCACCCCTCATTCTCCTGAATTCCAGTGAATACAGGCCCAGAGCCATCAGAAACTCTTCATATGACAAGCTGATCAATCCTAGAATCATTAGTTAACATTTACTACCACTTTGGCTTCTCCCACAAAGTCAAAGTCTAATCTAATTTACTACATCATCTGATGGACTGAACCTTCTTGACCAACATCCCAGGCAGGACCTTGTCAAGTGCTTTACTTAGGTCCGTGTAGCCAATATCCACTATTTTGCCTTCATCAACTTTCCTGGTAACTTGAAAAACTCTTTAAGATTGGTTAGACATAACCTACCATGTATGAAGCCATGCTGACTATCCTTAATCTGTCTACATCTCTCCAGATACATATATACCCAAACCTTCAGAATGCCTTCCGATAACGTTGACACTACTGATGTCAATCTCACTGGCCTATAACTCCCTGGATTATTTTTAGAGCTCTTCTTGAACAGCAGAACCTCTGGTACTTCACCAATTGCTAAGGATGATTTAAGTATCTCTGCCAATGGCCTGGCAAGTTTTGCACTTGATGCACCATCAATAACTCTCTGAGACGTGAGGCGAGATATCGGCTTTTATTGATTGGAAGAAAGAACGAGCAGTAGTTGACCACCATACTACATCCTGGAGACTGAGGGCCGGGCTCAGGCCTCAATCGCCTTTATACCGGGGTCTGTGGAAGGAGCCACAGTCAGTGGGAGGGGCCCATGAGCAGTCAGCAGGGGGCGTGTCCAGACAGGTATATGTAGTTCACCACATTCAACCCCCCTTTGTTTTAAAAGAGAGTCCCCATGGGGCGAAGTTTCTTACAAGTATATTTACAGGTTAAGTCTATCAGGTGGTCGAATCTGTCGCTGCGATCTACGTAGCACCGGCTGTGATTGCACAGGTGCCGGTGGTGATTGCACTGGAGACGGTGGTTGTGCTGGTTCTAGCCTGACTGGAGATGTCAGCCCACTAGGCTTCAGTGATCCCTCATGCGTGTGCGAGGCACCTGGTATAGGAGTGTCGTGAGGAGTCTGTGTAGGGCTTGGTGTGCGCGGTGTCACTTCGGGTACAGGGTTCATAGTTACCGTGGAGTGTTCGGGTTAGTGGTCTGCTGCTCCTGCGGGCGCCAGGTCGTGGACGGAGACTGTATCCTCCCACCCATCAGGTAAGACCACGTAAGCATACTGGGGGTTCGCATGACGAAGGTGAACCCTCTCAACCAGCGGGGAGTATTTATTACTCCTCACATGTTTCCGGAGCAGCACTGGCCCTGGGGACGTCAGCCAAACTGGTAGGGTGGTCCCAGTGGCAGACTTCCTGGGAAAAGAGAATAGGCGCTCGTGAGGGGTGGCATTGGTGGACGTGCATAACAGGGAGCGGATAGAGTGGAGTGCCTCGGGGAGGACCTCCTGCCATCGAGAGACCGGCAACCCTTTTGACTTAAGAGCTAAAAGTGTGGCCTTCCACACCGTGGCATTCTCCCTCTCCACCTGTCCATTTCCCCGGGGATTATAACTCGTGGTCCGACTAATAGCAATGCCCCTAGCCAGCAGGTACTGGCGCAGCTCATCACTCATAAAGGAGGACTCTCTATCACTGTGGATATAGCAGGGATATCCGAACAGAGTGAAGAGCTGGCACAGGGCTTTTATGACAGACGTGGTAGTGGTGTCGGGGCAGGGGATGGCAAAGGGGAACCGCGAGTACTCGTCGATAATGTTAAGAAAGTAGACATTGCGGTCGGTGGAGGGAAAGGGGCCCTTAAAGTCAACACTCAGTCACTCAAAGGGGCGGGTGGCCTTGATAAGTTGTGCCTTTTCAGGACGGTAGAAGTGCGGTTTGCACTCAGCGCAGACTTGACAGTCCCTGGTCATCTTCCTGATGTCCTCCAGGGAGTACGGCAGGTTCCGGGCTTTCACGAAATGGTAAAATCGGGTGACCCCCGGGTGGCAAATATCTACATGGAGGGCTTATAGCTGGTCAAGCTGTGCGCTGGCACACGCTCCCCGGGATAGGGCATCAGGGGGCTCATTGAGTCTGCCAGGTCAGTACAGGATATCATAGTTGTAGGTGGAGAGTTCTATTCTCCACCGCAAAATTTTATCATTTTTGATTTTGCCCCGCTGTTGGTTGCTGAACATGAATGCAACTGAGCGCTGGTCGGTCAGCAAGGTGAACCTTTTGCTGGCGAGACACTGCCTCCAGTGCCTAATAGCTTCCACTATGGCCTGGGCTTCTTTCTCCACCGCAGAGTGCCGAATTTCAGAGCCTTGAAGGGTATGAGAAAAGAATGCTACTGGCCTGCCTGCCTGATTGAGGGGAGCAGCAAACACGAAATCGGAGGCATCACTCTCTACTTGGAAGGGAATGGTCTCGTCTACCGTATGCATCGTTGCTTTGGCAATGTCCCCTTTAATGCAGCTGAAGGCCGTGCAGGCCTCGGCAGAGAGGGGAAAAGTGGTAGACTTGACCAGGGGGTGGGCCTTGTCTACGTAATGGGGGACCCATTGGGAGTAATAGGAAAAGAAGCCCAGGCACCGTCTGAGGGCTTTGAGGGTGGTGGGAAGAGGGAGTTCTAACAGCATACGGTCGGGATTAGGGCCAATGACCCAGTTTTCCACGGCATACCCAAGGATAGCGAGTCAGGTGGTTCCGAACACACACTTGTCCCTGTTATAAGTAAGGTTCAGGGCTTTGGCCACTTGGAAAAATCGTTGGAGGTTGGCGTTGTGATCCGGCCAGTCGTGACCACAGATGGTGATGTTATCCAGATAGGGAAATGTGGCCTTCAGTTGGCACTGGTCCACCATCCGTTCCATTTCCCGCTGGAAGACCAAGACACCATTTGTGACACCAAATGGGACGCGCAGGAAGTGATAGAGCCTGCTGCCCGCCTCGAAGGCGGTGTCGGGGTGATCCTCTGGGCGGATGGGGAGCTGGTGATAAGCGGATTTCAGATCTATTGTCGTGTACACCTTGTATTGAGCTATCTGGTTGACCACATCCGTGATGCGGGGTAGGGGGTACACGTCAAGCTGTATGAACCTATTGATGGTTTGACTATAGTCCACGACCATCCTATTTCTCTGCCCGGTCCGAACAACAACCACCTGGGCCCTCCAAGGGCTTGTGCTTGGCTCAATGATCCCCTCCTTGAGCAGCCGCTGTACCTCTGACTGAATGAAGGCCCTGTCCCCTGCACTGTACTTCCTGCTTTTAGTTGCCATAGGTTTACAGTCGGGGGTCAGGTTGGCGAACAGTGGTGGGGGAGGGATCTTGAGGGTGGAGAGGCTGCAAGTGGTGTCAGTAGCGCAGCTGTCAGCATGGTTCTGGGTGGGATGTGTGGTTCGGTGTGTGTGTGTGGTCAGTAGCGGGGTATATGGCGAGGACCCACAAAACTGAGGATTCCTGACAGTGAGTGGTGGGAGGGGCCCGTCATATGCCATAGTCACACTTTCGAAGTGGCTCTGGAAGTCGAGCCCCAATAGCACAGGTGCGCACAGTTGAGGCATGACCAGTAGTGCAAAGTTCCGATATTCTGTGCCCTGCACCACCAATATCACTACACAACCCCCCCGGATGTCTGTGGAATGTGACCCAGAAGCCAAGGTGACCCTTTGGCTTACCGGCCGTGTCACGAGTCTGCAGCGTTGCACAGTGTCCAGGTCAATAAATCTCTCAGTGCTGCCCATGTCAAACAGGCAGCTGGTCCTGTGCCCCTCCACCAGGATGTCCATCGTTGACCTTGCAAGCTGGTGTGGGGCGCTTTGGTCAAGGGTTACGGAGGCCAGAGTTGAATCACCGTCTTGGTGCCCGGTAAGAACCGGTGGGTAGGGGCGGGGCATGTTGGTGCCGACAAAGATGGCGGGCATGCAAGATGGCGGCCCCCATGCCTCGCACGAGGTGGGCAGGCAAGATGGCGGCCCCCATGCCTCACACACAGCGCTGCCCGACACCCCTCGTGATTTAGACTTTTAGACTTACAGACCATGGTGAAATGCCCCTTCTTCCCGCAGCTGGAACAGGTCGCTTCTCGAGCCGGGCAGCGTTTTCGAGTCCACAGAAGTAACACTGCGCGGGCTTGCGACTGGCAGCAGCTGTGGTTAGGTTCGGGGAGTTCGTGGAATCGCAACTGGCAGCGGCGTTGGCAAATTCACTCGTGGGAACCGCCGGCAGCGGGGTCTGAGATGTCCACGGAACCGGTGGGTGATCGCGTGGCTGGACAGCATCAGCGTTGTGCAGAGCAGCCTCCAGCATGTCGGTTGTCTCGATCGCCGAGCGTAAGGTAAGATCAGCATTTTCCAGCAGCCGCTGGCACACGTACACTGACCTGATCCCTGTAACAAAGGCGCCTCGTAAGAGGAGCTCCGCATGCTGTTCCACCGTGAGAGTTTTGCAGTCGCAAGTTCGCACGAGTGTCTGTAGGGCTGGGAGAAACTCGGCGCTCGACTCTCCAGCCCGCTGTCATCGTGTAGCTAAGCGATGTCTTGCATAGACGGTGTTCACCGGCCACAGGTACTGTCTTTTGAGGGCGGCCAGTGCCCCTTGGTAGGTTGGCAGGTCCCTAATAAGTGAGCAAACTATTGGGGTGACCCTCGAGAGGAGAATTTGGTGCATAACAGCGGATTCAGTTGCACTAACCTCCTCCAAGTATGATTGGAAGCATGCAAGCCAGAGTTCAAAGGCAAGAGCTGCTTCAGGGGCTTGGGGGTCCAAATCCAATTTTTCCGGATGTAAAATACTTTCCATGTTTTAAAACTTCCAGTCAATAAAATTGATGCACCATCAATAACTCTCTGAGATGTGATGCGAGATATCGGCTTTTATTGACTGGAAGAAAGAACAAGCAGTAGTTGACTACCATACTACATCCTGGAGACTGAGGGCCGGGCTCAGGCCTCAATCGCCTTTATACCGGGGTCTATGGGAGGAGCCACAGGAGCAGTCAGCAGGGGGCGTGTCCAGACAGGTATATGTAGTTCACCACAACACTTGCCTCCTATAGGATCTGAGGGAATACCTTGTCAGTCCCTGAGTATTTATCCACCCTAATTTGCCTCAGGACACCAAACACCTCCTTCTCTGTAACCTGTACAGGGTCCTTAAAATTGATGCCACCTTGCCTCACTTCTATAGACTCTGTGACCATCTCCTGAGTAAATACAGATGCAAGGATCTCCCCATCTCATTTGGCTCCACACATGGATTACCATTCTTATCTTCCAGAGGACCGACCTTGCCATTTGCAATCTTTTTGCTCTTAATATATCTGTAGAATCCCTTCGGATTCTCTTTCACCTTGTCTGCTAGGGAAACCTCATGCCTTCTTTTTGCCCCCTTGATTTTTTTCTTAAGTGTTTACTTGCATTTCTTATACTTGTTCCTATCTGCCTATACTTGCTATACACCCTTTTTTCACCCAAGGCCTCAATATCTCTTGAAAGCCGAAGTTTCCTACACCTGTTATCTCTACCTGTTATTCTGACTGGCACATACAAGGTTTGTACTCTCAAAATTTCACTTTTGAAGGCCTTCCACTTACCAAGTACTGTAAGCTTTTGCCAGAAAACAGACAGGCCCAATCCACACTTGCCAGCTCCTTTCTGATATCGTCAAAATTGACCTTTCTCCAATTTAGAATCTCAACCCCCAAACTGCACCAATCTTTTTCCATATTTACTTTGAAACTAATGGTATTATGATCACTAGATGCAAAGTTTTCCCGTTCATGACCTCTATCCCATCTATTTTTCCCTCTTTTTAGAATCTATCCAATTTTATTTATAAACTTTCTATTGAACCCTTATAAATAAGAGCATTCCATTACAAAATCTGTCTCTATGGTAATAGATTAGAGAAGAATTCCAGGATGTATTTAACTTAATCTGATTTTCAGAAATTCTAGGAATATGAATGACAGTAGCATTTAGTCAAAGCTAATTTTGACCTTGAAATTATTTGTATACTAGTAGCATAGTGGTTAGCAGCATACCCACAGCACTGGCTGTAAGGTCAGAGTCCAATTCCCGTCGTTTTCTGTACAATCTGCTCCACTTTCCTCTCAAATTCCAAAGATGTGAGCAGGTTATGTTGATCACGGAAGTGTGACTGCACTTGCTGGCTGCTCAGCACAATCATCGCTGATTTGTTTTGTTGCGGGATCCTCACTGTATAGCAGCTTTAGACTGTCCCCCGTGGGCAGTGCAGGTGAACCTGTTGTAATGATGGGACAACTCATATACTCACACCCCATACCATTGTAGAGCCCCTGAATTCCGGGAGGCTGAGAGCAGTCACAGACAGCAGAAGGGCCGGTATTCAGCACGGGCATCTAATACAAAAGCTGAAAGCAGAAGTTGTTAAAGTAAAAGCTCACCAGGAAGGGGAGAGTAAGGAACAGGAAGGGAATGAGTGGGCAGACATCAGTGCAAAGAAGGCAGCAGAGGGACAAGAGGCAACTGAAATTACAAATGTGCAACAAGAAGTGACGGAAGCCAGTTTATAAAACTATATGAAGAGGTGGAGGCAGGAGAAGGAGAAATGAAGAAGAAAGGGACCAAAGGAGGGACCAGATGGGAGCTGGACACACGAGGGAAAAAGGAGTCCGTGGCACCACCATGTATTAGGCAGATACTAAGGAAGTTAAATCATGGGGTGATGCATCAGAGAAGGCAGAGCATAATCACAAACCTCCAGCAAGATCAATGGTGGCCAGGGATGGTCGGGGATGTCGAGAAATTCTGCCATTGTATCATATGTGCCCAGCATTACCCGGGTAAGGGCAGAGAGCTAAAGTTGGTAAACCAGCTACGGCTGAAGGGACCCGGGGAAAATGCCCAGATGGACTTCATGCAGCCCCTATCAAAAGGCAGGGGGAAGAGCTACTGTCTAGTAATTATGGATCACTTCACCTGGTGGGTAGAGGCTTTCCCAACAAGGGACTGCATGAGCAGCACCACCACACAGGTTCTGGTTCAGGAAATCCCCCCAAGGTGGGGAAGCCAAGCTCAGGTGGACTCGGATCAGGGAGCACATTTCACAGAGAAAGTGATGAAGGAAATGTCCAGACTGTTAGGGGTTCGACAAAGGCTCCATGTACCCTACCACCCTCAGAGTTCAGGAATGGTAGAAAGGATGAACCAAACAACAAGAAATCTTAGTTAAAGCTATAGCTGATATGGGACAGACATGGGTTGATGAATTTCCAGGAATCCTAATGAGATGGTGAGCAACCCCAAACTGCACGTTGGATCTCAGCCATGGAACCATAGAACATTACAGCACAGAAACAGGCCTTTTGGCCCTTCTTGGCTGTGCCAAACCATTTTTCTGCCTAGTCTCACTGACCTGCACCTGGGCCATATCCCTCTAAACCCCTCTCATCCATATACCTGTACAAGTTTTTCTTAAATGTCAAAAGTGAGCCCGCATTCACCACTTCATCTGGCAGCTCATTCCACACTCCCACCACTCTCTGCGTGAGGAAGCCCCCCCCCCCCAATTTCCCTTTAAACTTTTCCTCCATCACCCTTAACCCATGACCTCTGTTTTTTTTTTCTCCCCTGGCCCTACGAATTATTGATGGAGTGAGGAATGTGACTCCCTTGTGGGATAGCTACAGGTTGTGGGAGCCTGGGGCTTCCTGGGACAAATCTCAGTATGTGAATGACCAGCAGCAGCACCTTTCTGATCAGTGAGAGCCGGAAGGAAAGGAAATAGTCCTTCCACAGCCGGGTGATCAAGTCATGGTGAGGGTGCTGTCTGAAAGAGCAGGGTTTGCTCCCAGATGGATAGCACCACAGGTGGTATGTTTAAAAGTGACACTTGTATCTGTGTGCAGACTCAGTGAGGCAGCCAGTGGAAACACTGGACTCTGGTTAAATCATACAACTCAGCTCCTTGTTGCTCCCTCAGCCAGAATGGGGGATCAAGTTTACCTAGTAACTGTGCAGCTACAGGGAACCTAAGAAAGGAATACCAGCCAGCCACACCCGACCTGACCACAGCTGATGAAAACATGCCTGCAGGTAGAAGACACCAAGAACGTGACAGAAACCCATGAACAGCATGCTGAAGTGTGATGGCAATAATGCTCTCTAATGAAGGCTGGTTGCTGAAGGTAGATGTTTAGTTGAATAGCATAGAACTGAATGGATATTGGAGAAAATAGATGGGGAGGGATTTAAGTTAAAGCAGAGACAGCGGGTTCCACAACTTTGATGGCTTTTCAGACTGACAAAGATTGCACACGGCATCAGGAGGCAGTCACCCCCAGCCTGAATGAGGAGCGAATATAAATGAGCTGAGCCCTTTCAGCAGACAGGCCAGTGATCGGCTGGACAGTTCGGAAGGGGAGTGCCACCGGAGAGAGGTCCTTGCAGTCATTCAAATAGAGATCGCTCCCACCCCTTCCTGTATATCGACAAGAGGCTCTGTGAGCCTGATGCACTTACCTTGCTGGTGTCGCTGGAAAGAGAGTTTTAGCTACCAGACAATGAAAGGGTTAGGATGAGGAGTGTGATTAAAGTGCAAGGGGCCAGCAGGGGAAGAGCCAACAGGCATACTAACAAAGTTTCCTTTCTAAAGACTGTTGTTCTGGAACAATCTCTCTGCTTAATGTCTTGTAGATAGTGATTGGGGATGATATGGGAAGATGTAGATGCACATAAAGTAATCTGGCAGGGGGAAGAATTCCAAGGCAGGGCACTTCTGCTGCCCCATTTGAGAAAATCCTCCTTTAGTCTTTCCTGGTACAAATTTATTTTTGTCCAGGAAGGCCAAGAGGAAGGACTGTGAGAATGACTTCTGGGTTTAGTACATTTACATTTAGCAAATTACTTTGGCCACCAGCCTTCGAGTCTGAGTATAAATGGTGGATATAATTTGGAATGCAGCTCTGAACAATGGCTTACTGAAACCATGAATCCCAGCCCAGACAATGCTGATTAAAATTCATTTGGGTGTCTGTGGTGTGGGTACGAATCAGGAGGTGTGAAGGTTGGGGGTAGTTTCAAAGAAAGCATACATTGTAAATATGGAATTGCCCTTTAATGTTTGGAGCATAAAATATCAAACCCCACGTTGGGCAGCAGACCTGTCAACCAAAAGCATCTCCACGTGATGCCTGCTGTATCCTGTTTTGCCAAATAAAGAAGCAGATTCATACCTACTGTTACGTATTCAGGCAACAATAAATATATGAGTTCAGCAAGGGTTTTTTTTTATAACAAACAACACTTTTATTAAACACAGAAAACAAACCCCCCAAAAGTAAACAAACACCAACGCAACCGGAAACAGCTGCTGTGTGGCAGACCAAACAGTTCTTAAAGCGACATTGCAAAAACAGTTCTTTAAAGTGGTATTGCCAAAAGTTCGATATGCTCACAGTCCATTTAAAAAGGAGAGACTTTATAAGACGATTTAAATTCTCTTTCACTTCGCTTGGCTTCGATCCCCGACATCGAACTTCCCACGAAGAACTTACGAAACGAAATGGCTTAAAGGCACTGACCTTTCCTTCCTCACTAACCTCAATCCTTTCTGGTAAACCCAGGGATTAACGCGAAGATAGTCAATGAAATCCTTCCAAATAAGGATCAAACAAAGGTCGAAACCCGTTTCACCGTAGACAGCGATTCTCCTCGATCTTTAACTCCCGAACTTCGATCTTCACTCTCCACTAATTTCTCGAACTAGCAGAATCGTAAAGAACCTGCTGGCAATGACCTTTTAAACTTTCGGCATTAGATAAAACTTCATCTTTCAACTAAACTGTGTCATCACTTAAATCACGCAGTGGCATGAAGTCAACTTGGCAAATCCAGCCACGAACTGCCCCTCCTCACAGGGTGGGGTCTTCCTTTTATAACCTGTAAAAAAAACCTGTCACATGATCTCTACTGGCGGGAAAATGACGTCACTCCACCATCACAAGACCATTACTTCAAGTCCAGTAAAGCTTCAACCCCAGTCACGTGACAAGGGTACCACTGTCATGTGTCACAAGTACGTAACACTTCCCTCCAAAAAAACATTTTTGGTCTGACAAGAACAAAAATTTTTAACAATTGCTTACAAGAAAAACAAAGGTATAAATTTTATAAGATACGCAATATACAATACCATCATATAACAGCTTATAACTTACAATACAGTAGGAGTGTTACAATTGAAAAAAAACACTCCAAAAAAAAATTGCATTGTACATTGAACATCGAGATAGACAATCAGCAACCACATTATCTTTACCTTTAATATGAGTTATCACAATATTGTATTCTTGTAACATCATCCTCCAATTTAATAATCTTCTGTTTTTGTTTTTCATCTTACTCAGAAAAAATAATGGATTATGATCAGTGTAAACAATAAGTGGTTTTTGAGTTGTACCAACATATACCTCAAAATATTCCAAAGCTAAAACAAGAGATAACAATTCTTTCTCTATTGTCGAATAGTTTCTTTGATGCTTATTAAATTTCTTAGAAAAGTAAGCCACTGGACAATCAACCTCATCACCCTCATTCTTTTGCATTAATACTGCTCCTGCAGCCTCATCACTAGCATCAACAGCCAATGAAAAAGGTTTTTCAAAGTCAGGTGCTTTAAGCACAGGTTGTTGACATATCATTGTTTTCAATTTTTCAAATGCTTCTTGACAAGGCACTGTCCACACAAACTTCTCATTCTTCTGCAGAAGGTTAGTTAATGGAAGGGCAACATTAGCAAAACTTTTACAAAATTTTCGATGATATCCTACCATTCCCAAAAATCTTCTGAGAGTTTTTTTCCCCATTGGAGTCGAAATCTCTAAAATTGCCTGAACTTTTGCCTGAGCAGAAGCTACCTTACCTTGACCCACAACATAACCAAGGTAAGTAACGGTGGCATGTCCGAATTCACTCTTAGCTAAATTAATAGTTAGGTTAGCTTTTGAAAGCCTTTCAAACAATTTCTCCATCGCAATAATGTGTGCTTCCCAAGTATCATTTCCTGTCACTAAGTCATCAGTATAAGCATCAGTATCTTTCAATCCCTGAATCACAGAGTTAATCATCCTATGGAAAGTACCTGGGGCATTCTTCATCCCAAATGGAAGAACATTATACTCATATAACCCAGATGGAGTTACAAATGCAGAAATCTCTCTACCTCTGTCTGTTAATGGAACACACCAATACCCTTTCAATAAATCAATCTTTGTAAGGAACTTTGCTTTTCCAACTTTATCTACACAATCATCTACTCTAGGAATTGGATATGCATCTGTTTTTGTTACAGCATTCACCTTCCTATAATCCGTACAAAACCTAATACTACCATCTGGTTTTGGCACCATAACACATAGCAAACTCCAATTCGAGTTAGAATGTCTAATGATATTATTCTCTAACATATATTCAATTTCTTTCTCAGCAAGTTCACATTTTTCTATGTTCATCCTATATGGATGTTGTTTGATAGGTTTGGCATCTCCAACATTTACATCATGTGAAGCTATAGTAGTCCTTCTCGGAACATCTGGAAACAACTCCTTATATTTAAAAATTAACTCCTTCATCTGTTGTTTCTGCTCTAGCTGTAAATGTGCTAATTTCTCAACAATATTTTCCAGAATGGTTGAATTTGGTAACCTAACAGAAACAATGTTGGATTTAGAATGAAAGTCAGATGAATCATCTATCATGTTCCTAGTTAAATCAAACTCATTCTCACTAACCACAACAGTCACAGTATCAGATTGTTTCTTAAAATATGGTTTTATCATATTTATATGGCAAAGTTGTGTTGACCTTCTACGATCTGGAGTTTTTATCATGTAATCCACATCATTGATTTTAGACACAATTTCATAAGGACCATGAAATCTAGCTTGTAAAGGATTTGTCTGCACTGGGAAAAGAACCAACACCTTATCTCCAGGCTTAAACATCCTCATCCTAGCTTCTTTATCATACCAAGTCTTCATTTTCTTCAGAGCCAACTTTAAATTTTCCTTAGCTAAGCTACAAGCTTTATGTAACCTGTCCTTAAATTTCAAAACATAGTCCAACAAATTAGTGTGTACTTCCTTACGAATCCACTGTTCTTTCAATAAAGCTAAAGGTCCTCTAACTCTATGCCCAAACATAAGTTCAAATGGACTAAAACCTAAAGATTCCTGTACCGATTCCCTTACTGCAAATAAAAGTAAGTTTATACCCTCATTCCAGTCACTTTCATTTTCCACACAAAATGTCCTAATCATATTCATGAGGGTAGAATGAAACCTCTCCAAGGCACCCTGCGATTCTGGATGGTATGCAGACAAAGTGATTTGCTTAGCTCCCAATTTATAAGCTATCTGTTGAAACAATCCAGACATAAAATTACTGCCTTGATCAGTTTGTATCTCCTTAGGTAATTCAAAATAAGCAAAAAAATTTATAAAGGCTTTTGTCACAGTTTTATCTTTTATATTCCTAAGTGGTACTGCCTCTGGAAACCTAGACGAAGTACACATGATAGTCAACAAATACTGATAACCAGTTTTTGTCTTTGGTAATGGACCAACACAATCTACAATAACTTTAGAAAATGGTTCACCAAGTTCTGGAATAGGTTGTAATGGAGCTACTGGTGTAACCTGATTTGGTTTACCCACAATTTGACAAGTATGGCATGTTTTACAAAACATCGCCACATCTTTTCTTAGACCAGGCCAGTAAAAATGTTTTAAAATCTTGTCCACAGTTTTCCTTACCCCTTGATGTCCACCTAAAGGCACACTATGAGCTAAAGTCAAAATCTCCATTTCGATAAAGTTTTGGGACAACTACCTGGTAAACAACATTCCATTCCTCACTTGCAGGAATTGTAGGCGATCTCCACTTCCTCATCAACACTCCTTTTTCCAAGTAATATCCTACTGACACCTTCGCAATTTCACTACCTAGTAAAGCCTGCTCTCTTAATTTTATAATCTGAGTCTCTATTCTGCTCTGCTATCATCTCCTTCCGAGACAGAGATAAATCTTTATAGTCAGACTTACTCCAAGAATCTTGTTCAAACAACGAAGATAAGAAAGTCTCTGACACATCCTCAAAACTCGAATCCTGAGTTGAACAGTCCTGAGTAACAACCTCATTCTGTGCATCAATCTTTTTAGCCATAGCTCTAGTCACAACACAGGAAGAATCTGTGTTAGAATTCAACTCTGGGTCCTCTGAATCCATTGTCAAATGCACTTCAGGAAAAACTTGTCCACCTGCCAAGTCATTACCTAACAATAAAGAAATACCCTTCACAGGTAAGCTATGCTGTAATCCTACTTTAATAAATCCTGTAACTAACCCTGACTTTAAATTTACTTTATGTAAATGTACAGGCATAAAATCACTCCCAACACCTCTTATGTAATTTACCTCACCAGTATCAGACTCTTCATTAAACTTCAACACACTGTCTAACATCAGTGATTGAGAAGCTCCAGTATCCCTAAGGATTCTTATTGGTACCAGAGTAGATCCTTCTTTCAAGGATACAAACCCTTCAGTTATAAAATGATCATATCCCTTTTTAACTTGGTCAGACTCTAACAAATCCTCATTTGTGTTTATCAAACCCTGTAACTTTACAGGTGCTTCAGTATGTTGCACACAAGCATCTGGAACTGCTTCCTTCTCTTTCTTTTTCAATCTGAAACAGTTAGCTGTTACATGGCCAGGCTTCTTATAATAGTTACAAATAAGACCAAACTGTCTTTCCTTCACAGGCTTTCCTTTCTCATTAACCTCTGATTTAATTTCTGATTTACCTTGAGTCTCCGTGTTATTTTTCCTCTTAAAATTTCTGCCCTGAGGAAATTTATTCTTATGGATTAAAACATACTCATCAGCTAATCTAGCACAGTCCTGCAATTTATCAGTATCCCTCTCATTTAAGTAGGTCCTTACTTCAACAGGAATGCTTCTTTTAAATTCCTCCATTAAAATCAGCTCTCTCAATGTATCATAGTCCCCAATTACACTTTTAGAAGAAACCCATCTCTCAAAACACATAGCTTTATCATAGGCAAATTCCACATAAGTTTTTTCCACAGACTTTTTTGAACTTCTGAATCTTTCCCTACAAGCTTCTGGGACTAATTCGTATGCGTTTAAGATATGCCTCTTCACAATATCATAATCAAGTGCTTGCGCAGCAGTTAAAGCTGTGTAAACTTGTTGTGCTTTACCTTTAATTACACTCTGTAACAAAACTGACCATTTATCTTTTGGCCACTCTGACGTCCGAGCAATAGGTTCAAAATGTTGGAAATATCTTTCCACTTCTGTTTCACTAAATGGAGGGACCAATTTAATTTCTTGACTAGCAACAAACAGTTTTCTTGAACCAGAAGACTGCTTCCCAGACCTTAATTCCTCCATTGCATAGTCAAAATCCCTCTTCTTCTGATCCGCCTCCAATTTACACCTCTCCAAATCAGCTTTACTCTGTTTCAACCGCATTTGTTCGATTTGCAACTGCATCTCCAGATTACTTATTGGAAACGAATCATCAAAAACACCCGAATCCACATAGTGTAACGCGATTTTTCTCTGTATAGCAGCCTTAGATGCAGTCATCAAAATACCTTTAAGTTGCAATCTACTAGCTATCTTAAACACCTCAGTTTTTTTCGCCTTCGCCAACAACTCTGCATCTGGTGAAGCCAGAAACTCATCAATATTCATCGTTACCGAATACCACTCACAAGCCAATCAAACAAAAGAATCAATTTTCCAAGACACCAATTCAAAAGTTAGCAAGCATATAAACTCAAACAATCCAATCCAGATGCAGCCCCCCATATTTAATGTTACGTATTCAGGCAACAATAAATATATGAGTTCGGCAAGGGTTTTTTTTTATAACAAACAACACTTTTATTAAACACAGAAAACAAACCCCCCAAAAGTAAACAAACACCAACACAACCGGAAACAGCTGCTGTGTGGCAGACCAAACAGTTCTTAAAGCGATATTGCAAAAACAATTCTTTAAAGTGGTATTGCCAAAAGTTCGATATGCTCACAGTCCATTTAAAAAGGAGAGACTTTATAAGACGATTTAAATTCTCTTTCACGTCGCTTGGCTTCAATCCCCAATGTCGAACTTCCCACGAAGAATTTACTAAACGAAACGGCTTAAAGGCACTGACCTTTCCTTCCTCACTATCCTCAATCCTTTCTGGTAAACCCAGGGGTCAACGAAATCCTTCCAAATAAGGATCAAACAAAGGTCAAAACCTGTTTCACCGTAGAAAGCAATTCTCCTCGATCTTTAACTCCCGAACTCCGATCTTCACTCTCCACTGATTTCTCGAACTAGCAGAATCGTAAAGAACCTGCTGGCAATGACCTTTTAAACTTTATGCATTAGATAAAACTTCATCTTTCAACTAAACTGCATCATCACTTAAATCACGCAGTGGCATGAAGTCAACTTGGCAAATCCAGCCACGAACTGCCCCTCCTCACAGGTTGGGGTCTTCCTTTTATAACCTGTAAAAAAAACCTGTCACATGATCTCTACTGGCGGGAAAATGACGTCACTCCACCATCACAAGACCATTACCTCAAGTCCAGTAAAGCCTCAACCCCAGTCACGTGACAAGGGTACCACTGTCATGTGTCACGAGTACGTAACACTACCAGTTCTTTTCTCTGGCGACATCATTCACACAGCAGGGAGCATTCAATGGTCTTATAACAACAGCATGAAAGTTCTCCTTCAACCTCGTGATAAATGCTTTCAGGCTTTTGAATGGAGGGTGGCAAAGAAAAAATGCTCAAAGTGACTGTGGTCTTTTATTATGTTGACTGTTTTACCAAAGCAGCAAGGTATAGCAAGATTCCATGGAGGGAAGCCTGGTTTCCATGATGTGCTGAACTGAGTCCACAACTCTCTGCAGTTTCATACCAAGCTGTGATGTTTTCTAGGATGCTTCTGTACAATCGGCGAAAGTTAAATGGGCAATGTCAAATTTCTTTAGCCTCCTGAGGCTGGAGAGCTGCTGGTGAGATTTCTTGAAAGTGATAGATCTTAAGAAGCCTCAAATTAAGAAAGAGAGTTAGTGAGAAAGAGAGCTTCATAGAGGGAACAAAGAGTTCGAAACCTTGGCAGGTTGAAATGTGTTTCCAGTGTTTATTTTGATATCAGAAAGTTCTAGTATGAAAAAGGACATGATCCTAGAGGAGACTACAGAGAAAATGAAAGACTAGACCTGTCACTTCAACCATATGTCCTCACTCTGTAAATTGAGGGGTTTCCTACCTGGGAGCCAAGTAGGTCAGCAAACAGAGGGGTGAACAGGATTATTGTGAGTTGAGATCCTGGAGAGGTTTGGATGACCTTGTTTACCACTATGTGCTTTTATTCCTTTCAAATGACAGCACAATAATGTGAGTTTGCTTTGAACATTGCAAATCTTCTACAGCATGCAAATGAGAGATAAAACATGCTGAAAAATATTTAATTTTGGAGCAAAATTTACCTCAATAAATATTTGTTTCAGTGCACTTTGCAATCTGTACCCTTGCTAACGAAAAGCCGGCAGCCTGACCTTTTCCATTGCTCAAGGGGTAAAGGCACACAGTTGTGGAATATTCAAATTTCTCCTTTTTACATCTGTTAGCACTAACCAACCATCTGGTGTCGACAGTGAAGGATGCCAGTTGACTTATTTTGGAATTAAACGTCCCTCTGGAATATAAGACTCTCAAATGATGGAAACAGTCCAGGATTGGGCAGTGGGGAATCATCATTCAAAAGTTGGGTTATATTTATAGTTACAATGGGTGGTTCAATCCTTCCATGAGGTGGGAAGCAAACTGTTATAATGAACTGTTATAATCTGTTAATATACATCATACAAGCCTCTGAGACAGTCAAAATATATAATTCATCTAATATTATAATTAAGTATAATGTACAAAATTAGGTTATCAATTTGATGAGCTCACCTTTATATTTTGAGCTGCCTGATTATTATCTCTGCTGAAGATCAATAACTAACTTGATGATCAGAATTAGATCAGCATCAGTATCACTTTATTGCCAGCATAACATCCTGCAAAAGGTTTCACTGCTAACATAATGGTCTTTCTGTAGAAGCAGTGTTTGGGTTATGGTTAGAGATGACAGATGCTTTGGAATGTGAGCTAGGTCTTTTGTTTGTTGTGAGCTGGAGAGAGAAGATGTTGGAGAGATCCGGTCATAGGATACAAACCAGTGAGGAGACCATTATTGGATGGAGCCAGACGGCGAGATCGACTAAGGATCGGTGAAGTGAGCTCCAACTGGTGCATGGTTAACTGTTTAATTATAATGGGGCATTTTTGTGTTTCTTTCTTTTCTTTCCTAACCCTTTAGTTAAGATTCATAAATATAATTCCTATAATCGTATGCAATATGTTGTCTGTTGTTTCTTGGCACTAAGTTGTAACAAGGTTGCAAATTACACAGCAAACTGGGGTTTTTCATGGTAGAGCCATCTCAAGCTCACTGGTTTGGCAGGACCAGAGTGTGTCTTCCTTAGACTTTCGCAGCGAAGGAAAACAGCAAGGTTTTGAAACACACCAGAACCAACAACAGAAAATCTGCAGATGCTGGAAATCCAAGCAACACACACAAAATGCTGTAGGAACTAAGCAGGCCAGGCAGCATCTATGGAAAAGAGTACAGTTGATATTTCAATCTGAGACCCTTCATCAGAACTGGAGAAAAAAAGATGAGGAGTCAGCGTTAGATTGTGGTTTGGTGCCAAGCATAAAACATAGAACAATATTATCACAGGCAGCACAATAGCAACCAACAATTTACAAGACAATAGGGCAAAGAGCCATGAGAAATCAACAATTAGCAGAACGGTTGTACAAATGTCAATAATCAAACTTAAATAACTGTGAACATACGAACAGACACAATAATTATGAACAGAAAAATAGAGCAGGAAAGACTATAAAATGTTGCACTTGACTGAGTTTTGTAGAGAAGCTGGATAACTACAGGAAAGAAGCTTCAGAGATGACGTGTAGTCCTGGTGGTGACGGACTTGTTGCATCACCTTATGGCAATTTGGTGAATAGGTGCATGTGAGGTGGGTGGAGTCAGCACTAATTTTTTCAGCTCCTTTCTTCACTCTGGCAATGAACAGGTTTTTCTAGTGTCAGTAACTGAGAGCCAATGATCTTCTCTGCTGAGGGGACCACTCACTGCAAACCTGGACTTGGAAAGGGAGAAGGCGGTGGGAAACCAAATGGTGATAGAAGTGGTCACCATAATCTCAATGCCAATGTTGACTGAGTAAAAGTTCATCAGGATATGCTGTGAAATGTTACGTTTCCTAAGCTGGTGCAGGAAAAACAATCTCAGTTGGGATTTCCTAGTGATGAGAATAACAAATTTGTCCCACTTCAATGTATTGGTAATAGTTGTTGCCAGGAATTTGAACGATGACTCATTCAAAGCTTTACCATTAATTTCTGGGGATGGAGGGTGTCAGATAAGGGTTTGTCAGCAGAAGTCAATCCTCATTTCCACTGTTTTCATATTAAGTAGTAAGCTTCAAGTTGTTACGAGCACACCATACTGCAAGATGGTCTACATTTCTTTGATATCAGGTCACATCATTATTAGAGATAAAACCATCTATGGTCATGTCCATAAGATTATAAGACCATAAGACATAGGAGCAGAATTAATCCCATCAAGTCTGCTCCACCATTTCATCACAGCTGATCCAATTTTTCTTTCAGCTCCAATCTCCTGACTTCTCACCATATCCCTTTATGCCCTGTTGAATCAAGAATCTTTCAACCTCTGCCTTAAATATACATAAAGACTTAGCCTCCTGTGGCAACAATTACCACAGATTCACCACTGTCTGGCTAAAGAAATTCATTATCATCTCTGTTCTCAGAGGACTCCTCTGTTCTGATGTTGTGTCATCTGGTTCATCCTTTCTACATCCACAAACTTTAGGATTTTATTGGATTTCTCTGTGGAGGTACACTAAGAGCAGGAGGGGTGAAAGAACACCACCTTGGGGAGCGACTGGGCTATAGACATTGGTTCGGACAAATAGGAGCCCAGCGTTGCAGACAGTTTCCTGTCAGGAAGATCATAACCTACTGACATATACTGTAGGGTATAGCTAGCTGTGGATCAACTCCAGAACAGAACAGAAAGTGGAGCTAAAATCCACAAACAAAATCCTCCTGTAGGTGTTGGGGGAGTCCATATGTTGATGAATGTAATGAAAGCACATGTATCCTCAACTGAGCAATTTACTTAATAAGCGAATTGTAGTGTGTCAAGAAGAGGATCAGTAATTGGCTTAGCTAACATTCAACAGTCTTCAGACCTACTGAAGTAAGAGAGCCTGGCCTATAATCATTATGTCCATCAATCTTGTCTTTCTTCTGAACTGGAACAATTGTAGCAACTTTAAAGCAGTCCAGAATCCTGCATAATTACACGATGTTAATTATCTCAATGAATGCAGGTGCTGATTGATCCACACAATGCCTTAAGTGTAGCAGGTGAGGCAACATCAGGACCTGGCGTTTTCCTCATGTTCTGTTTTCCAAGTAGTTTGTGCATATCTTGTTGCTTCATAGAAAGTACAGAATAAGATGGAGGGGAGGGGTAAGAGGGAGAGGAGGCTAAAGAAGGTGAATGGGTCAAGGGTGGAGGGAGAATGGTGATTTTGGAGTGGTTGTGAAAGGGAGGGGTGTAGGGGCTCAGCAAACAGGATCAGAGGAAGTGAAAAGAGATAGCTGTTGATTGTCCTTATCAAACCAACAATAAAACTGATTGAGCTGATTGGCCAAGGCAGGAGAAGACTTGGGAGCACCTCTCTTTGAAGTTGGTAAGATTTATCAGAGAACTACAGACTGCCTGACAATAGTTGTTGAAGACTCCTTCTGGCCATTCCTTGATAGTGACTTTTGCCACTGTCAGAACTTTATTAAACTGCTGTTTTGCAGGGCTGTATTCCACTCTATCTCCAGACCTGTAGGCTTGATCCTTTGCAGATCTGAGAGTCCTCAACTCCTTGGTGAACCACAGCTTGGCGTTGATATAGACCCTAAGATCATAAGGCATAGGAGCAGAATTAGGCCATACAGCCCATCGAGTATGCTCCACCATTCCATCATGGCTGATCCTGGATCCCACTCAAACCCATACACCTGCCTCCACACCTCTCCTCTGCCAGAGAAAGCAGGATCTCCCAGTGGCCACACATTTTAATTCCACATCCCATTCCCATTCTGATATGTTTATTCATGGCCTCCTCTACTGTCAAGATGAATCCAAACTCAGGTTGGAGGAACAACACCTTATATACCGGCTGGGTAGCCTCCAATCAGATGGCATGAACATTGACTTCTCTAACTTCCGTTAATGTCTCTCCTCCCCTTCTTACCCCATCCCTGACATATTTAGTTGTTTGTTTTTTCGCTCTCTCTCTGCCCAACCCTCTGCCTGTTCTCCATCTCCCTCTGGTGCTCCCCCACTTTCTTTCTCCCGAGGCCTCCCGTCCCATGATCCTTTCCCTTCTCCAGCTCTGTATCACTTTCGTCAATCACCTTTCCAGCTCTTAGCTTCATCCCACCCCCTCCCCTCTTCTGCTATCATTTCGCATTTCCCCCTCCCCCCACTACTTTCAAATCTCTTAGTACCTTTCCTTTCAATTAGTCCTGACGAAGGGTCTTGGCCCGAAACGTCGACAGTGCTTCTCCTTATAGATGCTGCCTGGCCTGCTGTGTTCCACCAGCATTTTGTGTGTGTTGTTTGAATTTTCAGCATCTGCAGATTTCCTCATATTTGCTCTTTAAATTCACTACTGCGAAGCCTCTGCCTACACTGAAGAAGTTTAAATCTTCTTTTCGATGGGAGTTCAGTGAAACCCTCTCTCACTGCTCCCCATCTATAATTCCTTTGGCCCTTCAACTTTTCGATCATATTTTGACCCAGATCCGCTATTACAGCCATATATCCTTCCTTGGAACATGTCTCCAACACCAACTGACTACAGTTGGCTTCAGGATCCGTTTTCAAGCTTCTCAAGTTGGACCTTCAGAGGATCCAAGGTACTCACATTTAATTGACTCTGCCTCCCATTGTTTCTCCCATCGAGCTCTGAGGGCGACACTCTCCGTCATGAGGAGGTACCTGGCGTCCCTGTCACAATCACTTCCACGCCTCCAGGACACCTTTTTCTCCATTTGCAGTGGACCTGTCCGTTATTTCATCCTCCGTCGGATCCATGCGTGCAATCGCTGTTTCCTTGACTTTATCACGTCTTGCAAGGATCTAGGGGTCTATCATCATCTGATGGTGCTGGTTGGACTGTTCTGCTTTTAATTTGTAGCTGGGGACAAATATGTTCATGGCATAGTTAGAGTTGCCGAGGGGTGTTTGGGGGAAGTAGCAGAATGCCCCTTTAATATTGGTGTAGAAGTAGTATGGTGATGCTGTTATGAATGTACCACAGCTCTGAGGGGCCAAAGGGGCGGGAGCAGCCCCCTCCTTCCGGAGAATCGCAAGAGCACTATTAATTCGGGTCTCGGACCCAGGCAAATGAGAGACAATGTAATGGTTTTGGCCAGGGCTCTTAGAGACACCTGTGCTGAGGGCATGACCCTGCTACGTGACAGCTACCACGGATATGGACACCCTCGGGCAATGTGGGGGTGGGGATTGCATCACCCTACTTTGATGGACATCTACAACTCTGCAAGTCAAGATAAAAGGGGACTGCAGAAGGCGGTACCCCAGAGAGACGCACCAGAAGGACTCGGTCGCTCAACGCTCCCGTGATAGCTGGAAGCCAGTCAAAAGCAAAGTGCGCTCCGTAACTTCTCTGCCTGGGGAGCGGGTGGCTGATAATACCGAGAAGGACTTCGAACTAATAACAGGGAATCAATGCTCCCCTGATTCAACGGAGTTGCTTCGTCAAAGACCCGGGCAAGTTTTGTTGTTTCTCCTCACTCTCTCTGAAACACGTGAAACCCAGTGATTCCCCAAAAAGACTGAAGCCTGCAGACTTCTGAGTGACTCTTATATTTCCAACGGACAATATATTATCCCCTGGACAACAGTCGAGATTATTTCTTAATGATGATTATTGCTATACCCGCGCTTTAGATTGAGTTTTGCCGATGTATATGTTCTGAGTGTTTGTATTAACCTTACTTTTGTGCCCCCCTTTATGAATAAAACCGTTCAAAAATAGTGCCATCAGACTCCAACGGACCTCTCTATCTTTGCTGGTGTAGAAGTAGTATGGTGATGCGAACAAAGAGCTTTAACAACTAAAGGATATGCTGGGGGCATATGTAAGTGTCTCCATACATCCGGGCATCAGCATAGCATGCCCACAATGATCAGGACAACACAACAGGGAACAAACCAACAACAGCAAAGGCAAGCTCTTTTCCTCCCTCTCATCCATTCACACCTAGGACAGGCCTTCAGTCTCCGGGCTTCAGCCATCGGGCTCCACTTCCAGATTTATGACCACCCACCTTAAAGATATCTAATGATCTGGCCTCCACATTCCTCAAGGGCAAGAATCCCAGAGATTGTCTCCTCTCTGAGGAAAGAAATTCCTATGCTACTCCAGCTTAAATGACCATCCCTTATTTTGCAGCCCAACCTCTTATTAATGAGTCCTCCACTATTGGAACATCTACCCTGTTGAGCCACTTCAGGATCTTATATACATTATTTTAAAAGGTCATCCCTTCATTCTTATAGTTGAGTACTCTCAGAATTTTCTCAAATTATTCATTGCTGTTCGCTTCCACAGCCATGCTTCACCGGAGATACCCACAGGAAAACATTTATGCACTAAAAATGGAGTATAGAAAGGTTTATTAGTATGATAAAATTGATGAATGATATGACAGTCTTTATGATTTTGTATTTTATTATTTAACTGCACTGCACTTTCTCTATAGCTGTTAATCTGTGTTGTATTGGATTAACTTGTACAACCTCACTAGGTTATGATTTCTACTATACAGTACATGTACATGTACCTTGGTACATCTGACAACAATAAACCAATTCCAATAATGAAAATTAAGAAGATTAAGAAGATAAGAAGATAGTACACAGGGCACATATGTCAAAAGATAAACTAGTGCATATTTTTTCTAATATAAGCCCCACCTGTGACAGATGCAACGCTGAGGTGGCTACTCTAACTCTTGCATAAAGTTAAACAATTTTTGGAAGGATGAGTTAGAATATTATCAAAAGTCATAGGTGTGGATTTACAATCCAATTCACATGGCAATCTTTGGGACTATTCCAGAGGAAACAGGAAGTGTTCCTGCTTCCGCTCAACATGTGATAGCCTTTTCAACTTTACTGGCTAGGAGAGCTATCTTGTTACACTGGAAAGATTCTAATCTATCTTCTACTTTTAATTGGCTCTCCTCCATTATATCCTGTTTAAGTTTGGAGAAAATTAGAAGCTGGATGTTTGACACATCTTTTAACTTTGAGCAAGTCTGGCAACCTTTCATTCAATATTTTCATATAATTTAATTTTTTTCTCTTTTTTTATTTTTTTAAGGAATTTTTTCCCCACTTTTTTTCTTTGTTCCTCCTTATCTGCAAAGATTCAGAGATGACTAGAAGAAGGTTTTCTTCTTTTTTTCTAATTTTATCCTCAAACGGACTGCCCAATCTTTCTTTTTTTTTTGTTTTAGGTTAGTTTAGCGGGAGTTTTTTTTTCTCCTTACTATAAAAATTTCCAGTCTTTTTTTCCCTCTTGATTTGCCAAGAGGAGTTGAGGTCTCTTGTTTATATACAATAGCTTAATATCACATTTATTTGACTTTGACAGTATATATTCTTTTGTTGTTTCTACATTTTTTGTATTATGTGTTCGCTATAACTTCTCCTCTGATTTGTATCTTTTTTTGTTGAAAAATCAATTAAAAATAGAAGCATGGAAATGTTATAGTTTGAAGAGTTATAACAATTAACTTAGATTAGTTTTAAAGACTAATTTTGATTACCTTTATTTGTAACTTAAGACCACAATACCATAAGGAATAGAAGCAGAATTAGGCCATTCAGCCCATCAAGTCTGCTCCACCATTCCATCATTGCTTATCCTGGATCCCACTCAACCCCATACACCTGCCTTCTTGCCATATCCTTTGATTCCCCAACCAATCAAGAAACTATCAGCTTACTCTTTTAGTATACCCATAGACTTCCAAAGATTCACTACTCTCTGGCTAAAAAAAAAATTCCTCCTTGCTTCTGTCCCAAATGGTTGCCTTTCAATTCTGAGACTGTGCCCTCTAATTCTGGACACCCCCACCACAGGAAACATCCTCTCCACATCCACACTATCTAGTCTTTTCAACATTTGGTAGGTTTCAATGAAATCCTTCCACATTCTTATAAATTCTAGTGAGTACAGGCCCAAAGCTGCTAAACACTCTTCATATATGATAACCCCTTCATTGCTGGAATCATTCTCATGAACCTCCTCTGAACTCTCTCCAATGACCACACATCTTTTTTTGAGATATGGGGTTCAAAACTGTTGACTATACTCCAAATGCTGCCTGACTAGTGTCTTATAAAGCCTCAACATCTCCTTGTTTTTATATTCTATTCCCTTTGAAATAAATGCCAACATTGCATTTGCTATCTTTACTATAGACGCAACCATAAGTTAACCATTTGAGAGTCTTGCGTGAGTCCCTCTACACTTCTCATGTTTGAACCTCTCCCCATTTAGATAATAGTCTACACTATTGCTCCTTTTACCAAAATGCATTATCATACATTTCCCATTGACAAACAATGTGAAAAGTAGTGATCCCAATACTGATCTCTAAGGAACACCACTAATCACTGGAAGCCAACCAGAAAAGGCCCCCTTTATTCCCACTTGCTGCCTGCTACCTGTCAGCCATTCCACTACCCATGCCAGTATCTTTCCTGTAATGCCATAAGGTTTTATCTTATTAAGCAGCCTCATGTGTGACACCTTTTCAAATGTTTTCTGAAAATCCAAATAAATGACATCCATTGCCTCTCCTTTGTCCACCCTGCTTGTTACTTCCTCGAAGACCTGTAATAGCTTTGTCAGAAATCTGTAATAGACTTCCCAGAAACCATGCTAACTTTGACTTACTGCATCATTAGTCTCCAAATCAGTGAGTTGTTTGTTATGTCTCCCCTCTCACTGTGAAATGGAGACACTTCTTTCTTCCCCATGAAGGAGAGAGACAGCCTGTGGTATGTCAAATACTGGGTGAATGAGTAGTCATTGGGGTACTTCAAATCTGTGTCTTTGCTGTTGCTTTGCTGCATGCTTGAGAGCTCAGTGGTCGGTGTTAATACTTTTTTTTGCTGGTGGGGGAGGGGGGATTGTTTCTTTGCTGCTGCTTGCACATGGGGGGCTTGGGGGGACTTTGGGGTTCTAACATTTAACTGTCATTCATTCTTTGGGGGCACTGCTCTGTTTTTTGTGGATGGTTGCGAAGAAAAAGCATTTCAGGATGTATATTGTTTTCATTTCTCTGACATTAAATGTACCTTTGAAGTCCTCCGAAACCTCATTCTTAATAATAGTCTCCAACCACTGAGGTTAGGCTAACTGGCCTATAATTTCCCTT
Source organism: Hypanus sabinus (assembly GCF_030144855.1). Lineage (NCBI taxonomy): Eukaryota > Metazoa > Chordata > Chondrichthyes > Myliobatiformes > Dasyatidae > Hypanus > Hypanus sabinus. The sequence continues at coordinate 80,708,343 of NC_082710.1, read as the reverse complement.
CTTTTGCCTTCCTCCCTTCGTGAGGAGTGGAGTGACATTTGCAATCTTCCAGTCCTCAGGAACCATGCCAGAATCAAGTGATTCTTGAAAGGTCATGACCAATTCATCCGTTATGTCTTCAGCAACCACTCTCAGGACTCTGAGATCTGGGTCTAGGTGATTTATCCACCATAAGACCTTTGAGTTTGCCTGACACTTTTTCCTTTGTATTATCAATGGCACTCACTCCTGCTCCCTGACACTCACAGACCTCTAGCACACTGCTAGTGTCTTCCTCAGTGAAGACTGATGCAAAGTACTCATTAAGTTCATCTGCTATTTCCACATTACTACCTTACCAGCATCATTTTCCAGTGGTCCTATATCAACTCTTATATTCCTTTTTTTTCTTACTATAACTGAAAAGCTTTTAGTATCCTGCTTTATATTATTGGCTAGTTTTCCCTCATATTTCATCTTTTCCCTGTTTTATAGCTTTTTTAGTTGCCTTTTGTTGGATATGAAAAGCTTCCCAATCATCCAACTTTGCACTCATTTTCTATGCACTTTCTTGCTTTTATGCAGTCCTTCACTTCCCTTGTCAGCCATATTTGCCTACGCTGCCATTGAGAACTTCTGTGGGACGTATCTATCCTGTGCCTTGTGAACTATTCCCAGAAACTTCAGTCCCCTCTGCTTTGCCATCATCCTTGCCGATGCATGTGAGTCATGCTTCTCCCTCTCAGATTGCAGTATTCAATTGTATTATTAGGATCACAAACTCCTAAGCGTTCCTTTACATTAAGCTCCCTAATAAAATCTGGTTCTTAACATGTCCATTGAAATATTGAAACATAAACGGAAATACATTGTTTCAGTCAATGATCAACACAGTTCAATGATTTCTTCAGCAGTTTGAACAGGGCACGACTGCGCAAGCAGGTGGAGGTCAGCCGGTGAGAACAGCAGGAAGAGTTTAAAAGAAAGACAGGTTTACAGAGCGGACATCAGAGGAGCAGGCGACAGAGTAGTGGGAGACAGAGTAGGAAGGCTTTGGCTCAAAGGGGCTTTGGCGATAAAGGGTCGAAGCCAAATAGGTTATCTGTTTAAAATAAAGACAGAGAGTATGTGTGTGAGGCCGGTTTTCTGTGCTTGGTATCAGAAATGGGAGATCCTAGAGACTCCCAGCCTCCCAGATGACAACATCTGCACCAGGTGGGTCGAGCTGCAGCTCCTTAGAAACTGCATTCGGGAAGTGGAACAGCAGCTCGATGACCTTCGCCTGGTCAGGGAGAGTGAGGAGGTGACAGAGAGGAGTTTTAAGCAAGTAGTCATCCTAGGACCACAGGAGGCAGAGAAGTGTAACAGTCAGGAGAGGCAAGGGCAAGAAGCAGGTACTAGAGAGCACACCAGTGGCGGTCTGCCCTTAACAATAAGTATTCCTGCTTGAGTACTGTTGGTGGGGGGGGGGGGGGAGGGGAGGGCGGAATGACTTACCTGGGAGAAGCAACAGCGGTCGCACCTCTGGCACAGAGTCTGGCCCTGTGGCTCAGAAGGGTAGGGAAAGGAAGAGGATGGCAGCATTGATAGGGGCCTTTATAGTTAGGGGGTCAGACAGGTGATTCTGTGGATGCAGGAAAGAAATGTGGATGGTAGTTTGCCTCCCGGGTGCCAGAGCCAGGATGTTTCTGATCGTGTCCAAGATATCTTGAAGTGGGAAGGCGAACAGCCAGAGGTCATGGTACATATTGGTACCAACAACATAGATAGGAAAAGGGAGGAGGTATGAAAAAAGACTACAGGGAATTAGGAAAGAAGTTGAGAAGCAGGACCTCAAAGGTAGTAATCTCAGGATTACTGCCTGTGCCACGTGACAGTGAGTATAGGAATAGAATGAGGTGGAGGATAAATGCGTGGCTGAGGGATTGGGGCAGGGGGTAGGGATTCAGATTTCTGGATCATTGGAACCTCTTCTGGGGCAGGTGTGACCTGTACAAAAAGGATGAGTTGCACTTGAATCCAAGGAGGACCAATATCTTGGCGGGGAGGTTTGCTAAGGCCATTGTGGAGAGTTTAAACTAGAATTGCTGGGGGGTGGGAACCGAACTGAAATGACGGAGGAAAAGGAGGTTGGCTCACAAATAGAGAAAGTTTAGAGAGTGCAAAAGAAAGGATAGGCAGGTGATAGAGAATGGACCCACTCAGTCCGATGGTTTGAGATGTGTCTATTTTAATGCGAAGAGTTTCATAAATAAAGCAGATGAGCTTAGAGCATATATCAGCACTTGGAGCTATGATGTTGTGGCCATTACAGAGACTTGGATGGTGCAGGGACAGGATAGGCTACTTCAAGTGCCAGACTTAATATGTTTCAGAAAGGATAGGGAGGGAGGCAAAAGAGGTGGACGCATGGCACTGTTGATAGAGAAGGAGGAAGTCAAAGAGAGTTGTCTACAGAGTCTCTTTGGGTGGAAGTTATGAATTGGAAGGGGTCAATAACTTTACTGGGTGTTTTTTTATAGACCACCCAATAGTAACAGGGACATTGAGGAGCAGATAGGGTGACGGATTCTGGAAAGGACTAATAATAACAGGGTTGTTGTGGTGGGAGATTTTGATTTCCAAAATATTGATTGGCATCTCCCTGGAGTGAGGGGTTTAGATGGGGTAGAGTTTGTTTGGTGTGTTTAGGAAGGTTTCTCAATGCAATATGTAGATAAGCCTACAAGAAGAGAGGCTGTACTTGATCTGGTATTGGGAAATGAACCTGGTCAGATGTCAGGTCTCTCAATGGGAGAGCATTTTGGGTAAAACAGCATTGGAGAGGGATAGGAACAGACAAGTTTAGGAAATGTTTAATTGGAGCAAGGGGAACTATGAGGCTATCAGGCAGAAACTTGGAAGCATAAATTGGAAACAGATGTTGTGTTGCCTTTATGGCAGTTATTTAGTTTATAATATTTTCACTTAGTAATTTGTTTGTTAGCATTCTAGTTAAAGTTAGGATTGTTTAAAGTAAATTCATTGTCTGTGAGATATCGCGGCATGCGATGACGTCACATCCGGTTTCGCCGCGTCCTGTGGGAAAATACCGGTTTGGAGAAACGGGAAGGTGGGGGTTGAGACATGTGCGAGCGCAAGCAGCAGCAATGTTTTCTCTCTACGCACCAGAAACATAGTGAGAGCAACGCTGTGAGTTATGAGATAATCGATATGTTGAATTAAAATGTTAACGCCAATACTGTTAAAAGTAACGATGGTCGATGGTTTATGTTTTCATTAGTTAAAGAGTTGCGGATAGTTTGCATTGAAGTGTATTTAAAGCAGTCAATGGCGTAGGTCATATATGTCAAACTCAAGGCCTGCGGGCCAAATCCGGCCCACGGTGGAATTATCTTTGGCCCGCGAGATAATATCTAATTACTATTAAAGCTGGCCCCAGTAATCGAAGTGCCTATGGCGTATGATATGGCTAATGCTGAGTTTATTCAGGTACCCCGTTTTCAGGGTTTTCAGTGTTTATTCGGCAGTCTTGCTCGGCAGTCTTTTTCATAAGAAACAGAATTTGTAAAGTGAAACACTTTGTAGTTATAGCAGAGACTGAGACACATGAGAGCAGGCTGAATAAACGGAGGCAACGAAAGCTGCGTTCACACGCGTCCGACTGATCCGGCCCGCAAGAAGCTGCATTTTGCTCAATCCAGCCCATGACCTAAAATGAGTTTGACACCCCTGGCGTAGGTAGAATCTGACTGTATGCTGCACTTTAATGTAATGTAGTAGTTGTAGTTTTACTTTTGCAAGTATTTACGATGTAAAAGTAATATAAAGAAGGAAACAAATGCTGTACAAATGTATTGTTTTATCAACAGTTTTCACCATACATTAATGTGGAAGAGTGAACAGTAAACGGTTAATCTTACTGTGATCCTGTCGTCATTGACAAAGGTTCAACTCGGTGTTTAGTTCAGCGTTATCTTACACGCCGAGCAAAGAACATTACAGATGTTCTCAGAGAAACGTACTGAAAAAATGTGGCAAATGTTCAGGGGATATTTTACGTGGATTTCTGAGTAGGTATGTTCCAATGAGACAGGGAAAGTATGATAGGGTACAAGATCTGTGGTGCACAAAGGCTGTTGTAAATCTAGTCAAGAAGAAAGGAAGAGCTTACAAAAGGTTCAAGAAACTTGGTAATGATATGAATCCAGAAGATTATTAGGCTAGCAGGAAGGAGCTTAAGAAGGAAATTAGGAGAGTCAGAAGGGGCCATGAGAAGGCCTTGGCGGGCAAGATTAAGGAAAACCCCAAGGCATTCTACAAGTATGTGAAGAGCAAAAGGATAAGATGTGAGAGAACAGGACCAATCAAGTGTGACAATGGAAAAATGTGTATGGAACCGAAGGAAATAGCGGAGTAATTAATGAATACTTTACTTCAGTATTCACTACGGAAAAGGATCTTGATGATTGTAGTGATGACTTGCAGTGGACTGAAAAGCTTGAGAATGTAGATATTAAGGAAGACGATGTGCTGGAGCTTTTGGAAAGCATCAAGTTTGGAAAGCATAAGTCACCGGGACTGGACGGGTTGTACCCCAGGCTAATGTGGGAAGCGAGGGAGGAGATTGCTGAGCCTCTGACAATGATCTTTGCATCATCAACAAGGACAGGAGAGGTTCCAGAGGATTGGAGGGTTGTGGATGTTGTTCCATTATTCAAGAAAGGGAGTAGAGATAGCCCAGGAAATTATAGGCCAGGGAGTCTTACTTCAGTGGTTGGTATGTTGATGGAGAAGATCCTGAGAGGCATCTTTTATGAACATTTGGAAAGGCTTAATATGATTAGGATTAGTCAGCATGGCTTTGTCAAAGGCAAGCCTGAATGAATTTTTTGAGGATGTGACTAAGCACATTGATGAAGGTAGAGCTGTAGATATAGTGCATATGGATTTTTGTTACAAGGACGTGGTGGTGGAACGAACCCAAGTGCTGAACACAAGTGTGGAGGCTGAGTTGGGAGGCTTTACAGTCGTAGTGAGCGTGGAATTGGCACCAAGGGAGTCTTTACGTGGAGTCTTGGTTTTAGTACAGAATTCAGGAACAATGCTAGACTTAGAACTGATAGTCCCAAGAACCATGGAACGAGGTTACTCGTACACAAGTCCACCAACAAACTGGCACCTCCTTGTTGTGGTCACAGGATTTTTACATTGCATTGCTGATGGAAAACAGGTGTTTGTAGTTAGTTTAACCTGGGAATGATTGGGTAATTGAGGCTCAATTCCTGAGGAAAATAGCCAGGTGGGCGATTGCCAGAAAGGACTGTAACAGTACCCCTCCTTCAACAGGAGCCTCCCGGCGATCCTCCAGGCCTGTCTGGATGGTCCCGATGAAATTCCTGGATGAGGGAAGGGTCTAGGATTAAAGAGTGGGGGACCCAGGAACGCTCTTCTGGACCGTACCCTTCCCAGACTACCAGTATTGGAGACACCTGCCTCTACAGCGTACATCCAGTAGTTTACGGATGGTGTATGCCGGATGGTCATCGATGATACAGGCAGGTGGGGGAGTCTCAGCCAGGGGACATAAGGGGCTGATGGAAACTGGCACATGAAAAGTTGGGTGGGGGGCATCACGTGATGACATCGGATCGAGACGTTGGGAATCTAGCTCCCTCGTAAAAAGTAATGAAATAGAGTTTAAGTAAAGAAGAGTTAACAAATACCTACTAGAAACTATTTATAAGCAACTCAGGATTATTTTTAGATATGGCTCCTAAACCGAAACAGAAGAAAGCTACTACTTCGAAGACTGCGCAAGTCGGCGGGGAGAAAGGCCTAACCATCTCAGCAAAGCCTCGTTCTCAAGTTGGATCTCCTCCCTGCGAAGTGCATGACACTTCTGATGGTGTGGAACAGGAAGTTGCAGCAATGTCGGCGGTCTCTAAGAAGAAACGGCAAGAACAATGCATGCGCAAAGAAACAAGTAAGCATAAACAGATATTAACAAAACTACAAATCCCAGCTATGGCTGGAAGTGAAATTGGAAGTGAATCAGAAGTGGAATCAGATTCTTTGGGAAACGCAGATGAAGAAGAAGAGGAAAAGGAGGAAATTAAAGGAGACATAAGAGATATTCTGATATATATGATGAATGAATTAAAAGCTATAAGAACAAATATAAGAAGGATCCAGATTACACTCAATAATGTGGTGGAAAAACAAAAGAAGATGGATAATAAAGTTAAAGAGATGGAAGTAAAAATGGAAGAAAACACTGAAAGAATAGATAAGATAGAAGACAATAATCTTGCCTGGACAACAGAAAGAAAACGGATGTTGGAAAAAATAGATGCGCTTGAAAACTCTAGTAGACAAAATAATATTAAAATTGTTGGCCTTATAGAATGTACAGAGGGAGAAAATCCAATAAAATTCTTCCAAGAACGGATTCCGAAAATTTTGGAAATGAAAGAAGGAAGTCAAGTAATTGAAATTGAAAGAGCAAAACCTCAACAAGATCAAAATCCAAGATCAATATTGATAAAATGCTTAAGGTACCAAGATAAAGAAATTATCTTGAAGGCAGCTGCTCAAGGTGCTAAAAAGAGAAATGGCCCATTGATGACAGAAGGGAAAAGAATTTTTTTTAATCCAGATATAAGTTACAATCTTCTGAAGAGGCGGAAGGAATTTAATCCAGTGAAAATCTTATGGGAAAAGGGTTATAAATTTTTATTGAGCTACCCAACAAAATTGATAATTTTCCTGAATAACGAAGAAAGAAGATTTTTCGTTGACTACCAGAAAGCGGAGAAATTTGTACAAGAACTATCTGATATCCACGAGGGGGAGTAAAAAATTATAGAAATGAAGTGGACTAATGATGAAGACTGAAATAAGGTTGGACTTGACGGACATTTATAAGGAATAAGAAGGTGGGGGGTATTTTGTTTTTTTCTTATATATTAGTTACCTTTCTTCTATTTTTCTTCTTTTTTGCCTGGATGGTTAGGGAGAGACACATAGCAACATGGAGAATTTTAAAGAGTTCCCAAGGTATTATGAATGATTAATTTACTTAATTTTTAAAGTTTTAATGTTAATGGACTTAATGGACCTGTGAAAAGAAAAAGAGTTTTAACATATATTTAGAAAATGAAAGGAGATATAGCTTTTCTACAAGAAACACATTTAACAGAAACAGAACGTAAGAAATTAAAGAGCGAGGTCTCAAGATGGCACTTATGGAGTAAACCACTTTCGGCTTTGCTCCAAACCTTTTACGTCTTTTTAACCTACAAACACCCTTTAAATGATCTTTTTATGCTTATTCTAAAGGGGTATAAACATACAGAATTTTTCTTTTTAACTACTTGATCTATTTTCAACTCGTTGAAATGTCTAAAGCAAAAGAATCGAAACAGACGAAAGAACCGTTAACTTTAGAAACTATTGTAAAGCTTATAGAAGATAAATTTGCGGGTCTGGAGGGAAAAATTACTGAACAGCTTTTTGCGTTTGATGAGCGTTTAAAATCATTCGAAGGAGAACTTAAAACACTTTCACTGGAACTACAAAAACAACAAGCAAGTATCATGGTACTTGAAGAAGCCGCTCACAAGAAAGATCATATTATCGAAACTTTGCAACAAGAGCAAGCTTCGACTCTCAACAGATGGATCGTTATAAATCTAAAATTACTGATCTTGAAAATCGCTCTCGAAGACAAAATTTTCGGCTAATTGGGATTCCGCAAAAATTTGAGAGCGGTGATCTTACCGTTGTATTTTCTAAACTTCTAATGGATGTCTTCGGTTCAGAAGTTCTGGACTCTCCTCCAATAATCGATCGTGCTCACCGTATCTCTCGCGATCATTCTGATTCAGATAAACCACGGCATGTAATTCTCCGGATCCATTACCCTCATATTAAAGAGCAACTGATTCGAGCCGCTCAGAAAAAGGGTATGATTATTTTTCAAGAATTTAAATTTCATATTTTGGAAGATTATAGCCCTGAAGTTTTAAGGGCAAGAATGGCTTTTAGATCGGTTATGTCGAAATTTCACCAGGGAGGCTACAAGCAAGCGTTGTTATTTCCAGCACATCTGAGAGTTACTTCTGGAGATGGAACTGTTCGGCTGTTTAAATCTCCAGCGGACGCTCAAAGTTTTCTGGAACAATGACACTCTATCGGATTGACTAATGAAATAATTAGTCTATAAATTTCGATCTCTCACAGAATGATGGTCTTTTTTAGGTATGGATGACATGTATTTTTTATATATTGTATAAGTTCTCTTTTTTTTGGTTTATTCTGATTTTATTATTTTTTTTATATTTTATTAATCTATTAACCTTGAAAATAACTGATTAGGGTTCCTTTTTTTAAGTTTGTATAAGCTTTTTTATATTTTTAACATTGAAATATTAAGATTTTTTAAAAAATAATAATAAAATGGTGTTTCTTCTTCCCGACAGACTCTAGTGTTTGGAACGTCATATCCGTTTTGATGAGTTTGAAAGTTTTAAACTCTCATTTAAAATACTAATTTAGTAGTACTTATTTATGAGTTTTGTCAATTTAATTTTTAACCCTTTTGTTATATATATAATACTAATTTTATATTCTATTTTTTGTTATATTAACCCTTTCTTATAATATGGGTTGTTTGTATTTTTTTCAATTTTTTTTGTCTGAGTTGCCGTCTTGAGACACGAGGGTAATTTTAGTATTAGATTGCCTGCTTGCCTCTTTTTGGCTTTTTTCCTGGGGTTTCAAGGGTGGTGGAAGGGGAATTTTTCTTTTTCTTTTTCTTTTTTGCTTGCTTTTTGCATAGTCTTATTTGATGGGCCTATATGAAATTACAAAAATGGTTGCAGTGCCATGACTTCCAGTTTCTCCTTGAACTCACTTCCTTCTTCCGGGTTCATGAGTTCACTTTTTTTTAAACTTATGTGTTAACTGTAATAAATATTGTCAATATGGATAGGATTATTAATTTTGTTTCTAGGAATACTAATGGTTTAAATCATCCAATCAAATGGAAAAAAATATTCAAAGTATTCCATAGAATGAATGCCAATGTTATTTTTGTGCAGGAGACTCATGTAAGGAAGGTGGATAGTCAATTTTTTTTAGGTTTTGGAAGGGCCAACAGTATCATGCAAATTCGCAAGCCAAAGTAAGAGGTGTTTCTATTTTTATAGACTCATCAACTTCTTTTATACATCATGAAACAATTTCAGATCCACAAGGTAGATTTTTGCTTATTACTGGTCTACTTTTTAATCAAAAAGTTGTTTTAGTTAACGTTTATGCTCCAAATACTGATTATCCTGAATTTTTTAAATGCTTATTTACATCCTTTTCTAATCTGAATCATTATAGACTGATAATGGGTGGGGATTTCAACTGTTGTTTAAACCCTGTGATGGATAGATCCAAGCCTACCCAAACTCTTCCGAATAAATCGGCTTCTCTTATTAACTCTTTTATGATCGATTCAGCTATTTGTGAAATTTGGTGTTTTTTACACCCTAATGACAAAGAGTTTTCATACTTTTCCCATGTTTATCATAATTACTCAAGAATTGATTACTTTTTCATTGATCACCATTTACTTACAGATATTACTGATTGTAAATATGACTGTATTACCATATCTGATCATGCACCTCTGAAGTTATCTATTAAAATAACAAATTCATATATTAATGCTAAATTTTGGAGGTTTAATCCTGTTTTATTGCAGGATTTAGACTTTGTTAACTTTATTAAACAACAAATTGATTTGTTTTTCTCAACAAGTTCTGCAGCAGAGATCTCTAGTGGAATTTTGTAGGATACTTTTAAAGCATATATTCGTGGACAGATTATTTCATACTCTGCTGGAGTTAGGAAATGAACTAATTCTAAAATATTAACATTAGTTGATAAAATCAAAGCAATTGATAAGATTTATTCAATGACCCCTAGTAAAGAACTTTATAAAGAAAGAGTGGAACTTCAAATTGAACTTAGTTTATTATTATCCTCTTCGATTGAAAGTCAGTTAATTAAATCAAAAACTCAATTCTATATGCATGGAGATAAGTCTGGTAAATTATTGGCTAATCAATTGAAAATTGTTTCGGATAAATGACTGATTACTAGAATTCGTAAACAAGATGGCACTCTGACGATCGACCACAAAGAGATAAATAGAGCCTTTCAAGATTTTTATAATTCCTTATATCAATCAGAATTCACTAAGGACTCTTCTGTAATAAATGAATTTTTAAGGAAATTGAATATTCCAAAAGTAACTGTTGAGGATAACGTAATTTTAGATACACCTATTACGGAGTCTGAAATAGAAAAGGCTATTTTTTTAATGAATTCTGGTAAAGCTTCTGGTCCAGATGGTTTTCCTGTAGAATTTTTTAAATCTTTTTCTTCTATACTTTCACCTTGGCTTTGTAAAATTTTTAAAGATGCATTAACTGTAGGTAAATTACCACAATCTTTTTATGAAGCTTCTATTTCTTTAATTCTTAAAAAAGATAAAGACCTTACTGAATGTGCATCCTATCGGCCTATATCCTTATTAAACATGGATTTTAAGATTTTCAGTAAAATTTTGGCTATTAGATTAGAAAATATATTACCTGAAATTATTTCTGAAGATCAGACTGGATTTATTAAAAATCGCTATTCATCTTTTAACATCAGAAAATTAATTAATATTATTTATACTTCTTCATCTAAAATACCAGAATGTGTTATTTCTTTAGATGCTGAAAAAGCATTTGATAGAGTTGAGTGGCCATATTTATTTACTACAATGCAACAATTTAATTTTAGTCCAAAATTTATATCATGGATTAAATTAATATACCATAAACCTTTAGCTTCGGTTTTTACCAATAATCAAAGATCCTCTTTTTTTCAACTATTTTGTGGTACAAGGCAAGGTTGCCCTTTAAGTCCTTTACTATTTGACATTGCTTTAGAACCATTGGCTATAGCTATTCGTGAATCACCTAATATTCTGGGTATTACCCGTGGGGAGAGGACATATAAAGTATCATTATATGCTGATGATTTATTATTATGTATATCTGACCCTGAAAGATCTATCCCTGCTATTTCGTCTTTGCTTGCTCAATTTAGTAATTTTTCTGGTTATAAATTGAATTTTAACAAGAGTGAACTATTTTCATTAAATATGCAAGTTCCAATTTATAAACATTTACCATATAAAATTGTTACAGATTATTTTACTTACTTAGGTATTAAAATTACTAAAAAGCATAAAGATTTATTTAAGGTTAACTTTTTACCTTTAATTGATCAAATTAAGTAACTTGCTATTAGGTAGTCTCCACTATCTTTGTCATTGGTTGGTAGAGTTAATGCTATTAAGATGATGATACTACTAAATTCTTATATTTATTTCAAGCTTTACCAATTTTTATTCCTAAAGCTTTTTTTGATACTATTGACTCTAAAATATCTTCTTACTTGTGGCAGAACAAAAATCCTAGATTGGGTAAAAAATATTTACAGAAGCCTAAGAAGGCTTGGCTTTACCAAACTTAAGATTTTACTATTGGGCAGTTAATATACGGTATTTAATATTCTGGACACAAGAATGGACTATAGCTACTTGCCCACAATGGGTAAATTTGGAATGTAAATCTGTGCAAGATTTTTCATTGATTTCAATCTTAGGATCTTCACTTCCTTTTTCTTTATTCAAATTGAATAAACAGATAACTAATCCTATAGTCAGATATACATTATGAATTTGGTTTCAATTTCGTAAATTTTTTGGTTTGAATAAATTTATTTTATCATGTCCTATAATATCTAATTATTTTTTTCGGCCTTCATCTATGGATCAAGCTTTTCTTTTATGGAAAACAAAAGGTATAACATGTTTTCGTGATCTGTTTCTGGTTGATAACATAATGTCCTTTGAACAGCTATCTAATAAATATAATTTACCTAAAACCCATTTTTTTAGATATTTGCAAGTTAGAAATTTTTTGTATAATGAGTTACAGTCTTTTTTGAAAGAATGTCCATTGGACATTACAGATAGAATTTTAGCCCTTAATCCTTATCAAAAGGGTTTAGTAGCCATTATTTATAAGATGATTATGAATTTACAGTTAGATGTATCAGAAAAAATTAAGAAGGAATGGCAAGAAGAGTTGCATTGTTCTATATCTACTGAGCAATGGGAAAAAATTTTATTATTGGTAAATTCGTCCTCTATTTGTGCTAAACATACCCTAATACAATTTAAGGTTGCACATAGAGCTCAAATGTCTAAGGATAAACTGGTTCGATTTTATTCTCATCTTAACTCAACCTGCGATAGATGTCATTCTGATGTTGCTTCATTGACTCATATGTTTTGGTCTTGTCCTTGTTTACAAAATTATTGGAAAGATATTTTCAGTATTATTTCAAGAGTTTTAAATATTAATTTTCAACCGCATCCCCTTAATGCAATTTTTGGTTTACCAATGACGGATAATAATCGTTTATCTGCTTCATCTCAACAAATGATTGCATTTGTTACATTAATGGCTAGAAGATCTATTTTATTGAATTGGAAAGAAATTAATCCTCCAACTATATTTCAGTGGTTCTCTCAAACTATTTCTTGTTTGAGTTTAGAAAAAAATAGAAGTGTGGTTTTTGATCCTTCAGTTAAATTTGAGGAAACTTGGAGACCTTTTATTCAACATTTTCACATGAGTTGAATTGTCTTTTCCTAAACCTTACTTATATTATCCTTAATTAATTGGATGGAGGTTCGGAGTTATTGGCACTACTGTATATGTACTTAATATTATTCAATGGCCCATGTTGGTTAGTGTTTTTTTGGGGGGTTTTTTTCCTCTTTTTTTGGGGGGGTTTCTTTTTTTTTCTCTTTTTACTTCTTTGTTCATCAATGTTCTAAGTTTGAGAGGTTATATTTTTTTATTATTACATATCTGAATGTCTATTTAAACTAGTAATTATGTACTCTCAAACATTTTGTATTCATGTTTCATTTATGTTTGTTTAAAACTAATAAAAAGATTTAAAAAGAAAGAAATTAAAGAGAGATTGGATTGGAAATGTCATTGCAGCTTCATTTAATTCAAAATCGAGAGGAGTTGCAATTTTGGTTAATAAAACTTTACCAATTAAAATACAAAATGTTGTAATTGATTCTGTGGGGAGATATGTGATTATACATTGCCAATTTTTTTCAGAATTATGGACTCTCATGAACATTTCTGCACCAAATGAAAATGATGCAAAATTCATACAAGAAGTTTTTTTTGAACTTGGCTGATGCACATGATAAAATATTAATAGGTGGAGACTTTAATTTTTGTTTAGATCCTGTTTTGGATAGGTCAACTAAAGTTGCTACAAAATCAAAAGTAATAAAAATAACTTTATCATTATTGAAAGATTTAAACCTGATTGATATATGGAGAAAAATTAATCCAAGAGAAAGAGACTATTCATTTTATTCAAATAGACATAAAACTTACTCAAGGATTGATTTTTTTTATTATCAAAAAATATTCAGGATAGAGTGAAAAGTGTGGAATATAAAGCAAGAATACTGTCAGATCATTCCCCCTTGATAATGACAATGATAATGATGGATAAGGAGGAATCGATCTATAGATGAGGTTTAATTCAATTTTATTAAAACGTCAGGATTTTTGTGATTTTATGAAAACACATATTCAAATTTTTTTGGAAACAAATTTACATTCAGTTGAGGATAAAATTGTATTATGGGAAGCGATGAAAGCATATTTAAGGGGTCAGATTATAAGTTATACATCTAAAATTAAGAAGGAATACATGGCAGAAATAGATCAATTGGAAAAAGATATTATAAAGTTAGAAAAAAATCTCAAAGATATATGACAGAAGAAAAACGAAGATAACTTGTTAATAAAAATTATAATATAATACAGTCCAGACATGTCGTACAGAAAAAGTAATTATGAGAACTAAACAGAAATATTATGAATTAGGTGAAAGATCACATAAGATTCTTGCTTGGCAGCTGAAAACAGAACAGGCTTCTAAAACAATAAATGCAATTAGAACAAGTGCAAATAAGGTTACTTATAAACCTTTAGAAATTAATGAAACTTTTAAAAAATTTTATACTGAACTATATCAATCAGAATCACAAAATAAGGTTGCTGAGATAGATAAATTTTTATCACAAATAACCCTTCCAAAATTAAATTTGGAAGAACAGAAAGGATTAGATAGGCCCTTTACATTAAAAGAGGTTGAAGAAGCTTTAGGATCACTTCAGAGTAATAAATCACCAGGAGAAGATGGTTTTCCTCCTGAATTTTACAAAAAAATTAAAGATTTATTAATTCCTCCTTTTATAGAATTAATATATCAAGTGGAAAGAATGCATAAACTCCCACAATCTTTTTTAACGGTGATCATAACTGTATTGCCAAAAAAAGATAGAGATCCTTTAAAACCAACATCATATAGGCCTATTTCTTTGTTGAATACAGATTATAAAATAATAGCAAAAATTTTATCTAATAGAATATCTAAATATTTACCAAAATTAATACATATGGATCAAACAGGTTTTATTAAAAACAGACAATCAATGGATAATATAACCCAGTTACTTAGTATAATTCATTTGGCACAAATAAGAGAGGAAATGAGTGTGGCAGTTGCTTTGGATGCAGAAAAAGCATTTGATAGATTGGAATGGGATTTTTTATTTAAGGTATTGGAAAAATATTGAGTTAGGAAAATCTTTTAGACAATGGATTAAAACCTTAAATACTAATCCTCAAGCTAAAGTAGTTACAAATGGTCAGATTTCAACACCATTTTGCTTAACGAGGTCAACCAGACAAGGCTGCCCATTATCACCTGCTTTATTTGTATTGGCAATAGAACCATTAGCTGAATTAATTAGAACAGATTCAGATATTGGGAGCTTTAGAGTTAATCAAGAAGAATATAAGATTAATTTATTTGCTGATGATGTTTTGATTTATTTAATAAACCCATTGCAATCTTTGCAAAGACTATCTTTTAGATTGGAAGAATATGGGAAAGTATCAGGGTATAAAGTAAATTGCGATAAAAGTGAAATTTTACCCCTTACCAAAGACAATTATAATCAATGTCGATTAGTAACTCAATTTTGATGGTCAATAAATGGGATAAAATATTTAGGTATTAGAGTTGATAATGATGTAAAAAATTTATATAAACAAAATTATTTGTCATTATTAAAAAAAATAAAACAGGATAAAAACTAAAACAGGATTGATAAATGGATGATGTTACCTATAACATTAATAGGTAGAGTTAATGCTGTAAAAATGAATATATTTCCTAGATTGCAATATTTATTCCAAACTTTACCAATACAATTGCCTCAGAAGTTTTTTCAAGAACTGAATAAATATGTAAGGAAATTTCTTTGGAAATGAAAGATGTCAAGAATATCATTGGAAAAATTGACATGTAAATTTGATTTAGGAGGGTTACAACTTCCAAATTTTAAGAATTATTATAAAGCAAATCAACTTAGATTTATTGTGTCTTTTTTGATGAAGAAAAACTGGCATGGATTAGAATAGAATTAGATAAAATAGGAGAAAACATACCAGAAGATTTTATATATAAATGGGAATCCAAGTGGATATGGGAAAAAAAAGAATCTCCTATATTAAGACACTTGATTGATTTATGGAATAAGGTAAATATGGATGATGAGATAAAGAAATCTTTATTAGCAAAAAGAACTTTAATTCAAAATAGGCTTATTCCTTTTACAATGGATAATAAACTTTTACATAATTGGTTCCAAAAGGGGATTAAATATATAGGTGATTGTTTTGGAGGAGGTCTATTGATATTGTTTGATCAATTAAAAAATAAATATAAAATATCAAACAACACTCTTTCCTGTTATTTTCAATTAAAGGCTTATTTATGAGAAAAGCTGGGTCAAACAATGTTGATGCCAAAACCTAGTGAAATAGAAATATTAATTCAAAAAGGAAAAATTAAAAAAAATACATCCTGTATGTATAATTTGATTCAAAAACAGACAATTAAATTAGGAATTCATAAATCAAGACAAAAATGGGAATCTGATTTGAATATTAAAATTGATGGAAAAAGCTGGTCAAGATTATGTTCTGACAGTATGATAAATACAATAAATGTTCGACTTAGAATAGTACAATATAATTTTTACATCAATTATATATAACACCACAGAAAATAAATAGATTAAATTCAAATATGTCTGACCAATGTTTTCGATGTAATTAAGAAATTGGTACTTTTTTACATTCTTCTTGGTCTTGTTTTAAAGTTCCATCATTTTGGATAAATCTAAGACTTTAATTGGAACAAATTACTGGAGTACAACTCCCACATAGTCCAATATTATTTTTATTAGGAGACATTGAAGGGACAATACCAAAACTTAAATTGAATAAGTATCAGAAAAAAATTATAAAAATTGCATTGGCAGTAGCCAAAGAAGTTATCGCAGTTACTTGGAAATCTGATTTATATTTAACTATGGATCATTGGAATAATGAAATATGTAGTTTTATTCCACTTGAAAAAATTACATATAACCTAAGAAATGAATATGATATATTTTTGAAAATTTGGCTTCCATACCTACAAAAGATAGGATTAAATAAATAGGTCCTTTGAAAATAAAATTATAAAGTAATTGGGGAAAGTAAAAATTAAAATTAAAATTATTTTGAACTCCATGGAGCATGTGGGGATCCTCCGATATCCAGGCAATCTTTCTCTTCTTTCTTTCTTTTTTTCTTTCTTTAGACAAGGGTTAAGGTGAGGGAGGAGGGTTAATATTATTTTTTCTCTCTCTTACTTTTTTATCATTACATTTATTCTTTGTAATTTTCAAAATAAATAAATAGATGGAAAAGTTGGGTGGATGCACATGGACCTTGGCAGCTTTAGGCGGACTGCTGTGGGATTGATAACCCTTTCAATAGACAATAGGTGCAGAAGTAGACTATTCGGCCCCTCGAGTCTGCACCGCCATTCTGAGATCATGGCTGATCATTCACTATCATTACCCAGTCCCTGCCTTGTCCCCATATCCCTTGATTCCCCTATCCATCAGATATCTATCCAGCTCCTTCTTGAAAGCATCCAGAGAATTGGCCTCCACCGTCTTCCGAGGCAGTGCATTCCACACCTCCACAACTCTCTGGGAGAAGAAGCTCTTCCTCAACTCTGTTTTAAATAACTGACCTCTTATTCTCAATCCATGCCCTCTGGTACTGGACTCTCCCAACATCTGGAACATATTTCCTCCCTCAATCCTATCAAATCCTTTAATTATCTTAAACGGTTCAATCAAATCCCCTCTCAATCTCCTCAATTCCAGCGTGTACAAGCCCAATCTCTCCAATCTCTCTGCATAAGACAGCCCTGCCATCCCAGGAATCAACCTAGTGAATCTACGCTGCACTTCCTCAATTGCCAGAATGTCCTTCCTTAAACCTGGAGACCAAAACTGTACACAATATTCCAGGTGTGGTCTCACCAGGGCCCTGTACAAATGCAAAAGGACATCCTTGCAAACTTGAATAGTCCCAGGAAGTGAGGGGCGAGCTTCCTATGTTCGTTTTCAAGTGGGATGTCCTTGGAGGAAAGCCACACCATCTGCCCAGGTTGGTACTGAGTGCCAGAGTCTGGTGTCGGTCGGCTGTCTTCTTATTTTGATCTGTTGATATGAGTAGGGCTGTGCGTGTTTCCTCCCAAATCTTAAGGCACCGACCAATATGGTCCCAAACCAACGATACCGCAATCTCCTCTTCTTGCGTGGGGAACAGCGGGGGTTGGTACCAAAGGGAGCACTCGAAAGGAGACCTCCCAATGGCAGAGTTTACCAGAGAGTTGTGGGCGTACTCAACCCACGGGAGGTGGTCACTCCAGGTTGACAGGTTGTTTGCCGTTACACAACTTAGCGTCGCCTCCAGGTCTTGGTTGACCCGTTCCATCTGCCCGTCCATCTGGGGGTGGAAGCCAGATGACAGGCTGACGGATGCATCTAAGGCTTGTCAGAAGGACTTCCATACCTGCGAGACTAACTGGGGACCTCGATTGGAGACAATGTCCATGGGGATTCTGTGGAGGCGGAAGACAAGGCAGATGAGAACATCTGCGGTTTCTTGAGGAAGGGAGTTTAGGGAGGGCCACAAAGTTCAGCGCCTTGGAGAATTGATCTACCACAGTGAGGACAGTGGTGTTTCTGCGGTAAGGGGGTAGGCCGGTGACAAAGTCTAGGGCAATGTGTAACCAGGGATGACCAGGGACAGATAGAGGATGAAGTAGACCCACAGGTGGTCAATGAGAGACCTATCCTTGGGCACAGATGGAACAAGCCGAGACATAAGAATGGGTGTACCCCTCCATGGACAGTCACCAAAAGCACTTCCTCAGGAGAGCCAGGGTCTGATCACACCCGGGGTGTCAGGCGAACCGGGATGTGTGCTCCTATTGGAGAACCTGAGACCTGAGGGAGATGGACACGTACAGGCAATTGCCTGGTCCATTGCCAGGGTGGGGATCATCTTGCTGGACTTCCTTTACTTCAGCCTCGACCTCCCAAGTGAGGGTGGCCATCACACAGGATTGTGGGAGGATAGTCTCGGGACTGGAGGTGTCATCCTTGGAGTCAGGCTGGCAGGATAGCGTGTCCAGCTTCCCATTCCTCGATCCTGGACGGTACATGAGGGTGAACTTGAACTGTCCAAAAAACAATGCCCAATGGGCCTGGCAGGAGTTCAATCATTTGGCGGTCTGAACATACCCCAGGTTCTTATGATCAGTCCACACCACAAATGGGTGTCCTGCCCTCTCCAACCAGTGCCTCCATTTTTCCAGCACTAGATTGACTGCCAGCAGTTCCCGATTCCCCACGTCATAATTCCGCTTGGCGTGGAACAGTCGGCGAGAGTAGAAGGCGCAGGTGTGAAGCTTTTCATCTGAACTTGCCTGTTGGGATAGGACCGCTCCTACCCTGGAGTCAGAGGCATCCACCTCAACGATGAATTGGCGGGATGGGTCCGGATGGACCAGGATGGGAGCGGTGGTGAAACGCTTCTTCAGGTCGATGAATGCCAAGTCCGCTTCGGAGTCCCAGCAAAACGGGATGGTGGGCGAGGTAAGCCGGGTAAGGGGGGCTGCCACTCGACTGTAGTCTCTAATGAATCTGCGGTAGAAGTTTGCAAACCCCAGGAACATAGAAGTTGCTTGCGTGTCGTGGGTCTAGGCCATTCCTCCACTGCCCGGATCTTCTTGGAGTCTGCTTTTACCTGCCCACTTTCAATGACGTAGCCTAGGAAGCTGACCAAACAGACGTGGAACTCACATTTTTCCGCCTTTGCAGATCACTGGTTTTTCCACTGTCTCTGGAGGACTTGACAGACATGGTATACGTGTTCTTGGGGGCTGCTGGAAAATATCAGGATATCGTCAAGGTAAACAGATATGAATCGATTGATAAACTCCCTCAGTATGTCATTGATCAGTGTTTGGAAAACGGCAGGGGCATTGGTGAGGCCAAATGGCATGACCAAATATTCAAAGTGGCCCAGAGGTGTATTGAAGGCCATCTTCCATTCGTCCCCCTCCCTCATCCTGACTAAATGGTAGGCATTGCGTAGGTCCAGCTTTGAGAAAATGGTGGCTCAATGCAGTGGTTTAAATGCCAAACTAATCAGGGGTAGAGGGTACTTGTTCTTAACTGTTATATTATTTAGGCCTCGGTAGTCGATACAAGAGCAAAGTGTCCCGTCCTTCTTTTCTACAAAAAAGAAACCAGTGCCTACCTGGGAGGAAGAATGCCTAATAATGCCTGCCGCGAGGGGCGCTAATGTATTTCTCCATGGCCTCTCTCTCCAGTCCAGATAGGTTAAAAAGGCGACTGGTGGGTAGCAGTCAATGGCACAATCAGGGGCGAAGCCATCCCGAGCAGTGCAGTTTGGGTAGCCGGGGTTCTTGGAGGGGACGGAGGAAAAGAAATGGAGACCCAGTCCACTTGTTCACTGACCTTCTGCACCTTCGTGGTTAGTGTCTGAAGGTTTTCCGTGAACTCCCGAATTAGTTGGTCGTGGGCACCCAATAGGTAGCCCTGTCTGGCCAAGGCCTGTTGTATGGGATCCATGTTCATCGTGGCCAGTTCGTACTGTTTCAAGGAATGAACCCAAGTGCTGAACACAGGTGCGGAGGCTGAGTCAGGAGGCGTTACGGTCATAGCGAGCGTGGAATTGGCGCCAAGAGAGTCTTTACCCAGAGTCATGATTTTAGTACAGAATTCAGGAACGATACTAGACTTAGAACTGATAATCCTAAGAACCACGGAACGAGGTTACTTGTACACAAATCAACCAATGAACTGGCAACTCCTTGTTGTGGTCACAGGATTTTTATACTGCATTGCTGATGGCAAGCAGGTGTTTGTAGTTAGTGGAACCTGGGAATGATTGGGAACAAAATGAGGTGATTGAGGCCCAATTCCTGAGGAAAATAGCCAGGTGGGTGATTGCCAGAAGGGACCGTGACAGAAAATGTGATGCAAAAAGTGAGTTCTGAAGTGATTTATGAACATTTGGAGAGGTATAATATGATTAGGAATAGTCAGCATGGCTTTATCAAGGGCAGGTTGTGCCTTACGAGCCAGATTGAATTTATTGATATGTGACTAAACACATTGATGAAGGAAGAACAGTAGATGTAGTGTACATGGATTTCGGCAAGGCATTTAATAAGGTACCCAATGCAAGGCTTATTGAGAAAGTAAGGAGGCAACGGGATCCAAGGGGATATTGCTTTGTGGATCCAGAACTGACTCGCCCACAGAAGGCAAAGAGTGCTTGTAGATGGGTCATATTCTTCATGGAGGCCGGTGATCAGTGGTGTGCTGGGAAGCTGTTCTGGGACCCCTACGCTTTGTGATTTTTACAAATGACCTGAATGAGGAAGTGGAGGGATGGGTTAGTAAATTTGCTGATGACACAAAGGTTGGGGGTGTTGTGGATAGTGTGGTGGGCCGTAGGAGGTTACAATGGGACATTGATAGGATGCAAAACTGGGCTGAGAAGCTACAGATGGAGTTCAACCCAGATAAGTGTGAGGTAGTTCATTTTGGTAGGTCAAATGTGATGGCAGAATATAGCAGACTATAGTAAGACTCATGGCAGTGTGGAGGATCAGAGGGATCTTGGGTCTGAGTCCATAGGACCCTCAAAGCTGCTACACAGGTTGACTCTGTGGTCAAGAAAGCATACGGGGCATTGGCCTTCATCAATCGTGGGATTGAGTTTTAGAGTTGAGAGGTGCAGCTCTATAGGACCCTGGTCAGACCCCACTTGGAGTACTGTGCTCAATTCTGGTCGCCTCACTATCGGAAGGACTTGGAAACCATAGAAAGGGTGCAGAGGAGATTTGCAAGTACGTTGCCTGGATTGGGGAGCATACCTTTTGAGAATATGTTGAGGTAACTCGGTGTTTTCTCCTTGGAGCAATGGAGGATGAGATGTGACTTGATAGAGGTGTACAAGATAATGAGAGGCATTGATTGTGTGGATAGTCAGAGGCTTTTCGCCAGAGCTGAAATGGCTAGCACGAGAGAGAATAGTTTTAAGGTGCATGGAAGTAGGTACAGAGTAGATGTCAGAGGTAGGTTTTTTATGCAGAGAGTGGTGAGTGCGTGGAATGGCTGCCAGCGGTGGTGGTGGCAGAAGCGATAGGATCTGTTAAGGGACTCCTGGATGGGTGCTTAGAGCTTTGAAAAATAGAGGGCTATGGGTAAAGCGGAGGTACTTCTCAGGTGGTGACATGTTCGGCACAGCTTTGTGGACCAAAGGATCTGTATTGTGCTGTATGTGTTTTATGTTTCTATTGCGCTGGGGGCTGCCTGCAAGTTTCAGCATGATACCATTACCAAGACAGCTTGTCCACAACTTGCTAACTTGATCTTCACCATATGTTTTTAGAATGTGGGAGGAAACTGGAGCAGCTGGAGAACGTACAAACTCTTTACAGACAGTTGCAGGAGTTGAACCCTATTCAGTGATCACTGGCACTGCTACCATACCATGTTTCATAGAGATAAAACAGAAAGAATAAAGGGGTCTTTTTCAGGTTGGGAAACTATGAGGATTGATTCAGGGCACAAATGCTTACAATTTATATCTGTGATTTAGATAAGGGCTAATATAATTGCATAAGAATAATATATCAATATTTGCTGATGTAAAACAGTTGGGAGTGTGGCTCTGAAGATACAAAGGGTTTTCTGAGGAGATACAGCTGGGTTAGCTGAATGGGTAAATACATGCTAAATAGAATGAAATGTTGAAAGATGTAAAGTCATCCATTTGGTAGAAACATAGAAAAGCGTTTTTGAAATGTTGAGAGATTTAATGATGTTAGTATTCTGCATGTCCTTGCACATAAATCACTGAACGTTAGTGAGCAGAATTAACAAGCAACTAGCATTTTTATTGTAAGGGGATCTGAGCATTCTTTTACCACTTATATAGAAAAGTAGGGGGGGCCACAACTAGACTTTTCAGCCAAGATAGTCTTTCTACTTGAGGAAGGATATTTTTGTGATACAGGAAGTGTTATAAAGTCATAGAGTCAAAGAGTCAGTCACCAACAACCCATCTGAACTAATCCTGCATTGACATCAAAATTTTATTTTTCTCATATCAGATTCAATCCTTGAGCTGCATATCAGAGGAATTTTGCAATAGGCAATTAGCCTACCAATCCACATGTCTGTGGGATATGGAAAGAAATGGGAGCACCTACTGAAACATACACAGTCACAGGGTGAAGATGCAAACTCTACACAGTGAAGACAGATTGGTTCTTTGGTTGTTGGGATTGTTAGATGGAATGAGATTAAACAGTATCTGATAGAGGCTATGTGATTGTATTGAAAATCTAACATTCTCATTGGTAGATGTTAAGTTGATGCTCAATTCCTGGTTAGTGTGTTTGTGGTCACAGTCTGAGGTCAGACATTCAGAAATTGAGAAGATACCTTGCAACACAGAGGTATTGAACCCTGAGTGTTCTGCACAAATGGTGTTGGAGGACTATTCACAAGGCTGATATGGGTGGATGTTTTGACATGAAGGAAAGCAAGGAATATGGGTTGTTGGTGAAGTAAAAGAGTAACCTACACTCAGTAGCCTCTTCACTAAGCACCTGCTGTGGCAACTGAGTGTATGTTCATGGTCTGCTACTGTAGCCCATCCACTTCATGGTTCAATAGTCTTCTGCCCACCATAGTTGAAACATCTGGTTATTTGCTTTACTGTCATCTTCTTGTCAGCTTGAACCATTCTTCTCTGATCTCTCCCATTAAGAAGGCATATTTACCCACATAACTGCTGTTCACTGGATGTTTTTTCTTTGCTTTTCACACCATTCTCTGTAAACTATAGAGATTGTTGTGTGAGAAAATTCCCAAAGATCAGCAGTTTCTAAGATACACAAACTATTGTCTGGCACCAACAATTAAAGTCACTTAGATCGCATTTGTTCCTCATTTTGATGTTTGATCTCAACAACAACTAAACCTCTTGACCATATTTGCAAGCTTTGATGCACTGAGTTTCTGCCACATGTTTGACTGATTAGATATTTGCATTGATGAGCAGATGTGCAGGTGTACCTAATAAAGTGTCACTGAATATAGCTCTCATAGAAATGTTGAATACTATTCCTATTTCTTTTATTCTTTTATACAACATTATTATTGTTTCTGTGAAACATGTAAGATAAACTGAATAGACCAAATACTTTGTATAAACTCCACTGGTACAGTTATGGGAATTTTATTAACCATGTGAACTATCTCATCCTGATCATGTCAGCTTGTATGAGATTTTTATTTGGAAACAATAGGCCTAGTTAGCACAAATGTTTATTGAAATAAATTGCAGCAATTTTCTTCTGCATCTGCTTTAAAAATTCTGTAGTGTTAAGAAAATGCCTTTCATCATCTGACATTAATTTAGACAGTAATTATATGCCTCTTGACAAATTAAATGAAAATGGATTTAATTTCTTATTTTTATTGACTTGCTTTGAAATGTATTTGTCCCATTAATAAGATTCAGTGGGCTGTCAGACTCATTTTCAGTAGCAAGGGCTTCTATTCCATAAAGAAGGAGTGACATTGTAGCATAGCACTGTCATAGTGCCAGGGTTCAATTCCAATTGCTACCTGTTCAGAGTTTGTACATCTTCCCCGAGACTGCATGGGTATCTTCCAGTTGCTCTGCTTTCCTCCCACTTTCCAAAGGCATATGGTTAGATTTAGTACATAGTGGACATGCAAAATCAGGGCATGGAGCAAGGCGACACTTCCGGACTACTTAGTACAATCCTCACAGATGCATTTTACGCATTTCACAGTAGGTTTCAATGTACATGTGACAAATAAATCTAATCTAATCTGAAGAATGACTGATAATGTAACTATAATAAATAGCATTCTTAAGCAGATGCTAGAAAATCTTGAACTTCAGCATGTTAAATTCTTGCCAGACATCCAAAACCAAATCATTGGGATATGATCAAGTGAAAGGAAAGAAGAAACCATAACTATTTGCAATAGTGAAACATAAGGCTCAGTTTGTTGTTTTGCAGCTTAATGACAAATGGAAAATTGCCATGATTGACCCCACTTTAAGTGTAATAGTTACATTGAAAAGGCATAATGGAAATATAAACAAATACCTGCTTACTTACTTCAGCCCTTTATCCCCACTGGGGCAGAGGCTGCCAAAAGCTGTTCACAGTCCTCTGTCCTGAGCCAGTCTGGTGGAAGTAGAATATTGACTTGCAGCTTTCACCACACAACTTCTCACATCTTTTAAGTGAAGATCCTTCCTCTTCCAGGAATGAGATCTTAGAATCTTCTATTAGTATTTCTGCAGCTCTGGGGTTTTACAGGATGCAGTTGCTAGCCCCATGCCCAACCCTTATCCATACAGAGCTGGGCATGGGACCACCCATGGCAAAGTTAAATCGATACACAAGCAGTTCATTATTGTCTTCAGGAGAGGAGATCTGTCATTCTGCCTTTCTCCTTGGCAGCTGAAAAATCATACAGTCAGTGGAGTCCTCCATGCAGGCTCCATCGAGGCAGCACCTGAGGTGAGGATTGAACCTACGTCACCATCACCGTGAGGCATTGACACAACTGTGCCACCCTGCCCCCTGTGGTTTGGGCCTGTTGGACTGGATATAGGATGGAGAAGATCTTCTGCAGGTAGACATGTTTGAGAAAGATGCTTCACAGTCACACAAAAGATGGAAATTGTATTAACATCACAATATTCATTTTTAAAGAAAATATTATTTTATTGGCCAGCTGTTGTCTTTCTAAAATCAGACTTTCCACTGGGAACCTAGGTTCCAACCATTGATGCAGTTTATGAGTAAGACTATTTTTACAGGTGCTTTACCACCTACATATTGTTTCAAACTTTATCATGTGTTTTTACAAATTCTCATTTGATGAATTGCAAATTGTGTGCTATCTGTTTTTCATCACAATGACAAATATTTTAAATGTGTTCACTGAGTTCTTTCCTTTTGTTGAAGAATTTTCACTGTTGACCTATTGTACTGCTATGTCAAGATTGCTAATTTGAAGCACAGATATCAAAGGTGAATCTCTCTGGGTCCACACCCTGAATGATTGGTTGTACAATCAAAATATTATTGTATTAATTTAATATGCTTCCTTTTTACTGGGTTACATGGCAGCTACTCATGATGTTGTTCTAAATACTTATGTTGGGCAGCATTGCATGACAACACCACCACCCCCATGGCTTACAAAAGAGGATAGTTGCTTCAGGCCATTCAAGATGGCTGAAGTCTTAAACTTAGGCAATATACTCAGGGTATATTGCATTTTGTTGGTATTGTTAGACTAAAAATTCTACATCAATAAGAAAGATGAGGGGTTATCATTGTCCTGTTCTGTTCTACATGAGGGTGAAGGCTTCCTGCATGCTGGAACAACTTTTGTGGTACTCAAAAGTTTTTCCTTCATTTTTTCCACCAGGTAGGTTAGAATCAGAATCATGATCAGGTTTGTATCACTGATGTATCTTGTTTTGTGGCAGCAGTGCAGTGCAATAATACAAGAAAGGTGGCTGAAGTCTTAAACGTAAGTTGGCACTCCAGTCCTAGTATATTGCATTTTGTTGGTGTCGTTAACCTCCAAATCATTCTTCAATAAGAATAATGCTTTCAATTTGAGAGGAGCAATAATATTTTTTCAATCAGGGTTTACCATTGTTTTCTCCTATTCTACATGAAGACCCTTGTTGAACACAAAGGTTATTTGTCCTTTTTTTTCACCATGTAGGTCAAAGTCAGAATCAGGTTTATTATCACTGACATAGTTTTGAAATGTAATGCTTTACAGCTAGAGTACAGTGAACTGCATAAAAATTAAGATATAATAAGAAATACAAGTGTAAAAAAGTGTAAAAGTTTTTTTAAAAGAAGAATATACATAAAAATGTAGAAAGAGAACAAAACAGGTTTCATGGACTGTTCGGAAAACTGATGGTGTTGCTAAAATATTGAGTGTGTATATTCAGGCTCCTGTCCCTCCTCTCTGAGGTAGTAATTAGGAGATGGCATGCCCTGGGTAGTGAGGGTCCTTAGTGATGTGCATTTAAAAGATCTGTGATGGAAAGGAATGAACAAAGAAGTGATTGTTGATGTAGTCATTCTTTGGGCAAGCATGGTAAGGTTGATAACTATGGCAATAGTACGATTAGCTGCTGGGCTGAGAAATGGGATCAAGAAGGGTTTCATAGAAACATAGAAACCTACAGCACATTACAGCCACTTCAGCCCACAATGTTTTGCTGACCATGTAACCGACTCTAGAAACTGCCTAGAATAGCCTTCTATTTTTCTAAGCTCCAAATTTTTTAAGCTTTTAGTAGCTCTTAAAAGACCCTATTGTATCCACTTCTACCACCACCACCAGCAGTGCATTCCATGCACCCGTAACTCTGTGAAAAATCTACCCAACATCCCCTGTTTCCAAGCACCTTAAAACTATGCCCCCTTGTGTTGGCCATTTCAGCCCTGGGAACAAGCTTCTGGCTATCCACACGATCAATTCCTCTCATCATCTTATACACCTCTATTAGGGCACCTCTCATTATCTGTCGCTCTAAGGAGAAAAGGCCAAGTTCACTCAATCTATTCTCATAAGGTACGCCCTCTAATCTAGGGAACATCCTTGTAAATCTCCTCTGCAGTCTCGCCATAGTATCTACATATTTCCTGTAGTGAGGTGACCAGAACTGAAACATAGTACTCCAAGTGGGGTCTGACCAACGTTTTAAATAGCCGTAACATTACCTCACGGTTTTTGAACTCAATCCCACAGTTTCTGAATACCAACTCATCATACAACTTATTAATAACACTGTCAACCTGCGTAGCAGCTTTGAGTACCCTATGGTCACAGACCCCACGATCTCTCAGATCCACCATACTGTCAAGAATCTTGGCATTAATATTTTATTCTGACTTCAAATTTGACCTACCAAAATGAACTACTTCACACTTACCTAGGTTGAAGTCCATCTGCCACTTCTCAGCCCAATTCTGCATCCTATCGATGTTCTGCTGTAACCTCAGACAACCATCCAGATTATCCACAACACCTCCAACTTTTGTGTCATCAGCAAAATTACTGATCCACCCTTCTACTTCTTCATCCAGGTCTTTTATAAAAATCACAAAGAGGAGAGGTCCCAGAACAGATCCCTGCAGAAAACTAGTAGTCACTGACCGCCATGCAGAATATGAACCATCTACAACCACTCTTTGCCTTCTGTGGGCAAGCCATTTCTGGATCCACAAAGCAAGGTCTCCTTATATCCCATGTCACCTTACTTTCTGAAGGAACCTTGCATGGGGAACCTTATCAAATGCCTTGATGAAATCCATATACACTATACTCACTGCCCTATCTTCATCAATGTGTTTTGTTACATCCTCAAAGAATTCAATCAGGCTCATAAGGTATGATCTGCCCTTGACAAAGCCATGCTGACTGTCCTTAATCAGATTATGTCTCTCCAAATGCTTATAAATCCTGCCCTGAAGTAGCAGGGTGGATCAGTAACTTTGCTGATGACACAAAGGTTGGGGGCTTTGTGGATAGTCTGGATGGTTGTCCGAGGTTGCAGCCGGACATCAACAGGATACAGAATTTGGCTGAGAAGTGGCAGATGGACTTCAACACAGTTAAGTGTGAAGTGGTTCATTTTGGTAGGTCAAATTTGAAGACAGAATAAAATATTAATGGTAAGACTCTTGGCAGCGTGGAGAATCAGAGAGATCTTAGGGTCATGTTCGTAAGAACTCAAAGCTGCTCCAAAGGTTGATAGTTTTGTTAAGAAGACAAATGGTGTGTTGGGCTTCATCAATTGTGGGATTGGTTTCAAGAGTCATGAAGTAATGTTCCAGCCATGGAACAGCTTAGTTTGACCCCACTTGCAGTACTGTGCTCAGTTCTGGTCACCACACTACAAGAATGATGTGGATACTAAAGAGGGAGTACAGAGGAGATTTACAAGGAAGTTTCCTGAATTGGAGAATGTAGCTTATGAGAATAGGTTGAGTGAACTTGGCCGTTTCTCCTTAGAGTGACAAGAGCATGAGAAGTGATCTGATAAGGGTGTAAAAAATGATGAGAGGCATTGATCATGTGGATAGTTAGAAGCTTTTTCCCAGGGCTGAAATGGCTAACATGAGGGGACATAGTAATAAGGTGCTTGGAAGTAGGTACAAGGGGGATGTTGGGGGTAAGCTTTTCACACTGAGAGTGGTGGGTACCACCAGAGACATTGGTAAAGGTGGAAACAATAGGGTCTTTTAAGAGACTCTTAGATAGGAGCATGAAGCTTAAAAAAAATAGAAGGCTATGTATTAGGAATATTCTAGACAGTTTCTAGAGTAGGTTACACAGTTGACACAAAATTGTGGGCTGAAGCACCTGTAATGTGCTGTAGATTTCTATGTTCTGTATTGTAATATAGGCGGATAATAGTGATGAAGATGAGGTAGCTGGTTTACAAACAGAGGCAATGTGGAGTGAGGAGAAGCTGTTGATGGGGCAAAATTGCAGTCAACGGGATAAGTTGCAATATAAAGGGCAGACAAAATGGTAAAGAGTGAATACAGAACTGAAGGTGTTGTATTTGGATTTATATGGAATAAGGTAGATGAACTTGCAGCACAGTTGCTGATGGCAGATATGATGTTGCAGGTATCACTGAAAGAAGATTATAGCTGGAAGAAAGGATAAACTTTATATCAAAAGGACTGGCAAGGAGGCAGTGGGGATGGTGTTGCTATGTTGGTAAAAATGAAATCAGAACACTAGGGTTCAGAAAATGATGGCTGAAGAGATTGTGGAGGCATTGGTTGGGAAGGTGTGGGAGTCAATTATTATGGATGAGGTCTCAGGGTACTTGTAGGCACATGATAAAATAGGTCATAGTCAGCATGGCTTCATCAAGGGAAAACCTTGCCTGACAAATCTGTTGGAATTCTTTGAAGAAACAACAAACAGCATAGACAAAGGAGAATCGGTAATGATGAGACTTTATAAATCACTGGTGAGGCTATGCTTGGAGTTTGGTGAACAGTTTTGGGTCCATTATCTTAGAAAGAATATGTTGAAACTGGAGAGGATTCAAAGCAGATTCACAAAAATGATTCCTGGATTGAATGGCTTGTGAGGAGCATTTGATGACTCTGGGCCTGTATTCAGAAGACTGAGAGGTGACAATGAGCCTATCGAATGGTGAAAGCACTGAGACTAGAGGTTACAGTCTCAGAATAGTGAGACATCCTTTTAGCACAGAGATGAGGTGGGATTTCTTTTGCTAGAAAGTGATGAATCAGTGGAATTCTTTGCTACAAGCAACAATGGAGGCAAAGTCTTTATATAAGACGTTTATAAGGTTGAGGTTGATAGATTCTTGATTGGTCAGGGCATGAAGGGATACGGGAAGAAGACAGGAGATTGGGGCTGAGAGGAAATTGGATCAGTCATGATGAAATGGCAGAGCAGACTCGACAGGCCAATACTCCCATATTTTATGAGAGTTTGGAGGGAGAGAGTGGGGGAAGATAAAGATGTATGCACACAACTCTGGAAGAACTCAGCAGGCCAGGCAGCATCCGTGAGAAAAGAGTAGCCAACATTTCAGGCTGAGACCCTTCATCAGGAATGGGGGGGAACAGAGGGCCGAAGCCCAGTAATAGAGATAGGGGAGGGGGTAGGGCCTAGAGGCACCAGGTGGAAAACCAATCAGAGAAAAGATAAATGGGGAGGGGGAGGGGATAAGCATGAAAGAATTGTAGAGATAAAGAAGCAGAAAGTTGAAAGGGGAGAGAGGCAGAAAGGGACCTGGGATAGGGGAAGGGGGAGGGGGAGGGAATTACCAGAAATTGGAGAATTCAATGTTCATACCACCAGGCTGGAGGCTAGCCAGATGGTGGATGAGGTGTTGCTCCTCCAACCTGAGTTTGGCCTCATCATGGCAGTAAAGGAGGCCATGTATGGACATATCTAGATGGGAATGAGAGGCAGAATTGTAGTGGGTGGCAACCGGGAGGTCCTGTCTATTGTGACGGACGGAGCGGAGGTGCTCGATGAAGCGGTCCCCCAATCTGCGTCGGGTCTCGCCGATGTAGAGGAGGCAGCACCGGGAGCACCGAATGCAATAGACAACTCCAGCAGACTCGCAGGTGAAGTGTTGCCTCACCTGGAAGGACTGTCTGGGGCCCGGAATGGTGGTAAGGGGGGAGGTGTGGGGACAGGTGTAGCATTTGCACTTGCAGGGATAAAGATGTGTTAGGCAGTAAGATCCTGTTGAAGATAACTGAAGTTACAGAGAGAGATGTGCTGGATGTGGAAGCTCATGGGATGATAGGCGAGGGCTAAAGAAACTTTTTCCCTATTAAGGCAGCATGTAGATGGGCTCTGTGTGGATGTCTGGGAAATGGAGGAGATGCCGGTGTGAGCAGCATCAATGGTAGAGGAAGGGAAACCTTGTTCTTTAAAGACGCATGGCGTCTCTGATGCCCTGGAAAGAAAGTCTCATCTTGGGAACAGATTTATTTATTTATTGAGATATAGCCTTTTCAGCTATTCGAGCCACACCACCTAACAATGTCCTTATTTATTCCTAGCCTACTGATGAGACAAGTTTCAAAGTCCAATTAACCTACTGACTGGTATGCCTTTGGACTGCGGCACCCACACAGTCACAGGGAGAATGTACATTCTTCTTATAGGCAGTGAAAGGAATTGAACCTGGGTTGTCTGTACTAAAAAGCATTGTGCAAGCATGCCCTTACCAATGAGGCAGAGATGAAGGAACTGAGAAAAGGGAATATCATTTATGCAGGAAACTGTGTAGGGAAAAGTATATTCAAGATAGCCTTGCAAATTGGTAGGTTTATAAAATATGTTGGTAGAGATTGAGACAGAGAGTTTGAGAAAGGATCTCTCTGTCTCCATCTGTTATTAATTGTAACATGTGTGTGCTGAAAGAATCAGAACTCTCAGCATTAATTGTGGGCCCCTGGCAACACTGTCTCCAGAAGCTTTTAGACCCCCTGCGTGAAAAGGTATCTGAAAAATCTTTAATGGCAGAAAAACAACATAAATGTAGAGACCAGTCAGACTTATTAGGAATGGTTCAAGAACATCAGGAGGAACAACAGAAAGATGGGATGAATTTGAACTTATTCCTCTGCCTTTGATTTCTGCAGCAGAAAATTAATTGGTACAGTACATCTTTTTTAACTTATAGGAATTGTACCTATGTTTGGAAATCCTTTGTGTTTTAGAAGTGGTTTGTATTTTTGAAATATTTTATAAAATGTGAATTCTCTGTGAGTTTTAAATGTGTTTTAAGAATTTTATTTAAATTTAGATGTGTATTACTAAATATAAATAAACCATGTTTAAACCACTTTGTTGGCTGGAAGTATCTCTTCCTTGGTAGGGAGGTGGGAGCCTCCACTCAGATAGTGGGTATTGGCAGCTAAACACCATGCAGGGTAAACAAGGAAGTTATCTAGTCTTTGAAGATTAGGTAGTTAGTGAATAACCTCCCTTTAGTGAGAGAACCTGTGGCTATTTCATCAGATTGGGCTTCAGTTCTTCATTTGAGTTTAGAACTTCACAGTCAGCAAACCCAATACCATCACAAGGATACAGAGAGAAGGCAGGATAACGGAGTTGAGAGGAAAAATAAATCAGCCATGATTGAATGAGAAAGCAATCTGAATCGGCCAAATGGACAAATTCTGCTCCAATGACTTATATGCTTATGGTTTGAGTATTTTATGTTGAGGCAGGAACGTGAAGATCTATTCCTGTGCAAGTGACCTTCATCTTCCTTAGGACTTGCAGAGAAGTTCATTGAAATAGCATCCATGCTCTCTGTATAAATGCAACAATAATAAGAAAATGGTTCTGAAAGTCTCATGCTATAATCCTTAAAGGGTTAACAAAATCAATGTTACATATGTCACATGCATTAAACAGTCTCACAATCAATAGGAATTTCCATAGTTTATGATCCCAGTATAATTATCACACCAGATAGCCAGGTTACAACAAAGAAATGATGTTTTTTTTTCTTTGTTATGTTGTATGATAAAGCACTTTGGTATTTCAGCCTTCTGGATAACCAGTAATGTTAGAAAGTGTTAATCATATTCTCTGGGGAGATCTTTCTTTGCATCTTTTGAGAATATTTATTTTGTAACCACTGTGACTAATCAAAATCAAATTAGCTTGGTATAATCACATTTACAGACTATAGGAGCCTGTAGTGCATCCATTCCCTATGTCACATGAGTAGCTAAACTTCAAAGAGGTGTCATTGGCTATAAAATGCTTTGCGGCACACAGAGGTTGCCTAAGTTGCAATGGAAACCTGTTTCTTCTTTATTTCTGTGTCTGTGCTTTTGGGAATGACTAGAGATATAGAGACACTTCTGAAGTTATCAGGATTGATGGTATGAGAACTCAAAGGACACAGGAGGATCTCTGTCGCAGCCATGTTCAAACTATGAGGAGATTTGGCCTCCCTGCTTGACTTTGTGCAGCTGACGGTAAACTCCCAGTGGATCCTAACAGGCAGAGCAGATTTCTGATCACCTGAAAACAAGTGCTGGGTGATGACATTTGCAGAGGAAGACATTTGAAGAAAAACTCCTGTTTTTTGTTTATTATTACCTTTATAGAAACAGGAAGAAACTTAATTGTCATGCCTCCTTTGATTTCTATTCCATTTTCTGATGAAATGGCACAGATGGAACTGGGTTCACTATGATAAATAAATATTCCACAATTTTAATGCAATTTTAGTTAAAATTGTGAAATCAACAAACTTTGGGCCTTGTCAATGGATGTGTTGGCATTGGAGAGGGTTCAGAGGAGGCTCATGAGAATCTTGAAGATGAATAGTAAGTATGAGGAAACACGAGGAAATCTGCAGATGCTGGAAATTCAAACAACAACACACACAAAATGCTGGTGGAACACAGCAGGCCAGGCAGCATCTATAGGGAGAAGCGTTGTCGACATTTCGGGCCGAGACCCTTTGTCAGGACTAACTGAAAGGAAAGATAGTAAGAGATTTGAAAGTAGTGGAGAGAGGGGGAAATGCGAAATGAAAGGAGAAGACCGGAGGGGGTGGGATGAAGCTGAGAGCTGGAAAGGTGATTGGCAAAAGAGATACAGAGCTGGAGAAGGGAAAGGATCATGGGACGGGAGGCCTCAGAAGAAAGAAAGGAGGGGGGTGGAGAACAGGCAAACAACTAAATATGTCAGGGATGGGGTAAGAAGGGGAGAAGGGGCATTAACGGAAGTTAGAGAAGTCAATGTTCATGCCATCAGGTTGGAGGCTACCCAGCCGGTAATTCCACGTCTCATTCCCATTCTGATATATCTATCCATGGCCTCCTCTACTGTCGGTCCGCCAGAAAAAGCAGGATCTCCCAATGGCCACACATTTTAATTCCACGTCCCATTCCCATTCTGATATGTCTATCCATGGCCCCCTCTACTGTCAAAATGAATCCAAACTCAGGTTGGAGGAACAACACCTTATATACCGGCTGGGTAGCCTCCAACCTGATGGCATGAACATTGACTTCTCTAACTTCCGTTAATGCCCCTCCTCCCCTTCTTCCCTTCTCCAGCAAATCACTTTCGCCAATCACCTTTCCAGCTCTTAGCTTCATCCCACCCCCTCCGGTCTTCTCCTATCATTTTGCATTTCCTCCTCCCCCCACTACTTTCCAATCTCTTACTATCTTCCCAGTGTGACATGCGTAGAGGACGTTAGGAGAATACAGGGAGACTTGGATAGGCTGAGTGAGTGGGCAGATACTTGGCAGATGTCATTCAATGTGAATAAATGTGAAGTTATCCACTTTGGAAGCAGGAACAAGAGGGCAGAGTATTGTCTGAACGGTTTAGAGTTAGGTAAGGGAGAAATGCAAAGAGACCTAGGAGTCCTAGTTCACCAGTCAATGAAGGTGAATGAGCAAGTGCAACAGGCAGTGAAGAGGGCAAATGGAATGTTGGCCTTTGTTACAAGGGGAATTGAATACAAGAGCAAGGATGTCCTTTTGCATTTGTACAGGGCCCTGGTGAGACCACACCTGAAATATTGTGTACAGTTTTGGTCTCCAGGTTTAAGGAAGGACATTCAGGCAATTGAGGAAGTGCAGCGTAGATTCACTAGGTTGATTCCTGGGATGGCAGGGCTGTCTTACGCAGAGAGATTGGGCTTGTACACGCTGGAATTGAGGAGATTGAGAGGGGATTTGATTGAAACGTTTAAGATAATTAAAGGATTTGATAGGATTGAGGCAGGAAATATGTTCCAGATGTTGGGAGAGTCCAGTACCAGAGGGCATGGATTGAGAATAAGAGGTCAGTTATTTAAAACAGAGTTGAGGAAGAGCTTCTTCTCCCAGAGAGTTGTTGAGGTGTGGAATGCACTGCCTCGGAAGACAGTGGAGGCCAATTCTCTGGATGCTTTCAAGAAGGAGCTGGATAGATATCTGATTGATAGGGGAATCAAGGGATATGGGGACAAGGCAGGGACTGGGTATTGATAGTGTATGATCAGCCATGATCTCAGAATGGCGGTGCAAACTCAAGGGGCCGAATGGTCTACTTCTGCACCTATTGTCTATTGTCTTTCGGTTAGTCCTGACGAAGGGTCTCGGCCCAAAACGTCAACAGCGCTTCTCCCTATAGATGCGGCCTGGCCTGCTGTGTTCCACCAGCATTTTGTGTGTGTTGTAGTAAGTATGAGGAGTGTTTTATGGCTCAGGGCCTGTACTCACTGGAGTTTAGAAGAATGTGAAGATTCTCATTGAAACACATCGAAACCTAGATAGAGCGGATGTGGACAGGATTCCTATAATGTGGGTGTCGAGGACTAGAGAGCACAGCCTCAGAATAGAAGGACATCCCTTTAGAACAAAGATGAGGAGGTATTTCTTTAGCCAGACAATGGTGAATCTTTGGAATTCATTCCCACAGACAGCTGTGAAGCCAAGTCATTTGATATATTAAAAGCAGAGATTGATATATTCTTATGAAGCTGAGAAGCTGGTACCTGGAGAAGAGCTTCAGATTCTTAAATCATTAGGATCTCTTCTGGGGGAGATATAACCTGTACAAAAGTGACAGGTTGTACCTGAACCCAAGGGGGAACCAATATTCTCATGGGCAGGTTTTTTAGAGCTGTTGGGGAGGGTTGAAACTAATTTAGCAGGGGATTGGGAACGGAGTGAAAGTACTCAGGATAGGACTGTTGGTAAAAAAAAATGTAAAGGTAGCTTGCATTCAGACTGTCAGGTAGGGCAGGCAGGTGATGGGACAAAATTGCAGCAAACAAGGTGAGCATCAGTGCATTAGGAATACAGAATCCAAAAGGGTAGTAAATTCAGCACTCAAAGTGTTGTATCTCAGTGCACAAAGTATAAGAAATAAGGTGGATGATCTTGTTGCACTGTTACAGATTATCAGGTATGATGTTGTGGCCATCACTGAACCATGGCTGAAGGATGGTTGTAGCTGGGAGCTGAATGTCCAAGGTTACACGTTGTATCAGAGAGATAGTAAGATAGGCAGAGGGGATGGTGTGGCTCTGCTGGTAAAAAATGGCAACTGTTAAGTAGAAGGGTGTGACATAGATGTGACATGTGCAGATGTTGAATCCTTGTGGGTTGAGTTAAGAAACTACAAGGGTAAAAGGACCCTGATGGCAGTTATGGCAGTTATATACATGCCTCCCAACAGTGACTGGGATGTGGACCACAGATTTAAATGGAAAATAGAAAAGGCATGCCAAAAGGTCAATGTCATGGGAGATTTCAACATGCAGGTTGATTGTGAAAATCAGGTTGGCAATAGATCTCAACAGAGTAAGTTTGTTCAAAGCATACCAGTTGGCTTTTTAGAGCAATTTGTCATTTAACCTACTAGGGGATCAGCTATTCTGGTTTGGATGTCATGTAATGAACCAGGGGAGGCGGGGTGATTAGAGAGCTTAAGGTAAAAGAACTCTTAAGAAACAGGGATCACAATATGAGTTTAACTTGAAATTTGATAGGGAAATAGAAAAGTCTGATGTAGCATTTTCTCACTGGGGTAAAAGAAATTACCACTGTTGACCAAAGTTAATTAAAAGGAGATTCTGGCAGGGATGACAGCAGAGCAGTAATGGTGTGAATTTTGTGGCAAAATCAGGTAAGTGCAAGATAGATGTATTCCAAAAATGAAGGAATACTCAAATAACAAAATAACAACTGTGTCAGACAAGCCAAGTCAAAGCTAATGTAGAAGCAAAAGAGGGGGCATACA
Organism: Hypanus sabinus; assembly: GCF_030144855.1. Taxonomy (NCBI): domain Eukaryota; kingdom Metazoa; phylum Chordata; class Chondrichthyes; order Myliobatiformes; family Dasyatidae; genus Hypanus; species Hypanus sabinus. Next base: position 80,671,304 of record NC_082710.1, on the reverse strand, counting down.
ATGAAGCAACAATTAGTGGGAAGATAGAGGATTGGGAAGCTTTTAAAAACCAACTAAAAGAATCATTACAAGGGAAAAAATGAAAAATGAAAGAAAGCTAGCAAACAATATTAAACTGAATCATAAAGCTCATCATTTTCAACTATGTAAAAAAATGAAAGTTGAGATGAGAGTGGATTTAGGACCACTAGAAAATGAGGCTGGAAAAATAATAATGGGAGACAAGGAGATGGCTGATGAACTAAATGAGTATTTTGCATAAATCTTCACACTAGCAGTGTGCCAGATGTTGAAAGGAAGAGAAGTGAGTGCAGTTACTATTACAAGGGAGAACGTGCTCAAAAAGCTGGAAGATCTAAAGGTACATAAGTCACTTGGATCAGATGAACTGCACCCTAGGATTCTGAAAGAGGTAGTGGTAGAGATTGTGGAGGGATTAGTAATGATCTTTCAAAAATCATTCAACTCTGGCATGGTGCCAGAGGACTGGAAAATTGCAAACGTCACTCAAAGAAAGAAGGAAGGTAGCAGAAAGGTAATTATAGACCAGTTAGCTTGACCTAAGTGGTTAGGAAGATGTTGGAGTCAATTTTTAAGGATGAGGTTATGGAGTACTTGGTGACACAGGACAAGATAGGACCAAAGTCAGCATGGTTTCCTTAAGGGAAAATCCTGCCTGACAAACCTGTTGGAATTATTTGAGCAGATTACAAGTAGGAGAGTTAAAGGGAATGCAATGAATGTTGTATATTTAGACTTTTAGAAGTCTAGGTGCCTCACATGGGGCTGCTTACCAAATTAAGAGCCTCATGTAATGCTTACCAAGTATTAGAGGAATATAATACTTCTAGGAAAGTTATTAGCATGGTTAAAGCATTGGCTGATTGGTAGGAGGCAGCAAGTTTGAATAAAAGGACCCCACTAAGGAACACCATCCATTGTCTCCTGCACCATCACTAATCTTACTGATTCTGGGGATCTCCCATCCACTGCCACAAACCTCATAGTTCCTGCACTCCGCACCTCCCATTTCTACCTCCTACCCAAGATCCACAAACCCACTTGTCTAGGTAAACCCACTGTTTCAGCTTGTTCCTTCCCCACTGAACTCATATCTGCACACCTCAATTCTGTTTTATCGTCCTAGTTTAATTCCTTCCTACCTACAACCATGACACTTCACACACACTGGGTCTTTTCAATGATTCCAGGTTCCCTGGCCCCATCATCTTATTTCTACTATAGGTGCCCAGTCCCTCTGCACCTTCCTCTCCCACCAGGAAGGCCTCAGAGCTCTTAGTCTCTTCCTGGACACCAAACCCAATCAGTTCTCCTCCACCACCACTCTCCTCTGCCTAGTGGAACTTGCGCTCATTCTTAATAATTTCGCCTTTGGCTTCTCTCACTTCCTTCAAACAACAGCTGTAGCAATGGGCACCTGCATGGGTCCCAGCTATGCCTGCCTTTGTCAGCCTTGTGGAGTAGTCCATATTCCAAGTCTACACTGGTGACCATCCCGTAATTTTCCTATGTTACTTCAACAATTGGATTGGTGCTGCTTCCTGCACCCATGCTGAACTCATTGATTTCATCCACTGTCTCCAGCTTCCACTCTGCCCTTAAATTTACCTGTTCCATTTCTAACACCTCCCTCCCCTTTCTCAATCTCACTGTCTCTATCTCTAGAGACATCTTATCTGCTGATGTCTATTATAAACCTACAGCTGTGGACTCTAACAGCTACCTGGACTTTACTTCTTCCCACCCTGTTACTTGCAAAAATGCCACCCCTTTTTTTCAATTTCTCCATCTCTGCCACATCTGCTCTCACAATGAGGCTTTTCATTCCAGAAAGAAGGAGATGTCCTCCTTCAAAGAAAGGAGCTTCCCTTCCTCCACCATCAACACTGCCCTCAACCACATCTCTTCTATTTTATGCATGTCTGCTCTTACCCCTTCCTCTCGCCACCCTACCAGGGAGAGTGTTCCTCTTGTCCTCACCTACCACCCCACCAGCTTCCATGTCTAGCACATAATTTTCCAAAACTTCTGCTAACTCCAATGGGATTCCACCACCAAGAACATCTTTTCCTCCACCCCAATTTATGCTTTCCACAGGGGTTGCATCTCTATGTGTCCATTCATCCCTCCCTCCTGGCACTTATCCTTGTAAGCGGTACAAGTGCTACACCTGTCCCTACACCACCTCCTTTACTACCATTCAGGGCCCCAAACAGTCCTTTCAGGTGAGGTGACACTTCACCTGTGAGTCTGTTGGGGTCATATACTGTGTCTGGTGCTCCCAGTGAGGCCTCTTGTCACTGCTTTCAGATTATGGCCCAAGTGCGGAGTGAAAGACACTGAAGCGGGTTGATAGTTCACATAATTTAATGCAAACAGAGTTAGGGGGAAAAGAAAATGGAATAAAACCCAGGCCAAACAGGACCATTAACTAAAACTCTCAAATGTAAAATGAAGGTAACACTGTGGCTGAAAGGAATAACTAAATATAAAACAAATACTGCTAGTCTTCAGAGTCTGTTGACTCAACAGTCCAATTTCTCAGGCAAGGCTGAATGCAAGGAGGCACTGAAACGTTGCTGACCTTTGCTCAAGTCTGGACAAGCACTACAACGACAAGAATAGAATTAAATACTATCATGATTAAATAATAATTACCTGACACGTGCATATTTACAAGCGCAATTGCCATATTGTGCTGCACTGCTGAATCTGTGGTTGTGTCAGGGCTCCCCTCTCTGAGGGCAGCCCCTGAGGTGTCACAGACTTGTGTCTGCTGGAAGTCCCAGATCAGTGACTTGTCCAAGATGTCCATCACTGTGATCCACAAAAATTCTTCTGGACCATAAGGTACTGGACCTTACCACATACCCAATGAGATTGCAAGATGTGTTGCAGTAAAGGGAACCACCTACCAAGCAGGGAGAGGGGAAGGAGGGGTGACTGGGGCCAGGAGAGAGGTAGTAACTGGCTTGAGCTGGGAACCATGGAATACTGAGTGGATCTTCAATGATACTGGTAAACGACACCTTGTTGATAGCCTTTTCCACTACGAATTGTCCCACATAGTGCAGTGCCTATTTGTGGTTCTCGACTTTCAGGGAAAGATCCCTTGATACCAACCAGACCTCCTCTTCCAGCTTGAATGGCCTTGTCTGTCTTCAGAAACGATCAGCCTGCTGGGAATGCTGTTTCTGGGCGTGCAGCAGAGAAGTCCTGGCTCATCTGGCAGCTGGAGTACAATGTTGGTAAATGCAAGGTCATCTACTTTGGAGGAGAAATGAAAAGCAGATTATTATTTAAATGGTAAAAGATTGCAGCATGCTGCTGTGCAGAGGGACTTGGGAGTGCTTGTGCAAAAATCATAAAAGGTTGGTTTGCAGGTGCAGCAGGCTTTCAAGAATACAAATGCATGTTTGAGGGTTAGAGGGATTGCTAGAGGGATTGAACTTAAGAGCAGGGAGGTTATGCTGCAACTGTACAGGGTAGCGGTGAGGCTACACCTACAGTACTGTGTGCAGTTGTGGTCTCCTTACTTGATACACTGGCTTCGGAGGTGGTGCAGAGGAGGTTTACCAGGATGATTCCAGAGATGAGGGGGTTAATCTATGAGGAGAGATTGAGTCCCCTCAGACTGTACTCACAGGAATTCAGGATATCTTATAGAAACACATGAAATAATGAAAGGAATAGATAAGATAGAGGCAGGAAAGTTGTTTCCGCTGATAGGTGAGACTAGAACTTAAGGGACATAGCTCAAGATTTGGGATGGAGATGAGGGGGACCTGCCTTTCCCAGAGAGTGGTGAATCTGTGGAATTCTCTGCCCAATAAACCAGTGGAAGAAACCTCAGTAAATATATTTAAGACATGGTTGGATAAATTTTTGTATTGTTAGGGTAGTTAAGGGTTATGGGGAAAAGGCATGTAGGTGGATCAGCCATGATCTTATTGAATGGCAGAACAGACTCAATGGGACAGATGGCCTACCCCTGCTCCTATTTCTTATGTTCTCATGAGCTGTAGGACATGGGATTGGAAGAGGCAAGGCAGTGCAGGATTGTCTCCAACTCCTGGTTCACTCTTTCAGTCTGGCCATTAGATTGGGGGTGGAAGCCAGATGAGAGGTTGGCCATGGCTCCTACAAGAGAGCAGAAAGCCTTCCCAAAGCGGGAAGTGAACTGTGGTCCACAATCAGACACTATGTCTTGAGGAAAGCCATGGAGTCTGAACAAATGTTGACCATGAGTATGTCAGTCTCACAAGCCAATGGGAGCTTGGAGAGGACAATGAAGTGGGCAGCCTTGGAAAATCGATCCACAGTGACCAAAATGGTGGTGTTTCTTTAGATGGGGAAAGACCAGTGATGAAGTCTACGGAGAAGTGCGACCAGGAGTGGTGAGGCACAGGCAGTGGATGTAGAAGACCCACATGTGGGACAGGCAGATACAAAGTCGTGGACATCCTGGGACATAGATGGTCACCAAAATTGTCTCCTTATAAACTCCTGAGTCCATTGAATTCCTGGATGTCCAGCCAGATGGGAGGGTGACCCCATTCCAGCACTTTGAAACACACTGCAGCAGAGGCAAACAGCCAGTTGGGAGGTCCCCTTCTGGGCCTAGGCCCTCACCTCTGCCTCTATTCCCCAGATCACTGGAGCACAATACATGAGTGAGAAGAATGGGCCCTGGATCAGCATTGTCCTCAGAGCCATTAAACTGCCGAGAGTTGGTATTCTTGCTGCCAGGATGATAGGTGAGGATGAAACTGAACTGTGTGAAGAAGAGACCCCACCGGGTTTGATGAAAGTTGAGTCTCTTTGCATCCAAATGTAGGAGAGGTTTTTGTGATCTGTCCAGACCAAGAGAGATGCTCTGCCCCCTTCAGCCAGTGTTGCCATTCCTCCAGGGCCTCTTTGACAGCCAGCAGTTCCCAATTCCCAACATCATAGTTCCTCTCAGCCAGAGCCATGTGACGGGAAAGAAAAAGTGTAGCCGGCTAACCGCAGAAGAGAGTTGAGAGAGGACAGTCCGTCCAATGGAATCCTACCGAGATTTTCCTGGTGAGTGCATTTATAGAAGCCATGATAGAGCCAAAATTCTGGATGAAGTGGCGATAAAACACCCATGAAACACTGTATCTGTTTGACTGTAGATGGTTTGGGCCACTCTACAACTGCCTGACCTTTACTAGGGTCCATTTGAACACTGGATGGGGTAAGTATATAGCCCAAAAATGACACCTTGTTTTTTTGGAAATTACATTTTTCAGGCTTGGTATACAGGTTATTTTCAAGTAGGCATCTGAGTACTCTTCGGACATGCTGGACGTGTTCCCGATGAGAGTGGGAATAGATAAGGATGCCATCTAAATACACAAACTCAAACTGGTTCAACATATCCCTGAGCACATTGGTACCCAAGCTCTGGAATACAGCAAGGGAACTGGCCAGACCAAAAGGCTTCACCAGGTACTCATAGTGGCCATTGGAGGTGCTGAAAACCATCTTCCACTCATCCACTTCTCCTATGCGAACCAGATTGTAAGCATTGCACAGATCAATTTTGGAAAATATGGTTGTTTCCTGAAGATGTTTGAACACAGACGCCAGCAAGAGAGAGGGTAGTGGTTCTTCAGTGATATTGTTTAGGGGCTGATAATCGATGTGGGGACGGAGCTTGCCATTTTTCTTGCTCACAAAAAAAAGCCCGCTCCTACTGGTGAGGTTGACGGATGGATAAACTTCACAGCCAATGCTTCTTTAATGTCTTCCTCTATGGCCACCATTACAGGACGAGAGAGGGAAAAGAGCTAGCCCCAGGGAGGACTAGTGCCAGGTAGGAGGTCTATGGCACAGTCATGCAGCCCGTGTGGGGGCAGGGAGGTGACCTTTCTTTTATTGAAAACCTCAAGGAGACTGGCATATTCACCCAGAATCCCAGAGAGGCCTGCATCCTTAGCTGACAGGAGGGTAATTCATGGAACAAAACTGAGCTGGCACCCAGACAGGTAGACAGGCATGTCGGTCCCCACTCTTGGAATGCTTTAAGAGACCAATCGATCTGTGGGTTATGTCGGGATAACCAGGAGAGACCAAGCACCAATGGCAGTTCGAGCAAATCAACCAGAGAGAAAGAGTTCTTCACTATGGTTGCCTTTGAGCACAAGTTTGAGAGGTTTGATGGAAAAGTGGATCTGGCTAGTGCTCAGAGATCGACCATCCAAGGCCTTGACGTTGATTTTTTCACTCAGTTTCTGAGGTTGGAACTCCACATTTTTGAGCCAAGAATGTCCATGAGATTCCAGGCTGCATCAGAGTTGATAAATGCTTTAAGTTCATGGGTTCCAGATCCCAACAACATGGAAGTTGCAAGCATAACAATTAGGGGAAGCTGACTGTAGAGAGAACAGACCCATCAGGACTCCCCTCCCTGCTGACCGGTATCTTATTTTACTGGATGCTTGGGACATGCCACCCAGTACTGTCCTGGATCATCAAAATAGAGGCAGGAACCTGTTCTCCTGTGCCACTCTTGTTCCTCCTGAGACAGGTGTATGTAGCCCACTTACATAGGCTCCTCCATGGACTAGGTGCTGGGTGGTGAGGGAGGGGGAGAGAGCAAGGGAAGACGGTGCTCAGGCAGTTCGCAGGAAGCTTGAAACATTCTTGCCATGCGCCACCTGGTTGTCAACTCGAATAGCCAGATTAATCAGGTCATTCAGACTATCCTGCTCATCCCGGACAGCAATCTCATGCTGGACCCCTGTGTTCAGTCCATGCTGGAAGGCAGTGATAAGATACCTCTCATTTCAACCTGTCTCTACTGCAAGAGTAGTGCGGAATTTGACTGCATAGGCTCTCAGCGTCCCTCTGCCTTGTTACAGGTCCAGGAGTCAGTTGGCAGTCTCCCAATCCCCTACTGGAAGTTCAAAAACCATCCTTAACTCTGCCACAAAATGTCAGAACGACTGGGCTGTGGGTTATCCTTGCTCTAAAAGCATTAACAGGCTGAGTGGAGGTTCATCTAGGAGATTGACCGTGTATACCAGTTTTCATGCATCATCACCAAAATGACCGTGCTGGGCCAGTAATATCAGTTCGCATTGGGTAATAAAATTCCTGCAACCATCGGGATCACCAGAATATCTGCCTGGTGGTGGAATACTCAATTCCTGGACGGATGAGAGGGTCTGTGGGGTTTAGAAAGCGAGTTCAGGCGTGAGAGTGGAAGCATTAGTAGCAGAGATTGCTGGGGCAACAGAAAAGGAGGACCTGTGAGATACTGGGAGTGGGACTGAGGTGGCCTGAAGCTGCTGAACTGCATTTGCAAGAATGTTAATGGCTGTCAGCTGATGCTGGCTGTCCACATGAGCTCGTGGATGGCAGCCATAAGTGCGGAAATCTCAGACATCTGACTCGAATTGTCTGCGGTGAGCTGTTCAACAGTTGCAGCTAGGGATGATATCTGTTCCTTCATCTGAGACTGGGCTTGTTGGCACGAGATTATCTGCCTTCCGTAACTTCACTCAGAACAGATTCCATTGCCTTTAGCTTATCTCCTACTTGACCAATGAGTCCCAGGGCCAAGGTCAGCTGCTCTTTCTCTGCTGGTTCCACCTTTGTGTAATCAAGACTTGTCACAACATTCAGATATGGTCCAAGTTTGGAACGAGAGACAATGAAGCAGGTCGATACTTCACAGACTTTAATGCGAACAGAGTTAGAGGGAACAGAAAACAATAAATGCTAGGTCAAACAGGGCCATTAACTAAAACTCTCAAATGGAAAATGAAGCCAACACTGTGGCAGAAAGGAATAACTAAATATAAAACAAATACCACTAGTTTTCAGAGTCAATTGACTCGACAGACCAACTTGATAAGGCAAAATGCAAGCAGGCAGCGAAACATTGCTGTGCTGTGTTCAAGTCTCAACAAGCACTACAATGAAAATAATGGAGTTAAATATTGTCACAATTAAGTAATAATTAGGTGACATATGCATATTCATGAGCACAGTTGTCGCATCCGCTATGCTTCCAAATCCGTGGTTGTGACACTTGCATATTGGTGAGACCTGACGTAGATTGGGAAACCACTTCGCCAAGCACCGTCACCGTCCGTCTGCCAGAAACAGCGGGATCTCCCAGTGGCTACCTATTTTAATTCCACTTCCCATTTCCATTCCGATATGTCTATCCATGGCTTCCTCTACTGTCGTGATGAGGCCACACTTAGGTTGGAGGAATGACACCTTGTATTCCGTTTGGGTAGCCTCCAACCTAATGGCATGAACATTGATTTCTCAGACTTCCCCTCAAACCCATCCCCCCATCATAATTTTCCATCCCCTTTTCCCTCTCTCACCTTATCACCTTGTTTGCCCATTGTCTTCCTCTGATGCTCCTCCTCCCTTTCTTTCTTCCATGGTCTCTTTCACCAATCAACATCCCAGCTCTTTACTTCATCCCTCCCCTTTCAGGTTTCAGCTGTCACCAGGTGCTTCTTTCTCCCCGCCCCCTACATTTTAAATCTAATCCTCAGCATTTTTTCTCCAGCCCTGCCGAAGGGTTTTGGCCTGAAATGTCGACTACTTGTTTCCATAGATGCTGTCCGGCCTGCTGAGTCCCTCCAGCATTTTGTGTTTCTTGCATGGATTTCCAGCATGTGCAGATTTCGTCTTGTTTGTAAAAGAATGCTTTCCTGGTTGACTGCCAGTGACTAGTGCTGTTCCACAGGGGTCAGTGTTGGGATCACTTCTTTTTATGCTGTATATCAATGGTTTAGATGATGGAATAAATGACTTTGTTGCCAAGTTTGCAGATGATATGAAGATTGCTGAAGGGCAGGAAGTGCTGAAGAAACAGGAAGGTTGCAGAAGGACTTAGACAGATTAGGAGAATGGGCAAGAGAGCAGAAAATGAAATACAATATTGGAAAAAGCATGGTCATGCACTTTGGTAGTAGAAATAAATGTGACTATTTTCTAAACAAGAAGAAAATCCAAAAATTTGAGATGCAAAGGGATTTTGGAATCCTTGTACAGAACACCCTAAAGATTAACTTACAGATTGAGTAGGTGGTGAGGAAGGCAAATGCAAGGTTAGTATTCATTTCAAGATGTCTAGAATATGGGAGCACGGATGTGATGCTGAAGCTTTATAAGGCACTGGTGAGGCCTCACCTTGAGTATTGTGAACAGTTTTGGGCTCCTCATCTAAGACAAGAGTGCTGGCATTCAAGAGGGTTCAGAGGAGGTTCACAGGGATGATTCTGGGAATGAAAGGGTTATCATACGAGGAACGTTTGATGGCGCTGGGTCTGTACTCGCTGGAATTTAGATGGATGAATGGGGATCTTATTGAAACCTTTCATTTGTTGAAAGACCAAGACAGAGTAGATGTGGAAAGGATGGTTCCCATGATGGGGGAGTCTAGGACAACAGGGCATAACCTCAGGATAGAGGGGCATCCATTTAAAACAGAGATGCAGAGAAATTTCATTAGCCAGAGGGTGGTGAATTTGTGAAATTTATTGTCACAGGCAGCTGTGAAGGCCAGGTCGTTAGGTATATTTAAGGCAGAGATTGATAGTTTCATGATCGGACACAACATCAAAGGTTATGGGGAGAAGGCTGGGGAGTGGGACTAAGGTGGAGAAGAAAGGATCAGCCATGATTGAATAGCGGAGCAGACTCGATGGGCCAAATGGCCTAATTCTGCTCCTATGTCTTATGGCCTTAATTATTAAGGGTGTCAAATGTTAGGAGGAGAAGGTAGGAGAATGGGATTGACCAAGAGGAATAATACATCAGCCGTGATGGAATGCAGGAGCAGACTCAATGGGCTGAATGGGCTAAAATTCTGTTCCTGTATCTTATGGTCTTATATTGCCTGCTTTGTTTTAATAATTCACTCCCCAGATTGTTTTAGCCGGGGAGAGACCAATTAAAATTTATCTTTTTTGTGCATTGTGGTTAGCATAAAGCTTTCCAGTACCAGTGACTGAGGTTCAATTCCCACCACTCCCTGTAAGGAGTTTGTATGTTCTCCCCTTGACCTTGTGCATTTCTTCCAGGCGCTCCGGTTTCCTCACACAGTCCAAAGATGTATGGGTTGGGAGTTAATTGGTTATTTTAAATCGTCCTGCAGTCAGGCTAGAGTTAAATGGTGGTTGCTGGGTGATGCAGCTCAGAGGCCTATTCCACACTGTATCTAAATAAATAAAAAGCCGACTGGTGGCGTAGTGGCATCAGCGCTGGACTTCAGGTGAGAGGTCCCGAGTTCAAATCCGGCCGGCTCCCGTGCAGGCTCTCCATCCGTGCTGGGTTGAACGTCAAGCTAGGAACTCGACCTTCTATAAAGTAATAATGGTGTCGAGGTCTTCATCGTCGATGATGGATGAACCTTAAACAAATAAATCTATATTCAACACAGGCTAATTACTGGGATGTAGGTATTATCCTCTTATGAGTGAATAAAAAAGTTCCGTTGAGAACTTCAGGTGAGAAAGAAGTTCAAGAATTGTTTTTACACAAAGATTAGTGGGCGCCTGGAATGCCCTGCAGGAGTAATGGAGGTTGACATAATAGCGCCATTTAGGAGGTTCTAATGAATAAGTTACAAATGGAGGGATATGGACCATGTGTAGTCAGAAAGGATTAGTTTAATTAGGCATCATTAGCTGAATTAATTCAACACAATATCATGGACTAAAGCATCTGTTCCTGTGTTGTATCATTCTGTTCAAGCAGGATATGTATTCTTTCGAGTTTAGAAGGATGTGTGGTGAATTTGATGAAATGTTCTAATGGGGCATGACAAGCTAGGTATTGAGATATTTCACTCATTGGAGAATCTCAAATAAATGGGTATGGTTACCAGGTAAAAGCATGCTAATTACAACAGAATAATATTGAATGTACTGAATCTTGAGAGTTCTTCACTCCAAAGGTTTGCAGGGAGCTAGATCACTCTAGGTGTTTAAACAGGAGGTAGATTAATATCTAAAGAATCACAAAATTAGAATCAATTTAGATTTCGTAAAAGAGGCATAGTAATGGTCATTTTAAATGGTGGGTCTGTAAAGAGAGAGCTATGGATGATGGTGAACATGAGCAGAGTAAGGTATAGAATTAACTCAGACTCAAAGTAAACACAAACAAAATCCAAACACAAAATCACAAACATTTAAAATTGAAATGGAACTCCAACAATTGAGCATTGAGTGATCAGCACAGAGCCTTAACTACAGACTTTCCGTGAAGGAATATGGCAGGCAATAATTGGTAGTTTGAGTCTGAAAGGGACAGTGGTAGCCAACCATATGCTGGGGAACTGGAGTGCCCAAATTTGGATGCCTGCCACTGTTCAGTTGGGACCATGACAAGGACAGGCTTGATGGCTTTGGTGGCCTTTTGTTCTCCTGTTTCTAATTTCTTGTGTTCTTCCTCTTGTTATGCACAGATGGAATGTGAGTGTCACTTCCATTTATCTCCCATTACTAGATGACATGGAGACAATTAGTTGTCTTCTTCCCTCAATCTTAATGGATGGGTGATGAGTGTTCATAATTTGGATGAATTCCTCTAATTCTGACTCAGTGTCTGTCTGCACTCCCCAGATGTCATCTAAGTATCTGTAGTGACACATGGGTTTTTTGGGACTCTTTGGATACACTGTCCTTCCCACTTTACCATGTATATATTGACAGAATCAGAAAAGAATGCAGAATGAATTATAAAATAATTTTCATTACAAGTGACTGAATATTTAACATAATCAATAAGTTTCCAAAAAATGGGCTGTTTGTCATGGAAAGTGCAAAATTTCTTCCATGCTTTGAGGCCTGCACTCAACTTACACCCTGGTTAGTTATTTCATTCCAGTCTGATCCTCAGTTAATATACGTGGTTAGATCAGGTGAGAATTTCTATTAATTTCTAGTATTCAACAAGTTGGGATAATTGGTCACCCCACATAATTACCACTTCTTCATTCATTTCCTCCTACTTATTCTATCCCCAGCCCTGCCATCTGTTCTTCATTCTCCATCACCTCTGTTATTCAGTCTCTCCAACCTATCACAGGCTATCCAGTCATTACCAGTATTTTGCTGTTGCTGCTATTGCGTTTCCTAAATCAAAACCATGATGATAATTCTGAACTACTTCTCAGACACAGAGCAGTATGGGACATATTGAGTTTGGAGCAATCACAGATGTACATATTTTTTGTGGTTTAGTAAAGTGCTCGATGGTTAATTTTGCAATTGGGAACTTTGAGCTTGCTGAATTTGCCACTGTGTGGATCGTCATATGTCAGTGTTACACTTTATGGCTTGCAGCTGAAATGACCTCAAGAAGGCAACTTATCATCAGTGACAGGGCAGAATTTCCCTACTGCAGTATATCATTCTAAACTCTTGCTTCACAATTCAAACTGCTGCATGCTTCACTACTCAAATATAAAAATATCAGAATTCCACGTATCAAATCCCAGTTGGGAAATGTTATGATTTGGCTCAGAGCTCTGATGGAGCAACACAACCCACCAACATTGGCCTGTTATAACTGGGTAAGTTCAGTCCCACAAGGGATGCCAAGTCCTACTCCCAAATAGAGTGTCCTCTTTAATGTGGTAAGGACAAGCAAATTTTTTAGAGAACATAAGCACAGAAGAGCAGGAGGAGGCCATTTGATAACAGACTCTTCTGGCTCAACATCCTGCACCTCCCAATTATACCCATGTGATTTATTAACCTACCGACCTATATGTCTTTGGAATGTGGGAGAAATCCGAAGCACCCAAAGAAGAAACAACATGGTCACAGACAGAAAGTACAAACTCCTTACAGACAGAGGCAGAATTAAACTCAGCCGCTAATGCTGTAATGGCATTATGCTAACTGCTACAGTACATGACATTGTCCCCTTTAAATCTTTCTTCTCTCACTTTAAATATAAGACATAGGAGCAGAATTAGGCCACTCAGTCCATTGAATTTGCACCACCATTCCATTTTGACTGATTTTTTCCCCTTACAAGCCCCTTTTCCTTTCTTCTCCCCATAAACTTCCTAACGTACTCACTAATAAAAAACGATGATCTGAGTGTCTACCTGTCAGGGAATCGAACCCCAGTCTCCCATGTGACAGGTGGGGCTATGAATCACTATAGACTTTTAGACTTCCCTAACCTAGGTAAAGCACTGTAACCATTCACCTTACCTATGCCATATAGCCCTCACAATTTTATATTCCTTTAAAGTCACCTTTCAGCCTCTTAATGCTCCAGGGAAAGTTAAGTCCCAGCTTATCCAGAATCTAACTCAAGCTCTCTAGATCTGGTAACAGCTTTGTGAATATTTGCTGAATCCTTCCCATTTTTATCCTATCTTTCCTATAACAAGGCAACTAGAACCTCACACAATATTCCAAGTGTAGTTTTACCAATCCCATGCACAGTACATGACATCTGAACTTTTCTATTCCTATCAATGGGTTGTAGTCAAATGTTTTCCATCACAGAAAGGAGGCTCTAGAAAGAAATCTTTCTCAAGTTGAGACTGAAGAATGCACTCTATATCTTCATTTCTGAGACTCCTCCCTGCCCTTATTGCCTTCAAATATAGGTCAATTATTGTTTGTAAGTCATCTAGTGAAGAATTCATCTGCATGTAATGTTTACACAAGTGCTCTGACCAGGTCAGCTGTCTGGAACTTTAGGTTAACAGATAACGTTATTCCTTCTGATTAGGTTGCAGTCTTAGTTAAGTCAACAATAGGCTTCATGGCAACACACACAACACACACAACTCAGCAGGTCGGGCAGCATCCGTGGAAATGATTGGGCAATATTTCAGGTCGAGACCCGTCGTCAGACTGAAGAGGGAGGGGGCAGGGGTCCTATAAAGAAGGTGGGGGGAGGGTGGGAAGAAGACTGGTAGGTGCCAGTTGAAAACCCAGTAAGTGAAAAGATAAAGGGAACCTGAGTTTGGCCTCATCATGGCAGTAGACGTTGGAGGAGCAACAACTCATATACCATCTGGGTAGTTTCCATCCCCTTGGCATGAACACTGAATTCTCCAACTTCCAGTAATTCCCTTCCCCCATCCCAGTTTCCCTCTGCCTCCTCCTCCAGCTGCCTATCACCTCCCTCATGGTTCCACCTTCTTCTACCCATAGTGCTTTCCCCTTACATTCCTTCTTCACCTTTACTGCCTATCCCCTTCCTGTTTCCCCTCCCCCACCCCTTGGTCTTCCCCTTACTGGTTTTTCACCTGGCACTTACCAGCCTTCTCCTTCCCACCCTCCCCCCATCTTCTTTATGGGGCACCTGCACCCTGCCTCTTCAGTCCTGACAAAGGGTCTCGGCCCAAAACATTGACTTTTCATTTCCACAGATGCTGCCCGACCTGCTGAGTTCCTCCAGCTTGCTGTGCGTGTTGCTTTGATCCCAGCATCTGCAGAGTATTTTATGTTTACAATAGGCTTCATGGACCAGGCAAGCATTGTTTCTCAACAGGATGGCCAAGCATTACCATTTAAAAGTTAACAATAAACATCTAGAACCTTAGACAGTTTCTAAGTTGCCATCTAGGGGGAATGCCATACTAGATCTAGTATTAGGTTACGAACCGGGTCAGGTCACAGATCTCTCAATGGGTGAGCATCCGGGGGACAATGACCACCACTCCCTGGCCTTTAGCATTATCATGGAAAAGGATAGAATCAGAGAGGACAGGAAAATTTTTAATTGGGGAAAGGCAGATTATAAGGCTATAAGGCTAGAACTAGCGGGTGTGAATTGGGATGATGTTTTTGCAGGGAAATGTACTATGGACATGTGGTCGAAGTTTAAGGATCTTTTGCAGGATGTTAGGGATAAACTTGTCCAGTGAGGAAGATAAAGAATGGTAGGGTGAAGGAACCATGGGTGACAAGTGAGGTGGAAAATCTAATCAGGTTGAAGAAGGCAGCATACATGAGGTTTAAAAAGCGAGGATCAAATAGGTCTATTGAGGAATATAGGGTAGCAAGAAAGGAGCTGAAGAAGGGGCTGAGGAGAGCAAGAAGGGGGTATGAGAAGGCTTTGGTGAGTAGGGTAAAGGAAAACCCCAAGGCATTCTTCAATTATGTGAAGAACAATAG
The DNA here is from genome assembly GCF_030144855.1 of Hypanus sabinus. Taxonomy (NCBI): domain Eukaryota; kingdom Metazoa; phylum Chordata; class Chondrichthyes; order Myliobatiformes; family Dasyatidae; genus Hypanus; species Hypanus sabinus. The sequence continues at coordinate 80,656,131 of NC_082710.1, read as the reverse complement.
GTTGACAGGAGTGAAGGTAGGTCCAATTAGAGATAAAGGTGGGAAGATGTGCCAGGAGGCTGTGGAAGTGGGTGAGGTCCTCAATGAATACTTCTCTTCTGTATTCCCCAATGATAGGAAACTTGATAACGAGGAGGACAATATCAGTGAGATTGATGTTCCGGAGCACGTTGATATTAAGGGAGAGGAGGTGTGGGGTTGTTAAAATACATTAGGACGGATAAGTCCCTGGGGCCTGATGGAATATTTCCCCAGCCTGCTCCACAAGGTGAGGGAAGAGATTGCTGAGCCTCTGGCTAAGATCTTTATGTCCTCGTTATCCACAGAAATGGAACCGGAGGATTGGAGAGAGGCAAATGTTGTCCCCTTGTTCAAAAAAGGTCGTAGGAATAGTCCAGGTAGTTATAAACCAGTTAGCCTTACGTCTGTGGTGGGAAAGCTGTTGGAAAAGATTCTTAGAGATAGGACCTATGAGCACTTAGAGAATCATGGTCTGATCAGGGACAGTCAGCATGGCTTTTTAAAGTCATGTCTAACAAGTCTGATAGAGTTCTTTGAGGAGGTGACCAGGCATATAGATGGGGGTGGTGCAGTGGATGTGATCTACATGGATTTCAGTAAGGCATTTGACAAGATTCCACATGGTAGGCTTATTCAGAAAGTCAGAAGGCATGGGGTCCAGTGAAGTTTGGCCAGGTGGATTCAGAATTGGCTAGCCTGCAGAAAGCAGAGGGTCGTGGTGGAGGGAGTACATTCAGTTTGGAGGGTTGTGACTAGTGGTGTCCCACAAGGATAGGTTCTAGGACCTCTACTTTTCATGATTTTTATTAACGACCTGGATGTGGGGGTAGAAGGGTGGATTGGCAAGTTTGCAGACGACACAAAGTTTGGTGGTGTGTATAGTGCAGATGATTGTCGAAGATTGCAGAGAGACATAGATAGGATGCAGAAATGGATTGAGAAGTAGCAGATGGAGTTCAACCTGGAGAAGTGTGAGGTGGTACACTTTGGAAGGACAAACTCCAAGGCAGATTACAAAGTAACTGTCAGGATACTTGGGAGTGTGGAGGAGCAATGGGATCTGGGGTTACATGTCCACAGATCCCTGCAAGTTGCCACACAGGTAGATAGGGTAGTTAAGAAAGCTTATGGGGTGTTAGCTTTCATAAGTCGAGGGATAGAGTTTAAGAGTCACGAGCTAATGATGTAGCTCTATAAAACTCTGGACTCTGTGCCAGCTGGATCTGGGCAGTGCGGGCTGGTCTTTGAGACGGGAGGGTCACTGTGTGAGGTGAGGGGGCCGATTCATCTCTCCGCTGTCTGTGAGGAGTGGTTATCCTCCAGACGCCGCGGTTCTGGTTGGGGAGTTGCAGGCATGCCACGAAGTGTGGGGGCGCTTGCGAGCTGCCCCTGGCACTCCCTCAGAGTGGCTGATGCAGACATGCATTTCGCTCTCAGTCTCAATGGAGATGTGACCAATGGCGCTCATCTCGTTATCTCTGGGGAGGGGGGAGTCTTTAGCATCCGGACAGTGAATCTGGGGGTTCAGTGTGAGACGGGGAACAACCTTTGGGGGTTCAGAGTTCAGAGTGATGCTGTTTTCCAGGATTGGGGTTACTGCACAGACACAAATTTAAATGGTTCCCTCCACAGCCTCGGGGTGCTGGTTGTCGGCAGCTCTTGGGGTGGCTCCGCTCTGTAGTGTTGGGGATCACGGCACTTTGTGGGAGCCCATCTCTGAACAGGGATGATGAGTGCTCAGGATTGGGGTTCACTGTGATCTGAGGAGAAGCTGAGATCTCGGGGTTCACAGGAGGAAGGGATGTGAGGAATGCGCTACCGGCGGGGTCACGGTCCCATAGGGTGAGGATTTTGGGGGAATGGGGGCTGAATGGGGGCTCCCCTGAATGAGCTCCCCTAAATGGGGGCTCAGGGCACAGTTTTGTTTGGGATTCACTGTGGGACCGGGTTGAACTGATATGGGCTTCGGGGCGACGGAAGCAGGACCAGGACATGAGCGGGCGGAGGAAGGATGGCACAGCGAAGGGGCGGGAAGGGAGGGAGGATCGGCCACACCCACCTGGAGCCTCGATCAGCAAGTTTTTCTTGGACCCCCCCCCGCAGCCCATTCCCGGTCCAGCCTGCCATGGGGGCTGAGCCTCCGGCTGCGTCTGAGGTGCAGCCCGGGTCGCCGCTTGTAACAGGGCAGAGGACGTAATAAGGGGGCAGGAGAAAAGCCATGTACCCTCTTCTTATCCAGGGCCTTAATGTCTCTCGTAAACTTAGTTTTCTTAAACCTGTTATCCTTACCTTTTATTCTGACAGAAACATATATTATAAACTCCAAAATCTCACTTTTTGAAGGCCTCTCACTTACCAAGAAATATCTTTGCCTAAAACAACTTGTCCCAATTTTCACTTGCCAGATCCTTTCTGATGCCATCAAAATTGGCCTTTATCCAGCTTAAAACTTAATCAAAGGACTGGACAGCATTCTTCTCCATAATTATATTGAAATTAATCGCATTCTGATCACTAGATGCAAAGTGTTCCTCTTCACAAACTTTTGTCATGAGCCTTGTTTCATTCCTTTATAGATTTATTATCACATGCTCTCTCTAGTTGTGACTTCTATATACTGATAAAGGAAATCTTCCTGAAACCAAATGACAAACTCCATCCTTTCCAGCCCCTTTACTCTCTGACAGTCCCAATCAATACACGGAAAGTTAAAATCACCTATCACTACTGTACATTTCTTGCAGCACTCTACAATCACCCCACAAATTTGCTCTTTTAAATTCCACTCACTATTGTGTGGAATATAATGCCATTAATGTGAAACTTTCTCTCACTGCTCCTCTGCTGTTCTCCAACTCTTTGAAAGCAGGACTTTCCCAGACCTGCTACTACAGCCATGTATTCTTTCTGGGAGCTTGTCAACTTCCCAGCTCTTTACTTCATCCCTCCCCTTCCAAGCTTCACCTATCACCTGGTGTTTCTCTCTCCCCTCCCCCCACCTTTTCAAATCTACTCCTCAGTTTTTTCTTCCAGTGTTGCCAAAGGGTTTCAGCCTGAAACGTCGACTGTACTTTTTTTTCCATAGATGCTGCCAGGCCTGCTGAGTTCCTCCAGCATTGTGAGTGCATTACTCGGAAATATTCTATGGCAACTCTCCAATTAACAAAATACTCTGCATCATATTCAATTGCTGCCATTTGGTTACCATTCCACCTTGCTATGGGAAGAGATTATTTCCATCAATTTTCCTCATAATTTTAAACACATCTAACTAATTTCTTCAAGCTTCTCTTCTTTAAGTAGATTAATCCCATCTTTGCATATTTCCCCACATAAGCCAAAAGCTTTAACCCTGGGATTGTTGCAGAAACCCTCATTTGCAAACTCTCCAAGGCTTTGATGTCCTTACCAAAGTTTAGTGTCCATAAAGCTCAAGGTTTTTTTGAACAGATATCACATGACACAGTGTTGTTATGCTTGTGGCTTATTATTGCAAGCTTGCAGCATCCATCTGAACCGTTCTGATAACTTCAGAGAGATGTATATCTATACATCGGTCTCTTTGTTCCAAAATTCTCTTTGAAATTGTACCATTTACTTCACCTTGGCTCTGCTTTTTATTCTTTCAGAAACATTGTTTCACATTTAAGGCAATCAAATTGTCCAAGCTTAAGTTCCCTGTGATCCAGTACCTAAAGTCTTGCAGGTTTTCTTTCCCACGGGGCAATAGTTATAGAGTCATGTATCATCTTTGACCCATCGAGACCCTGCCAATCATCAAGCCCCCATCCTAAAAGTGGAGGAGTCTAGGACTAGAGGGTACAGTCACAGAATAGAAGGAATGGTCCTTCGGAAGAGAGATAAAGAAGAATTCCTTTAGCCAGAAGGTGGTGAATCCGTGGAAATCATTGCTATAGACGATTGTGGAGGCCATGTCATAAGGTATATTTAAAGCAGAGGTTGATAATTTCTTAATTAGTAAGGGTGACATTGGTTATGGGGACAAGGCAGAAGAATGGAGTTAAGAGGGTTAATAAATCAGCCTTGATGGAATGGCACAGCAGACTCAATGAGCCAATTGGCCTAATTCTGCACCTATGTCTTAGGGTCGGATTTACACTAATCCTGTTTTGGTTCTTTCCACTATTCGCTGCTTCCCTAACAACAAATTGTGCGTCACCAGTGATCTAAAGGCTCTTCTCAACCACAAAGAGAGCCTTTCGATCAGGAGACATGGAGGAATTGAAACATGTGCTGAGGGAGCTAAAGGAAAAGATCAAGCTGGTTAAAGAAAAATACAGGAGAGGGCTGGAGAACAAGCTTGGGCAGAGTATCACACTGGAGGTGTGGAGAGGCATGAAGAACATCACTGGCTTCAATCAGTCTAGCTGTACAGCCTGAAAAAGCAGCCATGAATGGGCTAATCAGTTAAACCAATTCAATAGGTTTGACAATTGCCCTCCTGTTCACACCCCCCTCAGCATACAAGCCCAGGTGCCGAGGCACCCAATGTCCCCTCAACACCAACACCTCCCCTTCTCCCTCCTCCCCTCCAGTCCAACACATGGATGAACAACACAGGCTGCTACTGTCTACATCCCCTCCTTGCCCTGTACCTACCACCTACACCTCCATATACCATCTCCTAATATCCTGATCTTCACCACTCCCCTCCTCCCTGGCCTCCACCTTCACCAACTCTCCTTCATTACTGAGCTGGTGAGAAGGGCTCTGGGGAAACTCAGACAAGGGAAAGCGTTGGGAATGGATTGGCTGAACCCCAGGGTGTGGTGAGCAGCTGTGTGGAATTCTCCAGCAGATTTTCAATCTCAGTCTCAGCACAGAAAGGGTCCCGACTGTATGGAAAACATGATGCATGGTCCCAGCACGCAAGAAGGGCCGACCGAAAGTCTTAAATGACTACTATCCAGTGGCTCTGACCTCACTCATCATGAAGACCTGAGAGAGGCAGGTCCTGGCTCATCTCCTACCTCTGGTCAGATCAGGCCTCGATCTCCTGCAGTTTGCCTACCAGCAGCAGTGGAATTGATTATAGTGGAAGCAGAGGAAGGCAGGGGGAGCACCACCAAACACAGTGAGTTCTTTCCCCTCGCTCGGGTGTTTTTCTTATTTTTTAAACCATAAAAGAGAGAGGGGGTCCAGCAGAGCAGCCATTGTTGCAGTGGCCATCTTCGGGGTGGGGGCTAGAATCAGAGTGGGAACTTATAGGCCTTGACTCAAGAGGCCGAGGCCAAAGAAACATAAGAGGAGTAAGTTTTTCCTTTCATTATTGCTGATTTGGTATTGGTTGCCCCTAGTGCAGTGCAGGCAGGATGGCAGATATGGCAGTGGAATGCTCCTCCTGTAGGATGTGGGAATTCATGGAACCTGATGGTCTCCGTGATGTCTACACCCATGGGAAGTGCAGCCAACTCCAGCTGATGAAAGACCACATTAAGGAGCAGGAACAGGATTTGGATGAACTAAGGATCATCCGGGAGACAGAGCAATTGAGTCCTTTGAGCTGGTGGTTACACCCAGAGTGCAGAATTCAAGGAGTAGATGGGTGAACACCAAGATTAAAGGGAGAAAGAGGTCAGTGCAAGGTCCCCTGTGACCATTCCCCTCAGCAACAGGTATACTGGTTTGGGTACTGCTGAAGGGGATGACCTATTTGGGCAAAGCAGCAGCAGCAGCCAGAGCAACAGCACTGTGGTAGGCTCTGAGCCTCAGAAAGGTTAGAGTGAAGTCAGGTGGAGCAAGAGGGGACTCAGTAGTTAGGGGGACAGATAGGAGATTCTGCAGCAGCAAAGGAGATGACAGGATAGTGTGTTGCCTCCCAGATGCTAGAGTCCAGGATGTCTCAGAGAGGTTGCAGAATTTTCTTCAGAATCAGAATTAGGTTTATTATCACCTGCATGTGATGTGAATTTTGTTAACTTAGCAGCAGCAGTTCAATGCAATACATAATGTAGAAGAAGAAATAAAATAATAAATAAATAAATCAGGCATACATACTATATATTGATAGATTGCAATCGTGCAAAAAAAAGAAATTATATTAAAAAAAATGAGGTAGTGTTTGCAGGTTCAATATCCATTTAGGAATTGGATGGCAGAGGGGAAGAAGCTGTTCCTGAATGACTGAGTGTGTGCCTTCAGGCTTCTGTATCTCCTACCTAATGGTAACAGTGAGAAAAGGACATGCCCTGGGTGCTGGAGATCCTTATAATGGATGCTGCCTTTCTGAGACACTGATCCTTGAAGATGTCCTGGGTATTTTGTAGGCTAGTACCCAAGATGGAGCCAACAAAATTTACAATCCTCTGCAGCTTCTTTCGGTCCTGTGCAGTAGCCCCACCCCCCATACCAGACAGTGACGCAGCCTGTCAGAATGCTCTCCACGATACATCCATAAAAGTTTTTGAGTGTATTTGTTGACATACTAAATCTCTTCAAATTCCTAATGAAGTATAGTCACTGTACTGCCTTCTTTATAACTGAATCGATATGCTGGGACCAGGTTAGGGTCTCAGAGATCTTTTCACCCAGGAACTTGAAACTGATCACTCTCTCCACTTCTGATCCCTCTATGAGGATTAGTGTGTGATCCCTCTATGATGATTTATATTCTTGAAGGTGAGGATGAGCAGCTGGAGTTCGTGGTACATATTAGTACCAATGACAGCGGCAGGAGAGGGGTAGAGGTCCTGTGCAGTTAGTTTAGGGAGTTGGGAAGGAGGCTGAACAGCAGGACTTTAAAGGTGGTAATCTCCAGATTACTCACAGTGCATCTAGCTAGGGAAAGTCACAACAGGAAGATAGCACAGATGAGATGGCTGAGGAGATGGTGTTTCAAATTCTTGAATCACTGGAACCTTTTCTGAGGAAGGGGTGACCTGTACAAGTGGGATGGGTTGCACCTGAACTGGAGGGGAACCAGCATCCTGGGAGGGAGGTTTGCTAATGCTGTTGGGGAGGGTTTAAACTAGATTTGCAGAGGGATGGGAACCAAAGTGAAGAGGCAGAGGATGGGGTGGTTGGTGCACAAGTAGAGATAGCTTGTAGGGAGTTTGTGAGGAACGATGGAGCAAAGATGCACTCAACCAGATGGTTTGAGATGTGTCTGTTTTAATGCAAGGAGTATCATAAACAAGGAGGATGAACTGAGAGTGTGAATCGATACGTGGAAGTATGATGTTGTGTCCATTACAGAGACTTGGATGACTCTGCGGCAGGAATGGCTGCTGGGTGTGATGAGCTTTAGATGTTTGCAAAAGGACAGGGAGGGATGCAAAAGAGGTGGGGGCATGGCACTGCTAATCAGGAATAGTATCATAGCTGCAGAAAAGGAAGAAGTTATGGAGGGATTGTCTACTAAGTCATTGTGGGTGGAAGTCAGAAACAGGAAGGGGGCAATAACTCTACTGGGTGTTTTTATAGAACCCCCTCCAACAGTAATGGAGATATTGAGGGGCAGATAGAGAGGCAGATCCTGGAATGGTGCAATAATAATAGGGTTGTTGTGATGGGTGATTTTGACTTTCCTAATATTGACTTGCATCTCCTTAGAGCAAGGGGTTTAGATAGGATAGAGTTTGTTAGTTGTGTTCAGGATGGTTTCCTGATGCAATATGTAGATAAACCAACTAGAGGAGAGACTGTACTTGAAATGAACCTCGTCAGGTGTCAGTGGAAGAGCATTTTGGAGGTAGTGATTACAAATCTATCTCCTTTACCATAGCGCTGGAGAGGGATAGGAGCAGACAATTTGGCAAAACATTTAATTGGGGTCAGGGGAAATATCATGCTATTAGGCAGAAACTTGGGAACATAAATTTGGAGCAAATGTTCGCAGGGAAATGTACAGCAGAAATGTGGCAAATGCTCAGGAAACAGTGGCATGGTGCTCTACATGGGTATGTTCCATTGAGGCAGGGAAAAAATGGTAGGGTAAAAGAACCATGGTGTTCAAAAGATGTAAAAAGTCCAGTTAAAAAGAAAAGAAAAGCTTACAAAATGTTTAAGAAACTAGGTACTGTTCGAGCTGTGAAAATTATAACGTTGTCTGGAAGGAATTTAAGATTGAAATTAGGAAAGTTAGAAGGGGCCATGAGAAAGCCTTGGCAAGCAGGATTAAGGAAAACCTCAAGGCATTCTGCAAGTATGTGAAGATCAAGAGGATAAGACATGATAGAATAAGATCAGTCAGGTGTGATAGTGGAATGGAGTCTGAGGAAGTAGCAGAGATACTTAATGAATATTTCACTTCAGTATTTAGCAAGGAAAAGGACCTCGGCAATTTTGGGGATGACTTACAGTGGACTAAAACACTTAGACATTAAGACATTAAGAAAGAGGATGTGCCGGAGCTTTTGAAGGGTATTAACTTAGATAAGTCACCAGGACTGGATGAGATAGTCCCAGGCTACTGTGGGAAGTGATGGAGGAGATTAGTGAGCTTTGAACTTTGAACATGAACTTTGCATCATCAATGGGACAGGAGAAGTACCGGAGGATTGGAGGGCTACAGAAGTTTTTCCCTTGTTCAAGAAAGGGAGTAGAGATAATCCAGGAAATTATAGACCAGTGAGTCTGATGCAGTGGTGCACAAGTTGTTGGAGAAGAATTTAAGAGCATTTGGAGAGACATAATCTGATTAGGGATAGTCAACATGGCTTTGTCAAGGGCAAACCATACCTTATGAGCCTGATTCAGTACTTTGAGGATGTAACAAAGCAGAATGTTGAAGGTAGAATAGTCGATGTAGTGTATATGGACTACAGTAAGGCACTTGATAAGGTTCCCCATGCTTGTGGCATAGGGTGGCCATTTAAACAGCTGAGGTGAATCAGTTAAGAATGGACCAAGTAGCAAAAGGGGTCTCTGAATGTTTCAAAAGGGGTCCCTTCTCTCATTTGTTGAGCTGATCAGAGAAGTAAGAGAGGAGGAGAATGCAGCAGAGGTGCTTGAGACCTCGGTACAGTGCTTGGTAGTAACCCCGTTGCTGGTGACCCCTAATAACCCACAGCCGGGGGTGATAAAGGAGCTTGTGGCAGAGTTTAGGACTGAGGTGTCCCAGTTGTTATCAGAGGGTGCGGCCACCCTACATTACAGAGTTGACAGGGAGTCGGACCCCTTGAGGGGACAGACTAAGCAGAGGGCTGCTAGTGAACAGGGTCCTGCAAGAAGGAGAGCAACCAGTATTGTCTGTTATGACTGTGGTGAAGAGTGACACTTCAGACGAGAGCATGAAGGCCAGGAATGTCTTTGGAGAGTGAGCTCTCGGGTACCTAAGCAAAGAGAAACTTCAGAAAACTTAGAAGAGACCCAGTGAGGGAATGGCCTGGCATCTCAGGGGAACACATTCCGGTCAATATATCAAGGAACACCAATTCCAATTCCTGAAGGCTTAGCGGGGCCAAGCTCTGGTGTATCACTATGGATCAAGGATATTTATGCTAGAGCTATACTTGGCACAGGCTCTGCTGTACCGTTCGTTTTACAAATCATATTTGATGTATTTAATATTGACTCCACTCAGTGCACTAGAGATCTGGGTTCTTAGTATGGATGATTAACCGTATGATGGTTACTTGTTATTCACAAGATCACAAGACAAAGGAGCAGAAGTAGGCCATTCGGCCCATTGAGTCTGCTCTGCCACTCCACCATGTGCTAAACTATTCTCCCATCTAGTTCCAATTTCCGGCTTTTTCCCCATATCTCTTGATACCCTGACTAATTAGATACCTATCAATCTCCTCCTTAAACACTTTCACTGATTGGGCCTCCACAGCTGTATATGGCCATTAATTCCTTTAATCCACAACCCTCTGGCTAAAAAAAATTCTCCTCATCTCTGTTTTAAATAGGTACCCTCTAACTCTAATTTGGTACCTTTTGTCCTGGACTCACCCACCAAGGGAAACAGCCTTTCCACATCAACATTCTAAATGTTTCAATGAGATCCCCTCTCATTCTTCTATACTCTAATGAATACAATCCAAGAGCCAACAAACGCTCCTCATATGTTAGTCCCTGCAGCCCAGGAATCATCCTCGTGAATCTTCTCTGAACTTTCTCCAACATCAGCACATCCTTTCTAAGATAGGGGGCCCAAAACTGCACACAGTATTCCAAATGGGGTCTCACCAGCCCCCCATAGAGCCTTATCAACACCTCCTTACTCTTATACACTATTCCTCTTGAAATGAATGCCAACATAGCATTCGCTTTCCTTACTGCCGATCCAACCTGGTGGTTAACCTTTAGGGTATCCGGCACTAGGACCCTCAAGTCCCTTTGTAATTCCTATTTTTGAATTTTCTCTCCGTCTAAATAATAATCTGCCTTATTGTTTCTTCTTCCAAAATGTACAACTGTACATTTCTCAACATTGAATCTCATCTGCCATTTCTTTGCCCACTCTCCTAAACTGATCAAGTCTCTCTGCAACCTTTTCGTTTCCTCAACACTTCCTGCTCTTCCACCTATCTTGGTGTCATCTGCAAACTTAGCCAAAAAACCATTTAATCCATAATCTAAATCGTCTATATACAGTGTAAAAAGAAGAGGCCCCCAACACCGACCCCTGCAGAAAACCACTAGTAACCGGCAACCAACCTGAATAGGATCCCTGTATTCCCACTCTTTGCTTTCTGCCTGTCAGCCAATGCTCCACCCATTCCAATATCCTTCCTGTAATTCCATGGGCCCTCATCTTATTAAGCAGCCTCTTATGCGACACCTTTTCAAAAGCCTTTTGGAAATTCAAATACACAACATCCACAGCCTCTCCCTTGTCAATCTTATTTGAGATTACCTCAAAAAATTCAAATAGGTTGGTGAGGCAGGATCTTCCCTTCATGAAACTATGTTGGTTTGGGCCTATTTTGTCATGCACCTCAAGGTAATTTACAATCTCATCCTTGAGGATCGACTCCAATAATTTTTCAACTACCAATGTCAGACTAATAAGTCTGTAATTTTCTTTTTGCTGCCTCCCCACTTTCTTAAACAACGGAACTACATTTGCAACCTTCCAGTCCTCCAGAACCATGCCAGAGTCTACTGATTCCTGGAAGATTATTTCCAATGCCTCCACAATCTCCAAAGCTACCTCCTTCAGAACCCATGGATGCACTTCATCCGGTCTGGGAGACTTATCTATCCTTAGTCTATTTAGCTTCTCAAGCATTTTCTCTCTAGTAATCTTGACTTGGAACTGGAGTTTTCAGATGCAGATGTAGGAGTAGCTGAGGTCCTTGATACTTTAGTGTTGGTTTGTCTGGACCCAGTTGAGAAGGATGAAGCTTCAGTTCTTGTGGGTACGAATACTCAATTGTGAGGAGGCTAGTGGGAGCCTGCAAGGAGAAAGTTAGAGAGAGCTTTCACCCTGTGTTCTGAGCTGTTTTTGAGGAAGTGTGTGGCTGCATGGGACTGGGTGATGAGCACAAACAAGGGACTGTGTGTTACACCCAGTCCAAACTGGTCGTGTTACGGCCTAGCAAAGTAGCTAGAGCAATGTGAAACCCCAAATTTCACCTGGATGCGGAAGTAGAAGGGTGGGTTAGAAAGTTTTCTGATGACACAAAAGTTGTGGGTGGTGAGGATATTCTGGAGGGTTGTCAGAGGTAAGAGTGTGACATCGATAGGATGCAGAACTGTGCTGAGAAGTGGCAGATGGAATTCAATCCAGATAAGTGAGATGTAGTTCATTTTAGTAGGTCAGCTTTGAAGACAGAACATAATATTAATGGTAAGACTCTTGGCAGTGTGGAGGATCTGAGAGATCTTGGGCTCTGTGTCCATAGGACACTCAAAGCTGCTGTGCAGGTTGACAATTGAAGGCGTGTGGTGTGTTGGCATTCATCAAACATGGGATTGAGTTCAAGAGCCAAGAGATAATGATACAGCTATAAAAGATCCCACTCAGAGTACCTTGTTCAGTTCTGGTCACCTCAATACAGGAAGGATGTGAATATCATAGAGAGAGTGCAGAGGAGCGTGGCATGTTGCCTGGATTGGGGAGCATGCCTAATGAGAATAGGTTGAGTGAACTTGGCCTTTTCTCCTTGTAGTGATGGAGGATGAGAGGTAATCAGATAGAGATGATGAGAGGCATTGATCATCTGGATAGCCAGAGGCTTTTTCTCAGGGCTGAAATGGATAACATGTGGGGACATAGTATTAAGGTGCTTGGAGGAATGTACAAGGGGGATGTCAGGGGTAAGTTTTTCACACAGAGAGTGGTTCGTGCATGGAATGTACTGCCAGAGACAGTGGTAGAGTTGGATATAACAGGTCTTTTAAAACACTCTTAGATAGGTACATGCAACTTAGAAAAATAAAGGGCTATGTGGTAGGGAACTCCTGGGCAGTTTTTAGAGTAGGTTACACTGTCCGCACAACATTGTGGGCCAATGTGGCAAATGATACTATCATCTACCTGCTGAACAGAACCCACAGCCATTTGGATAAGCAAGGCAGCACTGTGAGGATCATGACTTTTGATATCACAAATGCCTTCAAAACCATACAGCCCTCATTACTGGCGGAAAAGCTCTGTTCAATGCAGGTTGACACTTCCGTTGTATCCTGGATAATGGACTACTTTACTGGCAGCTTCAGAGCTGCATGTCAGACAAGGCTATAAGCAATACTGGGGCCCCAGAGGTGATTGTATTGGCTCCTTTCCTGTTACCCTGCATACCTTGAACTATAGATACACCAAATCATGTCACCTGCAGAAATTCTCTGATAACTCAACAACATTTGGGGGTGTAAAGGAAGGATAAGAGGATGAATCCAGGGCCCTGGTGGAGGGTTTTATCAAATTGTGCAAGCTGAATTATCTGCAGCTCAACATCAGTAAGACAAAAGAGGTGACAATGACTTTAGTAAGACTAAGCTTGCATTGCTCCCTGTTACTATTGATGTTGAGGATGTGGATGTGGTGAGGGCTTACAAGTAGAACCATAGAACATTACAGCACAGAAACTGATCTTTGGCCCTTTTTGGCTGTGCCAAACCATTTTTCTGCCAAGTCCCACTGACCTGCACCTGGGCCATATCCCTCCAAAACCCTCTCATCCATATACCTGTCCAAGTTTTTCTTAAATGTTAAAAGTGAGCCCGCATTCACCACTTTATCTGGCAGCTCATTCCACAATCCCACCACTCTCTGAGTGAAGAAGTCCCCCCCAATGTTCCCTTTAAACTTTTCCCCCTTGACCCTTAACCCATGACCTCTGTTTTCCTCCCCTAGCCTCAGTGAAAAAAGCCTGCTTGCATTCACTCTATCTATACCCATCATAATTTTATACACCTCTATCAAATCACCTCTCATTCTCCTATGCTCCAGGGAATAAAGTCCTAACCTATTCAACCTTTCTCTGTAACTCAGTCCCGGTAACATCCTTGTAAACCTTCTCTGCACTCTTCCAACCTTATTAATATCCTTTCTGTAATTTGGTGACCAAATCTGCACACAATACTCCAAATTCAGTCTCACCAATGCCTTATACAATCTCACCATTACATTCCAACTCTTCTACTCAATACTTCGATTTATAAAGGCCAACGTGCCAAAAGCTCTCTTTATGACCCTATCTACTTGTGACGCCACTTTTAGGGAATTATGCATCTGTACTCCCAGATCCCTCTATTCTACTGCACACCTCAGTGTCCTACCATTTACCTTGTATGTTTGACCTTCTGAAGTGCAATACCTCACACTTGTCTGCATTAAACTCCATCAGCCATTTTTCAGCCCATTCCTCTAACTGGTCCAAATCCCTCTGCAAGCTTTGAAAACCTTCCTCACTGTCCACTACACCTTCAATCTTTGCATCATCAGCAAATTTGCTGATCCAATTTGCCACATTATCATCCAGATCATTGATATAGATGACAAATAACAATAGACCCAGCACTGATCCCAGTGGCACCCCATTAGTCACAGGCCTTCACTCAGAGAAGCAATCCTCCACTATCACTCTCTGACTTCTCCCATTGAGCCAATGTCTAATCCAATTTACTACCTCTCCATGTATGCCTAGCGACTGAATCTTCCTAACTAACTTCCCATGTGGGACCTTGTCAAAGGCCTTACTGAAGTCCATGTATACAACATTCACTGCCTTCCCTTCATCCACTTTCCTGGTAACTTCCTCTAAAAGCTCTAATAGATTGGTTAAACATGACCTACCATGCACAAAGCCATGCTGACTTTTTCTAATAAGTCCCTGTCTGTCCAAATACTTGTAGATTCTATCTCTTAGTATTCCTTCCAATACTAAGAACTACCTACTACCTATTCACCTACTACTGATGTCAAACTTACCAGCCTATAATTTACTTTTTGAGCTTTTCTTTAAATAACAAAGCTACATGGGCTATCCTCCAATCCTCCGGCACCTGACCCGTGGATATTGACATTTTAAATATTTCTGCCAGGACCCCTGCAATTTCAACACTAGTCTCCTTCAAAGTCTGAGGGAATACCCTGTCAGGTCCTGGGGATTTATCTACTCTGATTTGCCTCAAGACAGAAAGCACCTCCTCCTCTTTAATCTGTATAAGTTTCATGACCTCCCTACTTGTTTGCCTTGTTTCCATAGACTCCATTCCATTTTCCTTAGTAAATACAGATGCAAAAACCCATTTAATATCTCTCTCATTTCTTTTGGTTCCATACATAGTCAACCACTCTGATCTTCAAGAGGACCAGTTTTATCCTTTAACAATTTTGCTCTTAACATGCCTGTAGAAGCTCTTAGGATTATCCTTCACCCTGACTGCCAAAACAATTTCATGTCTTCTTTTAGCCCTCCTGATTTCTTTCTTAAGTATTTTCTTACTCTTTTTATACTCCCCAAGCATCTTATTTCCTCCCTTTTGCCTATACATGCTATACATCTCTCTCTTCTTCTTTATCAGAGTTCCAATATCCCTCGAGAACCAAGGTTCCTTATTCTTATTCATTTTGCCTTTAACCCTGACAGGAGCATACAAACTCTGCACTCTCAAAATTTCTCCTTTGAAGGCCTCCCACTTACCAATCACATCCTTGCCAGAGAACAACCTGTCCCAATCTATGCTTTTTAAATCCTTTCTCATTTCTTCAAATTCCTTTCCAGTTTAGAACTTCAACCCGAGGACTAGATCTATCTTTATCCATGATCAAGTTGAAACTAATGACGTTATGATCACTGGAACCAAAGAGTTCCCCTACACACACTTCCGTCACCTGCCCTAACTCATTTCCTAACAGGAGATCTAATATTGCATCCTCTCTAGTTGATATATCTATATATTGGTTTAGAAAACTTTCCTGAACACGTTTTACAAACTCTAACCCATCTAGACCTTTGGGAGTATGGGAGTCCCAATCAATATGTGGAAAAATAAAATCCCCTACAATCACAACTTTCTGTCTCCTGCAGTTGTCTGCTATCTCTCTGCAGATTTGCTCCTCCAATTCTCACTGACTATTGGGTGGTCTATAATACAACCCTATTAATGTGGTCATACCTTTCCTGTTTCTCAGCTCCACCCATATGGCCTCAGTAGACAGGCACTCTAATCTGTCCTGCCGAAGCACTGCTG
Source organism: Hypanus sabinus (assembly GCF_030144855.1). Classification (NCBI taxonomy): domain Eukaryota; kingdom Metazoa; phylum Chordata; class Chondrichthyes; order Myliobatiformes; family Dasyatidae; genus Hypanus; species Hypanus sabinus. The sequence goes on along the minus strand of NC_082710.1, from coordinate 80,640,498 downwards.
TAATATTTTCCTTGACTAGCAAAGCCAACCCCCCACCCTTCATCCCTCTACCTCTACCACGTCTGAAACATCGGAACCCTGGAACATTGAGCTACCAGTCCTGCCCCTCCTGTTGCCTAGTTTCAGTAATGGCTATGATGTCATAATTCCATGTGTCAATCCAGGCCCTCAAATCATCTGCCTTTCCCACAATATTCCTTGCATTGAAATATACACATCTTAGAAGATTATTACCACCACACACAACCTTACTATTTGTGACTTTGCATAAACTACTAGCATCATTTATTTTTACCCCCGTTCCACTATCTACTCTGGCACCCTGGTTCCCATCCCTCTGCAAATCTAGCTTAAACCCTCCCCAATAACACTTGCAAACCTCCCTGCAAGTATATTGGTCCCCTTGTAGTTCAGGTGTAATCCGTCTCTCTTGTACAGGTCCCACCTGCCCCAGAAGAGGTCCTAATGATCTAGAAAGCTGAAACCCAGCCCCCTACACCAGTTTCTCAGCTACATGTTCATCTGCCAGAGCATCCTACTCTTACCCTCACTGGCACGTGGCACAGGCAGCAATCCGGAGATTACTACCCTCGAGGTCCTGTTTTTCAGCTTCCTACCAAGCTCTCTGTACTCACTCTTCAGGACACCCTGACTTTTTCTACCTATGTCATTGGTACCGATGTGTACCATGACATCTGGCTGATCACCATCCCACCTCAGAATGCTGTGCACGTGATCAGAGACATCCCTGTCCCTGGCACCCGGGAGGCAACAAACCATCCGGGAGTCTCTGCTCTGTCACGACCACAGAATCTCCTGTCTGTACCCCTGACTATTGAGTCCCCTATCACTACTGCTCTCCTCTTCTTCCTCCCTCCCTTCTGCACTGCAGAACCAGACTCAGTGCCAGAGATTTGGCTGCCACAGCTTGTCCCAGGTAAGCCATTTCCCCCCCCGCCCCAAACAGTATTCAAATTGGTATACCTGTTTTGGAAGGGAATGGCCACAGGGGAACCCTGCACTATCTGCCCTTTCCCCTTCCCTCACCTGACGGTAACCTAATTACCTGTGCCCTGTTTATAATGTGTAACTTCCTCCTGGAAGCTACTATCTATAAACTGCACAGTCTCCGGAATGATCCGGAGGTCATCCAGCTCCTGCTCTAGTTCCCTAACTGTTAGGAGCTGCAGCTGGATGCACTTCTTGTAGGTATTGTTGTCAGGGAAACCTCCGGTCTCCAGTCTCCCTGATTTCCCACATCCTGCAAGGGATACATTCCAACATCCTGCTTGGCATTCTCTCTAGTCTGAACAAAAAAAAAGAAGAAAAACAGAAACTTGCCTACCCTCGCCTCTGCCTGTTTCTCACTGAAGCCTGATTGAGCCAAAGCCATCTCACTCTGACTCAGTCCACTCCAACGATGGCCGCTATGATGATGGCCGCTGTATATGGCGGTCTTTCTTTTAAACCTTGGCGTGCTACGTCACGTGCCTGCGCAGTATAGCCTCTTTTCCACTAGCTGTTAAAGAAATAAAAATTACCTTCTCTCCGCGATGCCTTCAGTCTTCCACTCTCAGCCTCCTGCTTCAACTGAAAAAAGAAAGTACTTTGGTGTGCACCTGGACGACGGACTTGAGAGGAGAACCAACACAGAGGCTGTGTACAAGAAGGGCCAGAGTCACCTTTACTTCCTCAGGAGACTGAGGTCCTTTGGACTATGCAGGACTCACTTTCACATGTTCTACTAGTCTGTTGTCATCAGTACAATCTTCTATGCTATGGTGTGCTGGGGCAATGGCATCAACACAGTGATACCAACAGCCTCAATAAACTGTTTACAAAGGCTGGCTCTGTTACAGGAGTCAAGCTGGACACACTGGAGGCTGTGGTAGAACAAAGGACACTATGGAAAATCCTGGTAATTCTGGGCAATGTTTCTCACCCTCTGCATGGCACCTTGACTGAACAGAGGAGCAATTTTAGTAATAGACCACACTGCTCCAAAGAACGGTATATGAGGTCATTTTTTCTTTCTTACTTCTCTTCTAATATTTGTATATTGATGCACTTGTAATGCTACTGTGACACTGTAATTTCCTTTGGGATCAATAAAGTACCTATCTATCTATTCCCATCAACTGGCCCAGTCAGGTACAAAGTAGGGGGTCAGTAAAAGTGACCAATTAACCTAATAAGCCACACACCTTTGGGATGCTCAAATAAACTGAAACATCTGGCACCATGGTTATGGTGAGTGTGATGCTATTACAGCTCAGACTTTTGGAATTTGGAGTTCATTTCTGACGTTATCTGTCAGGAATCTGTATGTCCTTCCTATGGAACGTTTGGATTCTCCAAATGCTCTGGTTTCCTCCCACAGTCCAAAGACATATTAGTTAATGAAATCATTGTAAATAGTCCTGTGACTAGGCTAGGACTGAATCAGGGTTTGTTCACTGGAATTGCTCGATGGGACAAAAGGCCCTTTTCTGCACTGTACCTTGTGATGAGCAAACTAAGCTGAGATGGGGTCCAGAGTGGACCCCCTGTGAACTATGCTGCTAATGAGAGAGAAAGAGAAGAAGAGGGGGGAGGAATCCTGCTGAGAGAGAGAGAGAGAGAGAGAGAGAGAGAGAGAGAGAGAGAGAGAGAGAGAGAGAGAGAGAGAGTCATGATTTAATATTATGGCTTTGGCTGATTGTTTACCTTTGCTCCAAGGACACATTTTTTGCCTGCTTGTGAGGATTCTTGCTGAGACAGCAAGGCAGGACCAGCCTGATGGACGGCCGGTACCCCGCAAGGGGAGATAAAAAGCAGGTCTGCAAAGACACAAGCAGACACACCACAGGACACTGAACGGGACGTTTTGTACCTATGTGAAGGTGGGGGTTTGGAGGATCGATTCGGGGGAATCGATCAGAGGCTCACAGTGTGTGAAGGTGCGACCAGTGGGGGTTTGTTTGTGTGTCCACCCTCGCCTGGGTGACAGGCCTACCACTGAAGAATGGTCTTGCCTGGTACGGGGTAACAGTTGGTGACCATAACAGGACAGGAAGACAACGGAAGGTTTGATGGCAACTGCATCACCTCTTGCTCTCTCTCTCTCTCTCCAATGTAACACCAGAACTACCTCGACCTAAACTGAACTCTTCACCATCGTAAGACTATCCATTTACCCTGAGACTTTGAAAGAGCTTGGTTTTGATTCCTACTTCCACACTTATCTATATATCATTGCTAACCTGTTACATATATTTGCATTTTATAGTACTGTATTACTTAGTTTACTAATAAACACTGAGTTACAGTAATACCAGTCTCCAACATGTACTCCATTTCTGCTGGTTCGGTAACCCGGTCATGGGATACATGACAACCTCAGTAAGTAATTAAATCAATTAAATTAAATAAAGATTAGCTTTAATTGTCACATGTACATCAAAAACATTGGAACATGCAGTGAAATACGTCAGTGGCCAACGCAGCATGTTGTTAAGGTATGTGCTGGGGGTCACAAGTGTTGCCATGCTTCCGGTGCCAATATAATCTCCCCACAACTTACTAACCCTATCCTGTTCATCTTTGGAATGTGGAAGAAAGCTTGAGTACCTGGAGGAAACCATGCATTGATGGGGAGAACATATGAACTCCTTATAGATAGTGCCAGGAATTGAACCCGATTTAATCACAGGGAGAATGGTTCATCTCCACATAAGATGCATTGGAGGTCATTCTGTCCCATCTGTGGAAAAGCCTGGGGTCTGGGGTTCCCACTTTGGTTCATAACAAACAAAATCCAACTGAAAGCTAATTATCATTTATCCTGATGGACTGCCTGGTCACTTACTTACACAAGAGAAATCAATAGGCTTGAAAGCATGCTGATTGCCATGTCTCCCATCCTTACATGGTGCTGCTGTCAATCTGTGGGCCATGTTAGCTGCTCTGTGGGTCACATGTTCACTGTCCCTTTACTGCAGTCACTTTACAACCTCTCTTCCCCCTCCTCTGGTCTATTCACTGGCCCATGATACTACTGTAGAGTAGGTCAATCCCACTGCTATCCCCAAATCTAAAACTTCCTGATGGACTGAGCTCGGGCCTTCTCCTTCAGCATTCTCAGGAAGACTGGGTCATTCATCCCTGGATTATCCAACTCTGAATACACCTCATACACTCAACATCTAAGTTCTGCATAATCCATTGCAAGTTCATCAGCTCTCTGATAATGACATTATCTTTCCCCAGTTACTCTCATCTCCCCCCAGTCGTTGCCTCACTATCTTCTTAAATAAGTGATATCTCTCTCCATTACAGGCGTTCCCGGTATTTGCCCATGCCGCACCCCCTGGCCATACTGTCCCACATATTCCACAGGCTCTTCACTTCCAGCAACACATGGATATCTTCAGGGTGCATCTGGTGAATTTCAAACATTTTTTCAAGCTTGCAGCAGAATTCTGAATTCCCACAGGCAACTTTGAGGACAAAATGATCTCTTTCTCCTCGGGAGTGAAGGGATGAGGATGGTTGTAATCAGAGTCAAGGGCTGGCTCAGGTCATTAGGGTTCTGAACCTAGCATTGCCTGACCCCAAAGGTGCCATCTGACATATATATCTGGGTAAAACCTCTCCCTCAAATATATCCACATGAATCCCCACACTATGCAAAATATAAATGATGGATAAAAATTAAAATAATACAATACCATGGTGTATGTACTCTGCAATGTGTCATCACCTGTCATAATGTATGTCATATTCCTTTGCATTTAAAACTGTTTCATAAAGGTTCCAGACTTATTCTTAAAACACACAAACACACTCAGATATGAGTCTGCTACTATATAGTTCCTCGAACTGTACATGGACCTACTAGGCGGACAAACAGTCAGTAACCACCCTTCACAACAGGTGGTCCCATCTCACCAAATTACCCAAAAATGTCTACACCACACCACAATACCTTAATATCTAGCAGTTCAGCCCTGCTGTCTTCATGATACTTTGGAATCCCATGACTATAGACCTGAACAGATTAAACGCGAGGGCAAATCTTAAAAATATTTACCCACTTCAACTGCTGAGATCACTAGCTACATGATGGGTCACAAATGTATCCTGGAAGAGCACCCATATGTTGATCAAAGTTACCAGGAAGAAGAGGCCTCCTGACCAAATATTACTTCACATTTTATATTGTTAAAGAACAAAGGTAACAACAGGAAAATTTCTATAGTTACAATCTATTCATAATGCTTCCTTTGAGTTGCACCTAATTTCAAATACCTATATCTTCACAGCAACAGTCACAAAATGCTTGCCAACTACCTTTAAGCTGCAATCATGTATATGCAAATACCTCAGGTGCATGGGTGCTTCCTTGTCTGCAATCAGTTCCAGGAAGACCATTGTTATGAGCTGCATTTTAAATTCAATCTGCAGTCAGATTGAAGACTGGTTGCTGTTGAGATTAATATTCCTATATTGCATCACTCCGGAATTCACCCTAATAGGGTGGAAGGCTGTTATTCTGGCTCCTGGTTGGTTACCAATGGCATTCTGCAAGGATTGGTGCTGTGACTCTGGTGTTTGTAAAATACGGTATATCAATCATTTGCATAAAAATGTAAATGGGTCAGTTAGCAAGTTGATACCAAGATTGGGGGAGCAGTGGCCAGTGTTGGCGCAATCAAGGAATTTAGCAGGATATCAACCAGTTCCAGATACGGGCAGAGAAGTGACAGGTGTGGTTTAACCTGGGCACATTGTGAGGTCAAATTGAAGGAAAAAGTATGCAGTTAATGATAGAATGAAGGACATGTTCTCCTTCTTCAAAGAAAGGAGCTTCCCTTCCTCCACCATCAACACTGTCCTCAACCGCATCTCTTCCAATTCTTGCATGTCTGCTGTCACCCCATCCTCCCACCACCCTACCAGGGATAGGGTTCCTCTTGTCCTTACCTACCACCCCACCAGCCTCTGCGCCCAGTACGTGATTCTCCAAGGTGTCCACCGCCTCTGGCGGGATCCCACTAACAAGCACATCCTTCCTTCCCCCCACTTTCTGCTTCCTGCAAGGATCACTCCCTACATGACTCCCTTGTCCTTTCAACTCTCCTCACTGATCTCCCTCCTGGCACTGTTCCTTGCAAGAGGAACAAGTGCCACACCTGCCCCTAGATCTCCTCCCTCACTACCATTCAGGGCCCTAAACAGTCCTTCCAGGTGAGGCGACACTTCACCCATGAGTCTATTGGGGTCAAATACTGTGTTTGGTGCTCCTATTGTAGCCTATCAGTGAGACACAACATAGATCGGGAGACCGCTTCACCAAACATCTATGCTCCATCTGCCAGAACAAGCAGGATCTCCCATTGGCCACCCATTTTAATTCCATTTCCTATTCTGATATGTCCATCCATGGCCTCCTCCACTGTAGTGATGAGGCCACACTTAGGTTGGAGGAGAAACACCTTATATTCCGTTTGGGTAGCCTCCAACATGTAGGCATGAACTTTGATTTCTCAAACTTCAAGTAATGCCTCCCCCCACCTCTTCACCATTCTCCATTTCCTTTCCCCTCTCCCACATCTCATTGCCTGCCCATTACCTCCCTCTGGTGCTCCTCCCTCCTTTTCCTTCTTCCATGGCCTTCTGTCCTCTCCTATGAGGTTCCCCCTTCTCCAGCTCTGTATCTCTTTCACTGATCAACTTCCCAGCTCTTTACTTCATTCCCCCCCTTCAGGTTTTACCTATCAACCTGTGATTCTCTCTCCTCTCCCCCAACATTTTATACCTACTCCTCAGCTTTTTTTTTTCTCCAGTCCTGCTGAAGGGTCTCATCCTGAAACGTTGAATTCTCTCTCCTCTCCCCCCACATTTTATACCTATTCCTCAGCTTTTTTTTTCTCCAGTCCTGCTGAAGGGTCTCATCCTGAAACGTTGACTGTATTCTTTTCCATAGTTGCTGCCTGACCTGCTGAGTTCTTCCAGCATTTTGTGTGTGTTGCTTGGATTTCCACCATCTGCAGATTTTCTCTTGTTCTTGACAGGAAGAAATCCATTTGGGTCACCCAGAGAAATCAGTAGAAGCAGGACACTACACTGCATTCGCTATGGCCATAGGATTGACTTTGACAGCACAAAACTACTGTATCACACCAATGACTTTTGGAACTACTTGGTGAAGGAAACCATTGAAATAAATCTAGAGGAAAAGCATTTTAGCAAAGTAAGAACTTGATTGTATACAAAGTGGGGCAGCGGAAACCTGATTGGATGAGAACTAACCAATCAAGACGGTCGGATGATGGGGGTATAAATATCACTGGACTAGATATGCCTAGGCTTCATCCCCGATGAAGATGGCAAAGTTTGTCATCAAAACATTGATTAAAATTGAAACCTGTTCCTGGCTGGAAGCATATACACTGGGAAAGTACAAGATCCTTTTTCATATCACATATGGATTAACAATGAGAAGTCACTTGAATGACCTGTACTGTTATGGTGCTGTCTTGCATCTGTGAACCTCAATAGTCAAAGCTCAGGATAATGGAAACCACAATTTCTTTTCCATGGCCCAAATATTTCTGTACAATGGGAAATACAGAGGACATGCTTTGGTGTGAACATGAGGCAAACTGAAAAAGTACTACTATTAACTTATTTTTCCCAGATTCAGGAGTATTTACTGGGTTAATCAAATATTGAAAAGCTTAGAGTGAACATAGAAATATGCTTCCTATAGTGGGAGAGCCTAAGACCAGAGGGGACAGCCTCAGAATACAAGTAAGCCCCTTTAGAAAAGAGATAAGGAGGAATTTCTTTAGCCATACAGTGATGGATCAGTGGAATTCATTGCCACCAATGGTTGTGGAAGCCAGGTCATTAGGTATATTTAAAGTCAAGGTTGATAGGCTCTTGATTAACAAGGGTGTCAAAGATTATGGGGAGAAAGCAGGAGAATTTGATTGAGGGGGAAAATTAACCAGCTATGATAGAATGGCAGAGTAGCCTCAATGGCCTGAATAGCACAATTCTGCTCGTACAGTACGCTTTGTAGTCTTATGGTCATATGGATTCTAATTGTTCATTGGCATTGAATAGAGTGTACATTTAACACACCAGTGGAAGGAGAAGACAATTTCTGGGCATACATAAAAGTCAAACAAGTTCAGATGCTGGGAATCTGAAATAAAAACAGAAAATGTTGGAGACAATCGGCTGGTTAAGCAGTATGCAAGGAATGATAAAGGGATTGAACAACAATGCCTGGCCTGCAGTGCATTTCCAGAGGTGACACAGTTAGCATGACACTATCACCATGCCAGAGACCAAAGTTTAATTTACACCACCTTGTAAGTATGTAAGTAGTTAGTACATGCTCTCCATAGCTTCATGGGTGTTCTCCAGGTCTTCCAGTTCTCTCTTGCATTCCAAAGGCGTACATGTTAGTAGCTTAATGGATCAAATCGGTGTAATTTTGGCAATGCGGCCTTGGTGAGCCCGAAGGGTTGATACCTTGTTACAGTGCTGAATCTCCAAAATAAATAAACAAATAACGTTTTTCTCTTTTATTATTCCAGGTATATACATATTTTGATTTTGACATGTTACAGAATTATCAGGGAATCAAGTTCAAGTGACCAGCCCAGTGGAGTTCCCTGAGGTAGTGAATAGAAACATTCACTGTTACTTCAGTCAGATCTTAAAACCCAGATAAATATATTAAAAATAGCATCAAAAAGTCCTGCACCAAAATAAATCAAAGGTAAAATCAACCACACAACTTAGTTTGCTTCTTTGAGGTATTTGGTGATAATTGATCTTTGAGCAATGCTTTATTTTAACCTGTGTGCCCTTGTAAGGTGGTTAGTTCACTTGATATGATCTGCTGTAGACATTTTCCAGTGAGATATCATCTCAAATAGAAGAATGACCAGAATGTTGCTCTGAGAGCAGTGGTTAGATATGAACCATTCTTCAATACCTCCTCAACCCATTCTCTTTTGTCCAGTAAAATCTGGATGTACTTTCCATAATAAAACAAATAGCTAGGAACAGCTTCTTCCCTCCACCATTAGATTTTTGAGTGGTCCATTAACTAATGAACCCCACTGGGGTATTCTTCTTTTGCACTACTTACTTATTTTATTTCTTTTTACTTCTGTTTTATGCCCTTGTTGGATTTTTATGTTTTAGTTCAAGGTTCTTTCAGAAATCAGAAAAGAGGCACAAATTGTTTTACAATTGTTTTATTAAGCATTAATAGAATAAAGATAGAGTTGAAAAATGACAAAGATAGAGGTCTATTAGTTGAAGAGAGGGAGAGTCAAAAGAATTAAGAGACTAAGATGGTGCTGCCTTGCAATCAGCTATTTTTATATCCACAGATAAGAAAATTCCATTCAAATTCATAGATAGGAATCAACCAATGAGACGGCTTACTCCAATAGTGCAGCACCAAGAGAATCTTCCAGAATCATACTTGAATTATACTAATATAACCATTAGGGGACACACTAAACAACTGCATATACGTACATGTTGTGACCACTAGGATGAAGCTACTAAAATGCAAGCAATTACATAAAATATAAGCAGACAATTAAACTGCAAAAATAAAAGAATGAAATGGTCAGACCCAGCACCTTGCACGGCACTGCTGTCACAAAGCAACAAATGTCAGTGGTAATAAATCCGACTGTGATTCTGAACCGGCTGAGCTGAACTCTCATCACTATTTTCACCAACCACACACAAGCTGAAGTTGAAAATAAGATAATTTACAGTCTTTAGATGGTAAAGAGTATTCAGTAGAAAAGACTTACAAAACTTGACTGTCACTCTATTCTCTTGTGAAACCTTTTAACAACCTGCAGTTTAATACAAAATACCCAAAGAATGCAGTAATCAAATAGTATCTTGATACATTTGACTGGATATGATAATCTAAATTCAAGAACATAATTTTGAATATATTAGAATCGGTCTCTTGGGATGGAATCTAAGTGACACCTACAACATTTACTTTGATAGTACTTCATCAATGCTATTTAAGGAAGGGGAAGTTAATGTACAAGGGCCAATTTGTCAAATGCAGCCAACTCAGTTGTGTTACGTACCCCATAACTGGGTGTCTGACCAGCAGAGAAAGAAGAATCTGTTGGAATCTGGTGGTACCAAACTAAAGGTGTTTATTAGTAAACTACACAATACAATATCAAAAATGCAAATATACATATAAAACAAGTTAGTAGTAATAAACTTAAAAGTGTAATAATCCAATAATACACAAGCTCTATTGATTTCTAGGGGTAAATGAATTGTCATAGAAAAGTATAGAGTTCAGTTCATAAATGCTGAAGTAGTTATGGTTGTTGTGTTGAAATCATTGGAGAGAGAGAGTGAGAGAGATGTAACAGCAAACCTTTTTTGTGGCTTTCTTAATCCATCGTGTCGATGTGGTCATTCAGTTATGCCCCCTCTGGTCTTCAGCTAGACCGTTCTTCTGTGGTGGACTCATCACTCTGGCATGAGTGGACACGCACACAAGTTCCCACCAGCCCTGCTGTAACACTGTGAGCTTTACTGACCTATCTCCTGATTCGGTCTCCAAAACTCCCACCTTTCCTGTGGGTTCCCAACACTCAGTCAGTGTCCACTGGTGTCTCTGAAGGGTGTCTCTCCAGACCTGTCTTTTTATCCCCACTTACAGGGTCTCAGCTATCCATCAACTCTGAATGACTGTGTCCATCAAATCAGGCCACTCCTGCTATCTCCTGAGGAATGTTAATGAACAAAGTAGTCCTTGTAGTGTAAGGTAAATAATCCAGGTCATAATACAGTAAATCAACAGTCTCTCTCCCCTCTCTTATCTGTAGCAGATGTTCTTGCCTGGACTTTATCTCTCTCTCTCTCTCTCTCAATAGTAGCATAACAACAGCAATAGTTCGTGGTTCTCAGAAGGGGTGGGGAAATGGTTAACTCTGCACCCCATTGTCCATCAGGTCTGTCCATCACTCATAACAGTTGTAAACACATCACTAACCTAACACATTGAAAAATTGTGGCTGCAGACCTCAATTTCCAGTTAGGCATCGCAGAATAAAGTTTTTGCTCAGTTATGCCCAGAGATGCTATGCAATCCACTCAAAACCACTCAAAATCAGCATGAAATATCAAGGAATTCCAAATACTAGCTACAACCAACATACAGTAAGAATAAGTTCTTCCCATAAAGATCTGGCCACAATTCCATCTAATCATCACTGTAAATTTTATCTGCATCAGTTTATACACAAAGATTCCAAAATCTGATTTTTCGGCCAAAAGTTGTTTTGATAACTCCTGGATATATTATCTTCCTTGGTAAGCAAGCAAATGGTTCAAAATAATTTATTATAAGTGTTTTCCAGCATCTTGTAGTGGAGGGCTTATAGTGGAGAATAGTGAGACATACAGACAGACAGACATACTTTATTGATCCCAAGGGAAATTGGGTTTTGTTACAGTCACACCAACCAAGAATAGTGTAGAAATATAGCAATATAAAACCATAAATAATTAAATAATAAGTAACTTATGCCAAGTGGAAATTAGTCCAGGACCAGCCTATTGGCTCAGGGTGTCTGACACTCCAAGGGAGGAGTTGTAAAATTTGATGGCCACAGGTAGGAATGACTTCCTGTGACACTTAGTGTTGCATCTCAGTGGAATGAGTCTCTGGCTGAATGTACTCCTGTGCCTAACCAGTACATTATGGAATGGATGGGAGACATCTAGCTAGGAAATTATAAATAGGGATGTTGATTATGCTAATATGGTAACAGGGAACCATAGACAAAGCCTAGAAACAGAGACATGGTACACAGCAGTGACAATGACTAAAATTCAGTAACTTCACTAATTACATTGTAACATGTACCCAGTATTGTAATAGAAAATTGCTACGGACCTGAGGATTATCATTTTATTCTGTAGTTAAGATCTAATCTGTTACTTAATTAAGCTTCTTGTAGCCATCATTCTATTATTAAAATGTAGTTTTACTGGTAACTTCCATAAGACATAGGGGCAGGATTAGGCCATTCTGTCCATCACATCTGCTCCACCATTTCATCATGGCTGATCCATTTCCATTTTCCTGCCTTCTCCCTGCATCCTTTCATGCCCTGACTAATCAAGAACATAGTAATCTCTGCCCTAAATACATGCAATGACCTGGCCTCTGCAACTACATGTGGCAATGAATTTCAGATTCGCCACCCTCAGGCTGAAGAAATTACACCTCATCTCCATTCTATATAGATGTTTCTTTATTCTGAAGCTGTGCCTTCTGTTCCTAGATTCCCCCCAACTTGGGAAACATCCTCTCCACATCCACTCTATCCAGGCCTTTCAACATTCGATAGGTTTCAATGAGATCACTCCCCATTCCTCTAAATTTGAGTGTGAAAAGTCCCAGAGCCAACAATCACTCCTTATATGATAACCATTTCATTCCCAGATTCATTTTCATGAACCCCCTTTGAACTCTCTTGAATGGAAGCTCATCCTTTTTTAAAGGACCCAAAACGACTCACAATACTCCAAGTGAGGCCTTATAATGCTTTGGCATTACATCCTTGCTTTTATATTTTATATTGTCAATAGACAATAGGTGCAGGAGTAGGCCATTCGGCCATTCGAGCTAGCACCGCCATTCACTGTGATCATGGCTGATCATCCACAATCAGTACCCCGTTCCT